>NC_136999.1:2715513-3025513 GCF_032717465.1 Coenobita brevimanus | reverse complement strand
CATGAAGAAATAATAGCGCTTTCGGTAAATACAGGTACGATATTACTTACACCCGCATTTAGAGATTAATAGATAGACAGAGATAGATAATTAGAGAGAAAAATGGACAGATAGATAGAAAGGTAAAGATATAGACAGAGTTGTGGATTGATAAAAAGATGGTGATATCAGCATAAAAAGATAAATAAAGGGAGGGAGAGAGAGAGAGAGAACTGTGTGTGTGTGTGTGTGTGTGTGTGTGTGTGTGTGTGTGTGTGTAGGCTATCCACGAACACTACATTTTCCCCTTGTATTTTCCCCTTCAATACTCCCCCCAACGAGGTAATACCCCCCTTTCAGTAAATATAAGCATGATATTACTTACACCCGCCTACGGAATAATGGGAATTGCCTCATTTATCCCTAATTACTGGAGAGATATGCGTGCCCGTTAGCTGTGGCGGTTGCAAAGCTAAATTGGGTGAGTGGATGGTAGCGGGTGGTGCTGGCGGTTGGGTGGAGGTGTGTGACTGTGGTGTGGTGTGGTGTGATATGATGTTGTTGTGTGTGTGTGTGTGTGTGTGTGTGTGTGTGTGTGTGTGTGTGTGTGTGTGTGTGTGTGTGTGTGTGTGTGTGTGTGTGTGTGTGTGTGTGCGCACCATCTATACACCTTGGTAGTAACGAATAACTTTGTAATTAAAACATAAGACAAGGATAGGGTACACTTCCTTATCAATTACTATACTGATAATGGAAGAAGTAACAGTAACAGTAACTAACAACTACAGCGATTATAGATGATGATAGTGGTAGTAACGAGTAGTAACGCTGTGATGATGATATAGGAGAGGATGTGATGTTATAGAGATGGTTTTGGAGATAGCGATAGTTGTAACGCAGTAGTGACAAACAATTACTGAGGATGATGGTGATAATAACGAATGATAACGCTGGGAAGTGGATATGACAAGAAGAGGTAGTGTTGATTATAGAGTAGTGACTGTAATGCTGGTAATAGCGAAATGATGATGATGATGATGATGATGATGGTGGTGGTGGTTGTGATGATGACGATGGTGATGGTGGTAAGGGATGGTAATGCTACGATGATCGTGATGATGATGGTGATGATGATGATGATGATGATGATGGTGGTGGTTGTAAGGGATGGTAATGCTATGATGATCCTGATGGTGATGATGATAATGATGATGATGATGATAAGATTTGTACATGTTGTGATGAGTGGATAAAACTCATTAATTTTAGTAAAGGTGAACGACAGAGAGAGAGAGAGAGAGCAAATGTGTGTGTGTGTGTGTGTGTGTGTGTGTGTGTGTGTGTGTGTGTGTGTGTGTGTGTGTGTGTGTGTGTGTGTGTGTGTGTGTGTGTGTGTGTGTGTGTGTGTGTGTGTGTGTGTGTGTGTCCTGGAAGTGAATGAGCGAGTGAGAGTAAGGGCATGACAAAAGGAAGTGAGTCAGAAAGAGAGCCAGTAAGGAAGTAAGTGTGGTCCTGATTGGGTGCGTTGCGTGCGTGTATGTATCCCGGAAGTAACACACACACACACACACACACACACACACTTCCACGAACTTTGCCTGACTCACTCTCGACTGACACAACTCTTGAATTTATGAACAGGTAGTGGGTCATTTTAGGTCAGGGGTGAGAGAGAGAGAGAAATAGGACAGAGGTGAGGCAATGCTGTGGTGAGGTAAGAGGAGGTAGAGGAGAGAGAAAGAAAGAAGAGTCGTGAGAGGAGTGAGGCAGAGGAAGAGACAGGCAGAAGAGAGATGAAACGATAAGAATAAGTAAGGTAGGACACAGAAAACATAACAAAAGAAATGAAACAGGGTGATAGAGTGACACATCATGGAGTGAAAGGTTACAGGGTGAAACAGAAATGAAGGGTGAAACAGAAAGGAAAGGTGAAACAGATGAAGAGTGAAACAGGAAGGGTGAAACAGTGGTGAAACAAGGGTGACACGTAAAACAGAAACCACAGCCAACAAGCACATATTCTACGCCACACCCCTCCATTGATTACTGTCTTATTGTTGTGTGCACCTTGCTTTCCCCCTGCCACCATCCCCGCCTCACCCCTGCCACCACCCTGCCTCACCCATGTTTAGCTCCTCTGTACATCGAATACAGCGCAGTTATATCTTTTTAATAGGCGTACTGCACCCTTTCACCCCTGCCTCCACCCTGCCTCTTCCCTACCACCCTGCCTTGCTTCTATCTCATTCCCAACACACTGCCTTATCCCTACCATCTTGCCTTACACCTATCACCTTGCCTCCAACACCTCTCATCTCTGCTACTGTACCTCACACTGCCTCTCCCCTACCTCTATCCTGCCTGACTCCTATCATCCTGCCTAGCTCCTACCATATCCTCAACTCACCGCTGCCTCACCCCTACCTCCACCCTGCCTTACTCCTACCACCCTGTTTCACCCCTAACACCACCTTGCCTCACCTCTGCCATTCTAACCTTCTCTGGTCCACCAAATCCCAAGTGACCTAACCCAACCTGACCTGACCTTTCTCAATGCGACCCTGACCTTTGCCAACAGAGCCGTCGTGATATTCTGCGTCAACCCTCTCCATTTAGCTAACATTCAGGCTCCACATTCTCCATTCAGCTAACATTCTGGCTCCACATTTTCCATTTAGCTAACATTCAGCACTAACATTCTTATAGTCAAGGAGGGAGGACGGGGAGATGGTGGTCATGTGGTACGCTGGACTGCTGTGCGGAACGACGGGGGATCGATTCCATGTCGGGCCAAGCAAGCAGTCTGTATATTTGAACTTCGCTAAAACAATCTTCGCTTCGTCGCCAACCCGCACCGACATAATATACAAAACACTACCTTATCCTCATTTTATGTTACCCTGGCCGTGATTTTTGCCCTCTTGCTGCTTATTCCCGTATCTCAATGGCTAAATAAGGCAATAATATGGCTCTACATCCTTTCCATACCACCTCCTCCAGACACACATTATATTCTAGTGTTACATTACAACTCAGTATTCAGGATGGAGAAATGGCTGCTTTAGGCCAGGTTAAAGTGAAGGGGATGAGAGGGGTCTAAGTATGTATGCAGTCTGGACGGTGAATATTGGTACCTAAGTAGTGGAGTGTGAAGGTTTGGCGCCACCTTTCACATTTTGAGGAACTCTTGTGCCTCAGTTAAAGGACTCTGGTCTATGCCCAGAGGAGGATACATTCTCCATACAAACATTCTGTATTAACATTCGTCTTCTTGCTCCTTGCTTCTTCTGTCTTAAACAAACATTCCTGCGCTCTCTGTCCTCTCTCTAGCTCCTCCCTTCTCCCTCCCTCATCTCTCTTCTCCCTTCACCCACTTCCCTCCCTCTCCCTCCTTTCTTCCCCATCCCTCTTCTCATTCCTCTTACCTTTCACCTCTCCCGTCTCCTTCCACCCCTCCTCTCCGTTCTCACTACTCATCCATTCATCTCCTCCTTCATTCTTCCTTCCTCTCCCCCCTCCTTTCCCCCTCTTCCTTTCCCCTGTCTTTATCCTCTTTCCTCCCCTACGCCCTCCTCTCTCCTTACTCCTTCGTTCTTCCTTCCTTCCCCATCCCCCTTACTTCGTTCTTCCTTCCCTCCTCATCCTCCCCAGCTCCCTCCTTCTCCTCCCTTCCCTACCTCCCCCTCCACCTCTGTCTCATCTTCACCCTCCTCTTTAATCTTCCTTCCCCCACCCCCCCACCCACACCACCACTCCACCTCCCAGCTATCCATCACTATAACCACCCCACTCCTCCCCACCCCACCCACTAACACCTCATCTATCTTCTTCCCACCCACCAGCCCACCCTATCCCACTCTATTTCTCTGCTTCTTCCACCCAAATTCATCTCCCTAATTCCACCCAGCCTCACCCACTATTTCCATCACTTTCATCCACCTCACCACATACTCTTCCACCTCCCGTCCACCCACCCACCCACTCACTCATCTTACCCCTGATTTTCAACCTTGTTCACTCCACCCAGTTCCACTTCCTTCCTTTACCGAGCCTCTCCACCTATTCCACCCACCCCGATCATTTACACCTCATCCATCTTCCACATCTCACCCACTCACCATTCCAGCCCCACCCACCCAGTTTCTCCACACTCTTCACTCCACCCAACTCGACTCACCGCCTAGAATCCACTCGCTCCACTCCAGTCCACCCACGTTAAGCATTTCAGTTACTCCACCCTCTAACGAAGACTTTGAAATTCCACCTACTCCACCTCATCCACCCCTACCAGTTTCTCTATTTCTTCCACTCCATCTACCCCCATCCATCTCATCCACTTCCCCCATTCCACCTCATCTATTTCTTTCCCTCCACTATCCTCAACTACCCTCCCTCCTCCCCCCCATCCACCTACTCCACCCCCTCATTACATCTCATCCATATTCCACACTCCAATTCATCCACCCTACCCCCTCCCCTTCACCCTGCTCAACTCCACTCCACTCTACTTCCCGTACATTCCTCTCTCTCTCTCTCTCTCTCTCGTCTGTGAATGTGGCTGTGAAAAATGAAGGTTGGTAAAAGGAACGATAAAAGATGGGAGAAAAGGTGCATCATGTTCTCTCTCTCTCTCTCTCTCTCTCTCAGCTCAGTGACTTCCTCCCACGTCGCGTCTCAGGGGAAATCAGGAACTATCTTTAATGACGACTGAGACTGACTAAGTGATTGGTGTCATTTAGTTTATCATTAACTGTTTTTCCTTATTTATGCGTACCATTTTCAATTATTTATCTATCTGTCTATATATCTATCTGTCTGTCTGTTTATACATCTATCGCTGTCTGTCTATCGTGTCTCTATCTACTGAATACCCATCTATGTTAGTCTCCATCCATACATATACTTATCTATCCATCCATCCATCTACCCATCTATCCCCTCATCTAACGTGACTATCTATCTATCTATTTGTCTGTCTGTCTGCCTATCTATATTAAAACAGACAGTAGTGTGGCCGAAAACAAATGATATTCCATGCGACGACAGTGTTGGTAGATTTAGTGGTAGTGGTGGTAGTAGTAGTGGTAGATGGAATGGTAGTGGTTCTGATGGTGGTGGCGGCCTGAATGGTAGTTGTGGTCGTAATGGTGGTAGTAAAGATAACGTTGGTAGGTAGATTATGTTGGTGATGGTGGTAGTGGTGATTGTGGTAGTGGTGGCAATTGTGGTAGACATGGTGGTAGTGTTGATTGTGGTAGTGGTAGCAATGGTGGTTGAGATGGTGGTAGTGTTGATTGTGGTAGTGGTAGTAATGGTGGTAGAGATTGTGGTACTGGTGGTAGGTATAATCAATGATCAATATTATGCGTGAGAGAGAATAATTTGTCTCTAGCGTTCTTTGATGGTGATGGTGGTAGTGGATGTGGTAGTTATGGTTCTCGTTGTGGTGGTAGTGGATGTGGTGGGGGTTGTGGTGATGGTTGTAGCAGCTGTGGTACTGGTAGTGGTGGAAGACGTAGTAATGGTGGTAGTGGTTGTTGCAGTGTCAGTTATGGTCATGGTGGTGGTAGTAGCAGTGATGTGTATGGTAATGGCTGTGATAATAGCAGTAGTAGTAGTAGTATAGTAGTAATAATAATAATAATAATAATAACAATAACAGTAACAACAACAACAACAATAATAATAATAATAATAAACACTCATTTCGAGATGCCTGAACACTAAATAAAAAAAAAACGGAGGTCGTAAGCAAAGAGAAAAGACAAACTAGGAGTAACTTTCGGAGTTGTCTATACTTCGTCCACTTTCACCTGACACACAATTTCGTCCTTTTGCCGCTTATTTCCCGTAGCTCACTGGCAGAATAAGACAATACCTACGTTTCTACATCATTTCCATAGCACTTCTTCGTGACTAGTATCATATTCGAGTGTTGATCTACTATTACAGCTCACCATTCAAGAGAGAGAGAGAGAGAGAGTTGCCATAATTTCGCCCAGGTGAAGTGAACAGAGTATAGTTGTGTATGTGAAGAAATAAGAATAATTTTGCGTTTGGAGTTGGATGGAAAGTGTGTGTGTGTGTGTGTGTGTGTGTGTGTGTGTGTGTGTGTGTGTGTGTGTGTGTGTGTGTGTGTGTGTGTGTGTGTGTGTGTGCAAAAACTGGTGCTGCATGACCGCCTTAATGTGGCTGGGTGGGAGTGGGTGTGGTGATGATGGTGCGTGTGGTAGTATGGAAGGTAGTTCTGGTAGTTGTGGTGGTAGTGGTACTAAGTGTGGTAGTTATGCTGATGGTAGTAGGTGTGGTAGTAGTGGCAGACGTAGTAACTGTGGCGGAAATGGTGGTAGTTGTGGTAGTGTTGTAAGTAGAAGAGTGTGGCATTAGATGGGACGAATGTGTTTGTGGTGCTCTCTCTCTCTCTCTCTCTCTCTCTCCTCTGATCTCCATCCTTCCCCTCTTTCCACCCTCTTTCCCTCCCTCCTTTCTTCTTTCCTTTTTCTCCTTAACCTAACTATTCTCCCTCCCTTCTTTCTTTTTCTCTCCCTCCTCTCTCCTTTCTTCTTGGCATTTAATCCTTCCTTAATCCTTGTCCTCTCATCTCCCTCCTCTCCCTTCTCTTTCTCTCCCTTCCTTCACTCGCATATTGCCGCCCTGCTTCCTCCCCGACTCTCCTTCCTTATTCCACCCATCCCCTCTCTCTCTTCCCTCCCTCCTTCTCTTCCTTTCTCGCAGTCTTCTTCATCCTCCTTTTCACGCTCCCTCCCATCTTTCCTCCCTCCCTGCTATCCTCCCTCCGTCCTTCCTACCCTACACCTCCCTCTCCCTTCCCCTCCATCTCTCCATTCACACTCTCATTACCCTCATTCTGTCCCTCTCCCTCCCCTCCCTCTCCTCCCTTTTAGAGTAATTCCCCTCACCCAACCGGCAACTGCAACGATTCTCTCTCTCTCTCTCTCTCTCTCTCTCTCTTTGCCCGTTTCATCACGCATTCATTCACTCACAATTCGCCTCAATTACGAGTACCCAGACTCTCTCTCTCTCTCTCTCTTTGCCCGTTTCCTCACGCATTCATTCACTCACAATTCGCCTCAATTACCCAAGTTCACGTTCTCTCTCTCTCTCTCTCTCTCTCTCTCTCTCTCTCTCTCTCTCTCTCTCTCTCTCTCTCTTGTCGACTTTTCGTCCCGTCAGTTTTCTTAAGTTCCTCCACATTTTTTCTCTCTTCGACTTTCCGCAACTCACATTTTTCTCTCCACTCCTCTCTCTCTCTCTCTCTCTCTCTCTCTCTCTCACTGCTCGTTTCCTTAAGCATTTACTCACTCACAATTCGCCTCAATTACCCAAGTTCACGTTCTGTCTGTCTGTCTCTCTCTCTCTATCTCTCTGTCTGTCTGTCTGTCTCTCTCTCTCTCTCTCTCTCTCTCTCTCTCTCTCTCTCTCTCTCTCTCTCTCTCTCTCTCTCTCAGATTACACCGCTTAGCCTTCCACTCCGTCACATCCACCACATACTCAGCTTCCAAAAAAATGCCAACCGACTTTTACTTTTTTCGTTTTTTCTTTTTCTTTTTACATTTTTCACTCGTAATTATCACGAAGGCAGGAGTTTGGAGATTGCTAATGACTCTCCCTAACTTGTCCTTAATTGCCCTGGGTTAATTTGTCCCTGGGGTAATAAATATTGCTGCTTATTTTTCAAGATACTGAAATGTGCAAATGGCCTGGTGTAGAATGCAATGTGTTGGTTGGTCTTTCCTTACGGGTTGGTCTGCTTGTGAATGGTGATACGAAGTCCTCTCCTCTCTCTCTCTCTCTCTCTCTCTCTCTCTCTCTCTCTCTCTCTCTCCGTATATACCGGTATAAGAGAAAGAAGGGTCATGAAATACAAACTACAAAAAAAAACAGATAATGACAATAATAACGACCAAAACTGCTCATGATGCGCCTGAACTTTGACCCCGACTCTTGACCTTGACCTTCCATCTATCGGCACTACAATCGATCCACTTTTTCCCATCCCCACACCCAATGTACGTGGCAAGTTTGATGCCCATCGGACCTTGCACTCATGACTTATTTCGTTTACATACACACATACATAAGGCGCACAAAAACGGACTCGATCATAAAACCAGCCCCTGTACCTACCAACCCTGTTCCTACCAACTCCTGTACCTACCAACCCCTGTGCCTACCAACCCCTGTACCTACCAACTCCTGTACCTACCAACCCTGTACCTACCACCCTTTGTGCCTACTAACCCTGTGCCTACCAACCCCTGTACCTACCATCTCCCTGTACCTACCAACTCCTGTACCTACCAACTCCCGTACCTACCAACCCCTGTACCTGCTAACCCCTGTACCTACCAACTCCCTGTAGCCTACCTACCAACTCCTGTACCTGCTAACCCCTGTACCTACCAACCCCCCGTACCTACCAAACCACCAACCTTGCCCAGTGTAACCCAAGGCTCCTACTTGAGTTTCGAACCGGTACGTAAAAACTAGAGCACCCATGAGACAAGATGAAGAGGGGGAGAGAACGGGGAGAGAGGGAGGGAGGAAGGCTTGGAGGGGAGATGGGAAGAAGGGGAGAGGTGTAAGAGGAAGAGGAAAGAGGGAATTACAGAGAGGGGAGAAAATACGAGGAAGGAGGGGAGAAAGGGGATAGATGGGCGAAAAAGAATGGATTGGAAAAGAGGAGCAAGATGAGAGAGGGGAGAGATTAAGAATGAGGGGAATGGAGGAGAAGACAGGAAGAGGAAAGGGGAAAGAAAGAGGAGGGAGAGATGAAGGAAAAGAGGAGACGAATGTTAGGAGGAGAAGGGGAGACAGGAAGGTGGAGAGAGAGAGAGAGAGAGAGAGAGAGAGAAGGGGAGGGGGGAGACAGGAAGGCAATGAATACGGCGAAAGGGGAAAGAGGGTAGGGGGTTATGCTTGAGATGAAGGGTAGGGGGTGAAGTTGACACGCTCTGGATGCACACACACGTACACATATTCACAAACGCACATAGGCTACACATACATATTCGACCACACATACTCGTACACATATCCAAATACAGGCATACTTAAATAAAGGACAGATACACACACAAAAACGTACACACACACAGATCCTGCATAATAAAAGAAACGCACATGCATGAGCAACAAATCCTAGACACATACACGCGCACGCTTAACGACATCGAGTATCATGTCGCTAGTTATCATATCCAGTAAAGAGAGAGAGAGAGAGAGAGAGAGAGAGAGAGAGAGAGAGATTTAACCTCGCCCTACTGTGGTTTTAATGGGCTTTTATGTCGTCTTGGTAATCAGGTTGGTTTGTAAAGGCAGATCAAACAGCTCTCTCTCTCTCTCTCTCTCTCTCATTTGGCATCTTATTCTTTATCACTCCACTTTCCTCAACAGCCACTCCATTCAACACCACCACCCCCCAACCTTTCCACTCTTCCATCTTCTCCTACGCCACTCCACGCCACCTTTTGAACTCTCCTCCACCACTCCACTTCCATCTCCTTCTCACTTACCCAAACCCCCATCCCTTCTTCCCCCACCTTCAAACTGCTCCCCCTCATTCCCACTCTCCTGCACCCTTTATACCCCCACTCTCACCTATCCTCCCCACTCTCCCTCACTCTCCCACCCTCTCCCACTCCACCTCCGTCCTTCCCACGCACCCCACTCTCACCTTTCTCACCCCACCTTCACCTGCTCCACTTCTCCCCAACCTTCAGCCAGCCTCTCTCCCTACTCCCTAGTGCTTATTCACCCCCATCCACAACTGCCCCTATCCCTCCCTTTCCTTTTCCACCCGCACTCCACCCTGTTCCACCACCACCCTCATCCACACCCGCCTCCTACCCTTCCACCACCACCCTCATCCACACCCGTCTCCTACCCTTCCACCACCACCCTCATCCACACCCGTCTCCCACCCTTCCACTACCACCCTCAACCACACCCATTTCCCCACACTTCCACCACCACCACCCTCACCAGTCCTCTCACCCTTCCACCACCACCACCCTCACCCGTCCTCTCACCCTTCCACCCACGCCAATTCACCCCCACTCCCACCCTCACCCCCACCCTACCCCACTTCACCCCTCTTAAAAGTCAAGAGGAGAAAGAAACGAGAGGGAGGAAAGGTTGAGAGGGGAGAAATCGAATCATGAGAGAGGAGGAGGTGGTGGAATAAGAGAGTGAGAGACTGGAAGAGACTGGAAGGAGAGACTGGATATAAAACTGGAAGAAATGGAGGGAGAAAGAAGAAGACTGGAAAGAGATACTGGAAGGAGAAAATGGAAGAGTCTGGATAAGAGTGACTGGAGAAAATAACTAGGAAAAAAAAAACTGAGAAAGTGGAATGTGAAACCCGAAGAAACAGGAAAAAGAAAAAAAATAAGAAAGAAAGAAAGAGAAAGAGAGAGAGAGGGGGGGACTGTGGCTATGGTCTCCTTACGAGGTGTTTTTACCTCCGTGACCAACCCCACTCCCATAACAAGAATATTATCTCTCTCTCTCTCTCTCTCTCTCTCTCTCTCTCTCTCTCTCTCTCTCTCTCTCTCTCGGCTACATGCATTATTTATATCGTACCTCCTTGTTGACCTTTTGCTGTTCTGGTTTCCTTTTCTCCTCTCCTGTTCTCTCTCTCTCTCTCTCTCTCTCTCTCTCTCTCTCTCTCTCTCATAAATCCACGCACCACCAACTTCCTCAAAATAATCATCCCTTAATTTTTGGAACTGTTTAATAAAGCGGAGTTCAATATTACCTGAGGCTAATGAGGAAGGTGAGGCATGGCGGAAGTTTGAGGGTTTAAAAGGCCAGGTAAAATACTGGGAAGAATGGAAGAGGAGGAAATTTTATAGGAAGGTATGAAACTAGACTGAAATGATTCTTTTATTGGATGGATATAGGAGGAAATTCAGTTGACAGAGATAGATGGACACAGAGATAGATAGATTTGGATATAAGATAGACAAATTCACACAGATAGATAGATAGATTGATAGAGAGAGAGAGAGAGAGAGAGAGAGAGAGAGAGAGAAATTTTAAAGGTAGAGGAAAATGTGTCTTTCGTCCTCTCTCTCTCTCTCTCTCTCTCTCTCTCTCTCTCTCTCTCTCTCTCTCTCTCAGATGTTCAGCTTGTTAGTAGACTTCCGGCCCCTCCACATTTTTGAAAGCTTGTGTGCGGGGGGGGGGGGGCCTGTTCCTACACCTCCTTGCTTTCTCTTTCTCTTTCTCTCTCTCTCTCTCTCTGCATTATTTATGTCCTCCCTCGTGACCTCTTTCTCAGGCATCATTTTTCTTTTCCTTCTTCCTTCTCGCTCTCCTGTTTCTTCCCGCACTCTCTCTTCCTCCTTTAGTGTTTTCTTTCTTTCTTTCTCTCTCTCTCTCTCTAAATTTACCCCTCCTTCCCTCCCTCTCCATATTTTTCTTCTCTTTCTCTCTCTCTCTCTCTCTCTCTCTATTTGTTGTCCCCTCTCCCTCCCTCTACATTTTTCCCTCCTTCCCGCCTTCCCTCTCTCCTTATTGGTCGTCCCCTCTCCCTCCCTCTACATTTTTCCCTCCTTCCCTCTATCCCTGTTTGCCGTTCTCTCTCCCTCCCTCTACACTTTTCCCTCCCTCCCTCCTTCCCTCTCTCCCTGTTTGTCGTTCTCTCTCCTTCCCTCTACATTTTTCCCTCCTTCCCTCGCTTCCTCCACCTGGCCACCAAATGCTCAGCTTGTTAGTAGACTTCCGCACAACTTTGAGAAGCTGGTGGGAGAGGCTGTTCTTACAAGGGCATGCAAAAATAAATAAATAAATAAATACTCAAGAGGATGAATATAATGTGAAATGGGTGAATATTCGGTGAATGTGATGCATAGGCGATAAATAATAATGCACGGACCATGAATGAGTGAATAGCGAACTGAATGAAAGTGATTTGAATCGATATTTGGCGGAATTGATGAATACACTGTGAATAAAACACTGGGAATACGCTGCCAATAAAAACGTATATATAATGGCAAAGTGAATGGTGAAGAGAATGAATAGCACCTGAATAGGATGAATTTTAGGTGAACCTGATAAATGTATGAGTGAATAAATTAGGGATGGATGAATAAAGGAAGTAACAGTAAACAGACCCGATGATAAATATAAAGTGAACCAGGCCATGCATAACATCACAAATCTATACACACACACACACACACACAACCACCATAACCACACACTCCACAACTCCCCACAGCACCATCACCACCACCACACCACACCATCACTCCACCACCAGACCACACCACCGCACACCACCAGACCACACCACGCCACACCACACCACCATACAGCACCACTGCCTATGAGAGAAGAGGGCTGGTCTCGGCACAGGCTTAACACCGTCCTATCTTCCACTGCCATGCATCCACACACCGCCATAACACCGTCTTATACCTGCCTGCCTCTCTCTCTCTCTCTCTCTCTCTCTCTCTCTCTCTCTCTCTCTCTCTCTCTTGCTGACCCACTTTTCTCTTCCTCACATTCAAATTTCCCCATACTTCACTGAGAGAGAGAGAGAGAGAGACAGACAGACAGACAGACAGACAGACAGACAGAGACAGACAGACAGACAGAGTTCTGCTTTGGTAGTCAGTTTATTATATACGAAAGACTAATCACAGCATATGACTTTCTGTTTATGTCAAGGCCGAACAAACTTAACAGTGGGATTGTAAGGTCTGTACCTGTATAACTCTCTCTCTCTCTCTCTCTCTCTCTCTCTCTCTCTCTCTCTCTCCCTTTCTTTCTTTTTATACTCCCTCCTCTTCCCTCCGCTCCCCTCCTCTCTTTCTCACACCCTTTCCTCCCCATAAACTTCATTTCCTCCTTCCGCACCATATCCTCCTTTCCCAGTCCCCACCCTCTACTCTTTAATTCTCTCTCTCTCTCTCTCTCTCTCTCTCTCTCTCTCTCTCTCTCTCTCTCTCTCTCTCTCTCTCATCTTACACTGAATTCAAAAGGCTTCTTGTCTTGTCAAATCACTCCTCTCCATTTTCCTAATTTCCTCCTTGTTTTTCCCATTTCCTCTAGCTATTTTTACCCTGAGAGAGAAAGAGAGAGAGAGAGAGACAGGCAGACAGACAGAGAGAATGTATTGAGTTACGCTAGAGTTTGGAAGTAGGATATGGTGTGTGTGTGTGTGTGTGTGTGTGTGTGTGTGTGTGTGTGTGTGTGTGTGTGTAAGAATGGCCAGAGAAATGGGACCAAATAATCACACTTTATATAAGGTTTCTTTCCCTCCCTCTCAATCTAATCCCCCCTCTTCCCCCTCCTCCTTCACCATCCCCTCACACACACACACACACACACACACACACACACACACACACACACACACACACACACACACTATCACATTATCTACCTATTATCAATCTATCTATATAACCACTATTCTTGAAATCTTTGTTTACTCTAAGTGCACCAGTATCTCTCTCTCTCTCTCTCTCTCTCTCACTAAAGCTATATAGAGCGAAGGAAGCTACAGAAAGGCCGTAATCCAGTAGGGTGACGTCCTGTTCTGAATTTCTGATGACAAGAGGGAGGTAGTCGAAATTCACGTTGCAATAAAAACTAGCTTAAGAGAGAGAGAGAGAGAGAGAGAGAGAGAGAGAGGAAAAATGCAGTCTAGTTCCAAAGTTTGTAAGGGCTGAAAAAGACAAGAGTTTGTGAAACTAAAAGAAAAAATCCTGGCAGTCACTAAAAAAGGTACAGAGAGAGAGAGAGAGAGAGAGAGAGAGAGAGATGCCGGTAAATATACATACACAGATATTATACATGGTCTATCTGTACGTAGTTTACATAAATACATACATACATCCACATCCTACATACATACACAAATACATACATACATACGCAGGGAAATAGAAAACTGTAACTTACATAATGAATCTAATTTTCTCAAAGACAGCTTCAGTGAGTGGCAAAATGAACTCTCTCTCTCTCTCTCTCTCTCTCTCTCTCTCTCTCTCTCTCTCTCTCACACACACACACACACACACACACACACACACACATATAGATCCACTCCTAAACCCACGCACCCACCAACATACACACACACACACACACACACACACACACAAACACCCTAACACACACACAGAAAAAATCCAATAAAAGCTACTCCACTTTTCCATCCACTGCATGACGCCATAACCCAAACTTCAAAACAGAGTGGCAAAAACAAAATAAATTAATGAAAAGAAAAATCAAAACTAAGTGACACTACCCAAGTAAAGTTAAAATTTCTTACTGCATATCAATCTTAAATTCATCCTCCATCCTACCTTCCATCTTCATAAAATCTTCTCCAAATTATACCTTGGTTTATCCTTCTTATATAAGCACCATAATATTAAAAAAATTGCTAAGGAAAAGGTGTTAAAAACCCTCTTTCAGCTCACGTGAACAAGGCCCCCCAAATCTCCTGGTAAGTATAGACGGGAAAACCACACCTGGGGCCAATTAAGTAAAGAGGGCTGAGTGGAGTTAAGAGCATCGCCGGCAGCCTGGGATCGCCTTCTGGGTAGTAGCGAGGAGGACCTAATCGGATTCCCTTAAAAGTAAATATAGGGATGGCGTCGCTTATACCTGGGAGAGGATTCAAGGAGCATTTGAATCTCTTTTTAGTGTGGTGATGCTTTTTCTTCGTTCCATTATTATTATTATTATTATTATTATTTATTACTACTACTTCTACTACTACTACTACTATTACTACTACAGCTTGAAGCCTGTGAATGTTAAGCTCCATTTCAACTATACTTCAGACGATTTCCTTCAGCTGAGAGTGAATCATGGAAGCCTGTGTTAATACCCCTTATGACCGCGGCATCTGATTCAGAAGGGAATCAGAATCTCTCGCTCGGGTGATCTGACGGCTGATTCCTAATTTGAATTGGAAATATGAAGGGCCTGAGAGAGAGAGAGAGAGAGAGAGAGAGAGACTAACACTTAATACTTAACACGAAGAAGTGCTATGGAGATTAACACCTGTCGAAGCAACATTGTAAGTTTGCTAGTCACGAAGAAGTGTTATAGAAAGGATGCAGAGCCGTAGCATTATCTTTTTCTGCCACTGAGCTACGTCAAAGAAGCTGCAATAGGACGAAAATGTGGGTCAAGTTGAAAGTGTACAGAATATGATGCTAGTCACGAATAAGTGCACCGGAAGAAATTAAGACTTGAGGAACCGTAGCACTTTTCCTGCCACTGAGCCACGTAGAAGCTGCGAAAGGACGAAAAACTGGATCAAGCTAGTCACGAAGAAGTGCTTTGAAAAGGATGCAGGTGACCGGACCGTAGACGATGCTGATATTTAGGTGATTTTATATTCTTGCTACCGACAAGACGATTTAGTTTAATTTCTACCATCGCCTGACGATTTTACTCAGCTTAAGGGGAGAAAACCGCTCGTAGTGAAGTGATTAAAATATAGAATCTAACCAAGTGCTGATCATTTTCTAGAGAAGATAAAGTGTTGTGGAAGAGTGATGATTTTCTGAGAGATAAGACGAAAGAGGGACGGAGAAGAGAGAAGAGGAGTAAGGGAGAGGAGAGAGAGGAAAAAAACGAGTAGGGAGTGGATACAGAAAGAAAAGGAGTAGAGAAGATACTGAGAGGAGAGGAGTATGAGAAAGAAAGGTGAGGAAAGAGAGAAGAGGAGTAAGGGAGAGGACAGAGGGGGAGAGAGAAGGGGTCAGGGAGAAGATAGAGAGAAGAGTGGGAGAAAGGATAGAGGGGGAAGAGAGAAGTAAAGTAAGGGAGAGGACGCAGGATGAAAAGTGAAGGAAGCTGTAGAAAATGAGGGAGGAGGAATGGAAGAAGTGGACGCAATACAGAGTTGTTCAAAAATGATAAGTTTCTGGAGTTGGTAGAGAGAGTGGCCCCCATTCTCATCGGTTATGCAAGTTCCCTAACACCTTTTCCTAAGCGATTGATTTTGCCTATGACACTTTACTATCCTATTCTGTGCGATACAAATCCTTCTCACATCACCATACTCTGCATAAATAACTCAAAAAAAAGAAAAAGAAAATAAAAAGCCAGCCATATATAGGTTACAAAATAATGGTCTAGAAGTAATGAATTCTAGAGGTGTTGAGAGAGTGTGTGTAGTAAATATCTAGGTTACAAAAGCCGGCCTTGAAGAAATGAATTGTAGAGGTGTTAAGAAAGTGTGTGTGATGACAGATGGGTACATTTCTAGAGTTGCTGAAGTGTTATGAAAGAGATACAGGCCAGGGAAGCGGGTGATGGTGCGGTGTGGAAATGAGAGAGACAGGCCTGCAAGATGACCACCACTGGAGAAAATGTTGATGGTGATGTGAATGATGATGATGATGATAGTGGTGGTGAAAGAGAATGATGACAGTGATGGTAATGATGATGATGATGATGATGATGATGATGGTGGTGGTGGTGATGGAGAAAGAGAATGATGACAATGATGGTGATGATGATGATAAGAGTAAAAAATAAAGACACTGGCCTTGATGATGACAATTTTTTATGAGTGAAAAACAGAATGCTGCTGCAGGTGATGATAATGATGATGGCGATGATAAAGAATACGATAAACTATACAAAGCAAGAAAGGTATACAGAGCGAAAAATACTGTACTTCGGGGGAAGAGAGAGAGAGAGAGAGAGAGAGAGAGAGAGAGAGAATAATAATTATTGCAAGATTCCCCCATTGCTGACCTACTATCCCATGTGAATGCGTAGGAGGTTATGCAAGGAAGCAAGTGAGGCAAAGAGGAGGGGGGAAGAGGGGGAGGGAGGGAAAGAGGGGAAAATGGGGGGTGAAGGAGGAAGTAGGGGGGTCCATTTCCACCTCCTCCCTCTCCTATCCCCTACCTCCCCCCTCCCCCCTTACGCCTACACAGTCTTGAAGAGGGAGGGAGAGAGGGAGGGAAAGTAGGTGAGGAAGACGGGGACGACGTACAGAAGAGGGGGAAGGCGGAAAACGAGTGGGGGGCAGTGAGAGGGAGGGAAAGGGAGGGGATGACAGGAGAGAGAGTGGAAGAGACAAAGAGTAGGGGGGAGAGGGAGGGGATGAACGGGGGGAAGTGGTGATTTATTTAGACATTTACACCCCCTTCCCCCTCCACCCACCCTGTCCCCTTCCCTTTCTGACCCCTCCCTTTATGTTCTCTTCCCTCTCCCTTTTCCTGCCCCATCCCCTTCCCCCGCCTGTCTTCTCTCCCTTTTGTCCGGGGGAGAGGGGGGCATGGGAGAGAGTGGGGTGATTTAGAGAAAGAGATGAGGAGGAAATGACGGGGGATGGAAATGAGAGGTGAATGAAGGGGAAATGGGGGAAGAGGAGAGGGGAAGAGGGTTGAAGGGGAAGGAAGGTGAGGGAAAGAGGGTTGAAGGGAGGGAGGGTGAAGATACGAGGGGGAGGGGGAGAAAGGGGAAGGGCTAAAGATAAAAAGTCATACTGGTAGGCTATACGGGAAAGAAAGAGATAAGAACATGAGATAAAAATACATTCAAAGGACACACACACACACACACACACACACACACACACACACACACACACGAGGGAGAAAAAGCAAATAAAACTGCAACATTAAAACTGAGGAAACAAAAAACATCACCAAAGAAAGCATTACTCCCTACACAATGTCCATTAATCCATTCAGGATAAAAGGGAATTTATTTTTAATTTAATCTGCCTGCCGCTGGATTATGGGCTGTATTCTAGGCGATATATGAGCCTTCTTAACACCACTTCTTAAGCGATTTATTTTACGTTATATAACACCTTTTTATCCTCCTATCTGCTACCGAGGCAAACTGTCGCTAGTCCTATACCTTTTTTATTCTAACTTGGCCTAAAATTTCCATCTCTCGATACTGAATGCCCAGTTGTGACAAGAGAATGAAACCTGAATATGATGCTAGTCACGAATAAGTGCAATGGAAATGAAGCAGAGCGTCAGTAGTGTCTTTTTCTACAACTAAGCTGCGTGACATAAGGTGTAAAAGGACGAAAATCTGGGTCAAGTTAAAGAACAACAGTATTGGCAACGTAACCCCAGTGTACTGCAGGATGAAGCTGTCCTAATCCCACAATTCACCATCATCCTTTTGAGGGATAGGGAGGGAGCTGAGGGATGTTTGTATAACCGGACACTGAAATTACCTGTCTATTTATATATCAGTGCCACCGCGTGAAGGCGTCCCTCACCAATACCATGTCGGAACAAAAAATAAAAGCACTTACGGTGATTTACGACAGAACATCAAGGTGCGATGAGGATAATAAATTGCAAGAGAAAATGCGCTACGAGGCCTAACATTTTTCCGGATACTAACAGACGATTTTATTCAGTACAGGAAAGAGACTAGTTGATGTGGAGTTAAAACGGGAAAGCATATGGGACTCAGGAAAGGGCGTTACATAAATACACAGACCACACAGACCTTATGGACCCTGTGAGTTGTGTTACAAAGATACGCAGACCACACAGACCTTAAGAACCCCATCTGTGAGAAAGTGAGGCTGAGTTACAAAGATACACAGACCAGATAGACCTTATGAACGCTTATTTGTTAGAAAGTGAGGCCGAGTTACATAGACACACAGACCACTCAAACTTTATGGTCCCTACGAGGCGGTCATGTCTTAACGCAATACTGCCTAGAGTTATTCTGTGTGTAATTCTCCTGGAAGGCCAGTTAGCGAACCACCCTCCGCCTACCAGCTCTTAGTCGACAAGCTCAAAGGTCCAAACTTCGGTGTTCCCGTTTAAATTAAGTTTCGAAATAGCCTACCGTACTTCCTTTCTCCATCTAGCACAATGAGCTATAACTGTTTAATTTTAATAGTAGCACTTAACGCCAGCTTACGAGTGTGTCACAACTAGCCTATACAGGGAAAGAAATGTATCATACAGAGTGGTGGTGATGATGATGATGATGATGATGATGATGATGATGACGATGGTGATGATTAACAAACACATCAACAATAACAAGAATAATAATGATACCGGTAATAATAATAATAATAATAATAATAATAATAATTAATAAAAATAATAATAATACCCTAATATCAACAACAACAACAATAACAATAATAATAATAATAATAATAATAATAATAATAAAAATAATAATAATAATACCCTAATAACAACAACAACAATAACAACAACAACAATAATAATAATAATAATAATAATAATAATAACAATAATAAAAAGATGAGAGAGAGAGAGAGAGAGAGAGTGTCAATGGAAAGGGCGAATGACGTCAGAGAGAGAGAGAGAAAGTGAATGTGTTGATGACGTCACTGCTGCACTTCGCTCCTCCAACATGCATTCAACTCCCCTCAACTCTCTCTCTCTCTCTCTCTCCAGCTGTAGGGGAGGGGAGGTAGAGGAGGAAGGGTGAGAGGAAGGAAAAGAGTGGAGTGAGAAAAAAAAAGGGGGGGAGAGAGAGAGAGGGGGGGGAGGGGAAGATGAGCAAGGGGAGAGATAGGAAGCTTTGGAGAAATGAGATGGACGGAGAGGGAAGAAAGAAGAGGGAGGGAAATGCAGGAAGAAGGAAGAGGAGGAATGAGAGGGGAGGAAGAAAAGGGAAGAGAGGGAGAAGAAGTGGAGGGAAAGAGGAGGAAGAGAGGAGGAGGAGGGAGAGGAAAGAAATGGCAAAGAGGAGAGAGAACAAAAGGGAGGAAGTGAAAGGGGGAGGGGAGGACACGTAAAGACAATAAAAGAGAGAGAGAGAGAGAGAGAGAGAGAGAGAGAGGAAAAAGCTAGTGATTACACAAAGGGGAACGTAATTGAGAGAAAGGGGCTGGAAGGACGGATAAAGCGAGAGAGAGAGAGAGAGAGAGAGAGAGAGAGAGAGAGAGAATCAATAAAGATAAAAGAGGTGTGTGTGTGAGCTGCATCTAAAAGAAATGGGTGTTAAAAGGGAGATCGTTAATCCTTGAGAGGGGTGAGTGGGCGAGGGGGGTGAGAGGGGTGGGATAAGTGGGATGGCGTGTGTGCGGTTGAGAGACTGTTTGGGTGAGTGGGTTGGGAGGGAGGGAAGAGAAGAGAGGGGAGGGGTGATTGGGGCAGGGTGAGAGGGGTGGGAGAGAGGGACAGGGTGAATGAGGTGGGGTGAAAGGGAAGAAAAGAGAGGGTTGGGGAGAATGGGGTGGGGTGGTAGACAGGGAAGGGGAGGAAGGGGCGGGGTGAGTGGGGTGGGGCGTGAGGGGTGGGTGTGAGAGGGGAGTATGAGGGGCGGGGTGAGGGAAGAGGGGTGGGGAGAGTGGGATGGAGCGAGTGAGAGGGGTGAGGTGAGAGGAGTGGGATTAGAGAGAGGTAACATATGCTACAACAAGGCCAATGCGGAGAAGTGAGAGAGTTGGGGTGGCAGAAAAAGAGAATAAGTGAAAAAGTGAGAGAGAGAGAGAGAGAGAGAGAGAGAGAGAGAGAGAGAGAGAGAGAGAGAGAGAGAGAGAGAGAGAGAGAGAGAGAGAGAGGGAATGAGGAGAAAAAATGAAAGAGGTGAGAGCGAAAAGACACTTGTAAAATCCGAGGCATGAAAGGAAATTTTGAAAATATGAAGAACAGATTTAGAGAGAGAGAGAGAGAGAGAGAAAGGAGGGGGGGGAGAGGAGTTGGAACAAAGGAGGGAAAGAAAAAACAGAAGGGGAGAAAATGAAGCTAGAGAAGGGGGAGAAAAAGAAGTCAAACTGAGATGAAGGAGAGAGGAGCGAGGGAGGGGAAGAGGATGGAAAAAGAAAGGAAGAAAAGGAAGGCAGGAAGAAAAAAAATATAATGGTAGCAGATAAAACAGGAGGAGAACACGGGAAGAAGAGAGAAGGAGAGAGTGAGTAAAGAATATAGGAAAGGGAATGAGAAAACGAAGAGGGTAGGACGGGGGAAAGGAGACAGAAGGGGAATGAGGAGGAGAGGGGAAATACGGGAGTGAGAGTGGAAGGAGAGAAAACCAGACTACTACTACTGCTACTACTAAAGTCTACTACTACTACTACTACTACAACTACTGCTACTACTACAATCTTCAGCAAGGTATTATTAAACTTATCATTACTAATGGTATTATTATCAATCTACCTCACCCTATCTTCAGGTGTGAATAAGAGTCGGGAAGATGAAGATGATGATGATGAAGGTTATTATTATTATTATTGTTATCATACCGGTAATAATTACCATTATTAATATTTTATTATTATTATCATCATTATTATGACTGGAATCATTATGATTTCCTCTCCACCTCAGAAATCTCCGGCAAGGTTGTAACTAGCTTATTACTGATTCAAGTCTACACTTATTTATTCTACTCCAAATTCCATCCCTTCCCCTCACCCTCCTTTCCCCCTTCTCTCCTCTTACCCCTCCCCTCCCCCATTCATTCCCCTCACCCCTTCCCTCATTTTCCTTCGCCCTTCACAATCACTACTTACCCTAGTCTCCACTTCGCCATTTACTTTCCCTTTATTCCTCCTCCTTCTCCTCCTCCCTCCCCTCCTTCCCCTCACGCTTCATCGCCACCCTGACTTCCCTCCTCCCTCCCCTCCCACAACCTCTCCCTCCTTCTCACCCCTTAACTACATCCTCTCTCCATCTTTCCCTCTCATCTCCTCTTTCATCTATCCCCCCCCCTTCTTCTTATCAACCCTACCTCATCACGTACCTACCTTCTCCCCATCACCATTTCACCCCTCCTTTCCCCTTTCCCCTCACCCCTCATCACCCATCTTCCCCTCCCCTCCGCCCTTCCCCCTGCCCCCCACGCCATAACAAAAACGCCATGTCTCGCTTGTCTTTTGTTTCTCGGCCTATCTCCTGTCGTTAATTGCTCCGCTAGGGGGCGCATCTCCCCTCCACTCCACCCCATTTCCCCTTCACTCCCCACCCCATCTCCCCTCCACCTCCACCCCCACTCCATCTCCCCTCCACCCCCACTTCATCTCCCATCCACACCCACCCTACTTCCCCTCCACCCCCACTCCATCTCCCCTTAGTCCCACCTCACCTCACCTCTCTCTCTCTCTCTCTCTCTCTCTCTCGAAGCCTGACATTCATAAAAGGGAAAGGGATAACGCCATTTAAATCCAGGTCACCCACCCACCAGCTCTGCGTGTGTGTGTGTGTGTGTGTGTGTGTGTGTGTGTGTGTGTGTGTGTGTGTGTGTGTGTGTGTGTGTGTGTGTGTGTGTGTGTGAGAGAGAGAGAGAGAGAGAGAGAGAGAGAGAGAGAGAGACTGTGGGCGTGCGTGCAAGGGAGTGAGAGAGCGTGGGAAAGAGGTGGAGTGCTTGAGAAATAGAGAGAGTGGGCTATGGGACCGTGAAACCAGTTAAAAAGTGAGAGAGAGAGAGAGAGAGAGAGAAAGAGAGAGAGAGAGAGAGAGAACCTACCTACCTTACATTCCTTAACTCTCTCTCAGCCCTCCACTGCTAGGCCTATTTACACCTACCGTCTGAGTTCATCGGCCTTCCTAACTATCCCTAACCTAACATTTCCTGCACATCAGTTTTCCTTCCTTATATAACCCAACCTAAACCAATGTACCGGAACCCTACACTTACCCAGCCTAACCTACCCAAACGTTACTCTCTGTGCCCTACCCTACCGCACCCCACCCCTACCCTACCTTACCCTACCCTGACCTAGGCTAACCTACCTTGACCTACTTTACAATATGCAAGCCTAACACAGCATAACCCTAACCTAATCTAACTTGACCTGCCCGGTACTTAATAATATGCAACCCTAACAAAGCATAACCTGATCTAACTTTATCTAACCTAACCTAACCCGTAACGATTAACTTCCTCCCCCCCAACACACCTGCCTTCCTGCGTGGCCTCATTATAAGCAGCTCACCTCCCTCATATAATTACTCCCCTCCCCTCCATTACCCCCCATCTCTTCCCTTCCCCCTCCTCATCCCTACCCCACTCTCTCCCCCACAAGGAAGCTGGTAATTAGGGTGTGGAAGGGAAAAGGGGTGGGAAAGGGGAGGGGGAGGAAGAAAGGCGAGGAAAGAGAAGGTGAGGGGAGGGGCAGGAGGAGAATGGGGGAAAGGGCGGAGGGATGAGAATAATTTAGGAGAACGAAGTTTAAAAAATTCATATGATTAAAGAAGAAAGGAAACAGATGGAGAAGGAGGAGGAGGAGGAGGAGGAGGAAAGGGTAAGTGGGTTGGAAGGACTAAAGAATCGTTTATGCCTTTATGGGAAGCAGCGGAAAAGAATAAAAAGAAAAGGGAGAGGAATGGAGACGGGGAGGAGGAGAGGGGAGGGGCTGGGCTGGGTATGTGTAGAGGGGGAGAGTGGGGAAGGGGAGGGGGAGGGATGAGGGGGAAGGGGGGAAAGGAGTATCATTTAGGGGAGGGGAAAGGGAGAAGGGGAAGAGGTAGAAGGGATGAATAACTGGGGAGGAATGGGGAATTGGTGAGGAGGAAGAGAGGGGAAGTGGGAGGTGTGTGTGTGTGTGTGTGTGTGTGTGTGTGTGTGTGTGTGTGTGTGTGTGTGTGTGTGTGTGTGTGTGTGTGTGTGTGTGTGTGTGTGTGTGTGTGTGTGTGGCGGAAGTTGTTAAGAGAGGAAAAGAGAGAAGAGTAACTTATCTAAAGGAGCAGATTGGGGAGGGAGAAGATGGGGAAGGGTGAGGAAAGGGAAGGGTAGGGGGAAAGGGAAGGGGATATAGAGGGGGGGAAATCACTGAAGGAAAGGGGAGGAAGGAAACAGAAAGCAGGAGGAAAGGGAGGTAAAATAAGAAAGAAATGATTAGGATAGAGGACGCGAGAGGAAAGGGGAAGGGAGGTGGGGAGAATAGGAAAGTTAGAGGGGGAGAAAGGGGAGGGAGGGAAAAGGAGAGAAGAGAGGGGAGGTGAATGGTGGGGAAGGAGTGAAGATTGCTGTGTGGGGATATGAGAGAGAGAGAGAGAGAGAGAGAGAGAGAGAGATTTAAGCCCTTGACACTGTCCTTGTCACACTTGTTTGGCTGTATTTGTCGCTTCAGAGGTTCGATGTTGTTGTTATTTTTCTAATTATTTTTTCACGCGAGAGTGACACGTGTATAAAGGTAGGATATCACAGGTGTAGTATATAATTACCAAACAGGTGCTGCAGCATAAATGACAGGTGTAAAGATCAAGGTAATATATATGGAGTAATCAATTTAGGTCACAGGTGCTAAATTAAGCGCTTGAATCCTGTCTATATATACTTTGTTTTTTTCATTAAATGCTTGCAACCTCCATACGATTTTATGCAGTATTAGGAAGAGCTGTTGTGGTAAATGAAAGTTATTTACGTAACGCATTTATTTTTTCATATGTAGCCTAACTTATAAAACTCTCTCTCTCTCTCTCTCTCTCTCTCTCTCTCTCTCTCTCTCTCTCTCTCTCTCGCGTCACAATAATATTAGACTACAATATGACATTACACTATTGTTATAGCCTAAAAGATGAACAGTATTAAGTTACACTATCACATTTCACTATATAAAAAGGAAGGATTTATTTATATATATCTGTTCTCAAACGATTTAACACTTTTTCAACCTCTCTCACTCACTCACTCTCTCTCTCTCTCTCTTTCATTGATACATGGTGTGAGACTAATGAAAATACGAAGAATACAAATAACAATTATTATATACGGTAAAAGAACGTTGTCGAAGATCTATCAATTCCCATATACCCATTAAAACGACAAGTTAATAAATATATAAATAAATAAATAAATGCAAGATAATTTCAGCGTCGACGAGAACGTAAAAAATAAAAATAAAAAAATCGAGAAAAAATTTGCCGTATTCTTGATTACACCTGCTCACATTCCACCTGGCGAGAGAGAGAGAGAGAGAGAGAAAGAGAGAGAGGGAGAGAGAGAGGCTGTGTGTGTGTGTGTGTGTGTGTGTGTGTGTGTGTGTGTGTGTGTGTGTGTGTGTGTGTGTGTGTGCGTGTAACTGAGGCTTATTTGCAACCCGGAATATATTAATTTTAAAGATTCAATATAACATTACGAAGCTATCAATATACGATATCGGTATAAATTTTTCGCCTCAAAGAAGTTATATATAAAAAAAAATATTAGCTTTAACTTGATGCTCTTCATTCAATTTAACTTCAGATTCTCTCCCTCCCTCCCTCTCTCTCTCTCTCTCTCTCTCTCTCTCTCTCTCTCTCTCTCTTCATTGCTGTAGTTTATTTACTTAGCACAATTTTTCGTTCTTCTGCAGCTCACTTCACGTAGCTCAGTGGCAGAATAAGACAATATTATGGCTCTACATCCTTTCCACAACACTTCTTCGTGATTACCACCATAGTCCAGTGTTAATCTATTGTTACAGATCAGTACTCAAGATGGAAAGATGGCATGTTCACGCCTAGTTAAAGTGAACAGAGTATAGGCTGTCCTCGCAACATGAAATTAATAATAATAATAATAATGAAATAATAATAATAATAATAATAATAATAATAATAATAACTATCATCATCACCATCATCATCTCGTTATAACAGGAATAAAAATAAATAGCATCCTCGGGCCGAAGGGATTTCAAGTACGGTAACTTAAAGCTATCTCTATCTTTAATTTCATTTTTATCTTTAATTCCAACTTTCATCCATTTCATTTTTCTTTTTACTTTCGAGGAATTCCCACTTTGTGCAACGCTACAAGAGAACCATTGCTCTCTCTCTCTCTCTCTCAAAGGACTCCATCTACAGTATTTTACCTTTTTCGTGACAAGATTCCTATATTTTGCTAGCGAGAGGAGGGAAGGGTGCAGCTGACAGGAGAGAGAGAGAGAGAGAGAGAGAGAGAGAGAGAGAGAGAGAGAGAGGGCATCAGAGGCAGATCGCTTGGACGGCACTTCTGTGAATTTCAAGGCTCCTGGTTCTAAAAAATGTCTGGTATACATATTTCTCTTCCTGGAGTTTGAGTGGAGGACATTGGGGAGGAAATGTAAGGGAATTGAGGGGCATTTTAGTGAAGAACTGAGGGCACTGAGGAGAAAATGAACTGGTTTTAAGTGAGATGCAGATATGTGGGGAGAGAGAGAGAGAGAGAGAGAGAGAGAGAGAGAGAGAGAGAGAGAATTTTGATATGAAATTGAGACTACAGTAAATATACAAAGAAATCATATATAAAAACATTCCTGGATGAAACTGGAACAACTTCAGTAAATACAAGATGAAGACTAAGGACTCTGCCAAAAAAAAAAAAATGAAAAAAAGAAAAGGTGTCGACATGAAACTAGGACAACTTCAGTAAATATAATGGACCTTAGAATATGATGTCGCTAAACTGTGGGTGTTAGCGGTTGGTAAATACTGAAGAATTAGTACCAAGAATTCTGTAAAAGAGAGAGAGAGAGAGAGAGAGAGAGAGAGAGAGAGAGAGAGAGAGAGAGAGAGAGAGAGAGAGACAGAGAGAGAGAGAGAGAGAGAGTGCCCTGACATGAAACTGAGACAAATACTACTAAATGAAAAGGAATTAAGATATGATGATATTAAATTGTGGGTGTGAGGGGTTCAAATTAACACAATGTACAGCTGTAACGCAAATGTACCGTGAAACTGCCTAAAGGTTCGTGGAAATGTGCACGAAGCGATGCGGGAATTATACACAACAATAGTGGTAATAATACAACAAAATATTTATCTATCTATCTATCAATATCTGCCATTCTACCTGTCTGTCTATCTATCTATCCATCCACCCGTCTATCTATGTCTATCTATTGTCAGGCCTTATTTCTGGAGGGAGGCCAAAAAAATATTCCCTCCATGTCGCCATATCCTCCAAAACACACACACACACACACACACACACACACACAACCAGCAGCAAAAACAACAAGAACAGTCACCATCGATCTAACAACTGCGCCAACCATCACTGTCAACAACGCCATCACCACCACTACCATCATCACAACTACCAACAACACCAGAAAGAGAGAGAGAGAGAGAGAAACACGAGCAGCCTCAGTAAACAACCACCCTTCACCACAATACCACAAAACACGCACCTTTACCAACAACAACAACAACAACCAATATCCACCATCACCACGAACCATCCTAACCACAACCACATCAATCAACATTACCACCACCACCTATCTTCACAACCACTACAGCTTCACCACAGTCACAACAATAACTACCGCCAGAATAAAACCTAATAACCACGACTACCACAACAGTAGCAACCACCACACAACTATCCATCATTAACCTCCACAACAGCATCTACCATCTTCAAGTACCACAACTACTACTACTACTACTACCACAATCAGTACCATCATAATCACTACCACTACCACCACAACCAATACCATAATACCACGCTACCACAACCAATACCATAATACCACGTTACCATTACCACCACAACCAATATCATACTACCACGACCACCACAACCAATGTAATACCACCATTACCACCACAACCAATACCACCAGAATCTTTTCCATTACCACCACAACCAATGCCATACTACCACTACAACAGCATCGAGAACCACCACCACAACCACCACACCAGCTCCACACATCACAAACACATGGAGAGTTCCCACGAGAAGCATCTAAACGTAAGGTAATCCGTCACCACACTCGGTTAGCCTACTTCCCCACCCTCCCCCTCACCCTCCATACCCCCACCACCCCTCCATACATCCGTCCCCTCCCTCTCCATCCCCCCACCACCTCTCCACCCCCTCACCTTCACTATCACTCAATCACGTTCAAATCTACAGTGAACATTGCACTACGGACGCTGATATTTTGGTCTGTGTATCTATGTACCGTTACTATTTTCTCCCGTCCATTCTTTCTTTCCCTTTTATCTGTGTAACTCGCTTTTATTCTACCTTCCTTCCTTCAGTCCTTCCCTCCTTCTTTCCTTCCTTCCTTCTCTCCCTCCCTCTTTCTTTCCTTCCTTCTCTCTTTCTTTCCTTCCCTTCCTTCTTCCTTCCCTTCCTTCTTCCTTACTTTCTTTAGCTATATATATGTCTCCTCCTCTATACTTGTAGTTCTCGCATCATGTCCCGGTCTTCCAAGAATCTAGTGTCTCTCTCTCTCTCTCTCAATCCATATCCCCTCGAGAAAAAGTAAAGAAAAGAAAACAGGAAGGGGAGGGGGACGGGACAAGGGGGCACTTCGGGAAACTGCTCGTAATATCCAACTCCCTCCCTCCCTTGACTCGCTTAGAAAACTCTCTCTCTCTCTCTCTCTAGGGAACCCATCTACAATACTTCACCGCTTTTGGGGTCACCGTTTACATATTTTGCCAGAGGGAAGAGAAGTACACCCATCCACATCGCAGTAGTCTAAATAAATATGTTGGCTGTGTAGGAAGGTGTAACCAGCATTATATTCTAAATGAAAACCTGGGAAATTTCACGCTTCCTATTTTCTTGGAGATAACTGCATACCGTAGCCTAGTTTGTGATATAAGTCTACATATACTGGCAGCAATATAACCCTTACGACACGGATATACAACAACTACTACTACTACAACAACAACTACTACTACTAATACTACTACTAATAATAATAATAACAATAATAATAACGCCTGCTCAATCACCAAGACTCCAATCTAACCCGTTCCTCAGCTGATGCCACCTTTAAGTTACGCTTGTAATCTCCAACCCATCTTTTTCAAATTAAGAACGATCTCAAACACTGAACTAATTAATGAACGTTACATCTTACCATTCTAGCTTTTAAACAGGCGCTCCTAAGTTAAATATGTTCGTCCGAAGGTAAATCATAAAATACGTGATCAGGTGAGGTGGTGCAGGCCGCTCCGTGGTTCCGCATCACCCTGGCCGGTGGGGAGGCAGCTATCTGACACCTAATGGGGGGCTTGTGATAACGCGTCATTAGTCTCCCTGTTGGGCTTTAATGAAAACGAGAGAGCGGTGAACAAGGGAGGGGGGACATGTGTTAATTAATAATGGTGGAATTTGTTTATTTACGTTATTTATTTTGTTTGTATAATGACGCACAGAAAATATGGAACATACAGATGAAAAGATGGGGTAACATGCTAAGAAATAAAAAAGGAAAGAAAACAAGGAGAGAGAGAGAGAGAGAGAGAGTGTGGCTATGGCTCCCTTACGAGGGGTTTTTACCTCCGTGACCAACCTCACTCCCATTAATATATACTCTCTCTCTCTCTCTCTCCATTACTCAATTTGCATACACTCCTGCACTTCCCTAATGCTCTCAGATTCCATTACACCCTTTTCAAATACCTCTGCTGCTGCTGCTGCTGCTGCTGCTGCTCTCTCTCTCTCTCTCTTTACAACAGTAAATATTTCAATTCAGTTCACTTCAGTTCTCTCTCTCCCTCTCTATACGACAATAAATATTTCAGTTCAATTTCTCTCTCTCTCTCTCTCTCTCTCACTCTCTCTCTCTCTCTCTCTCTTTACAACAGTAAATATTTCAATTCAATTCACTTCAGTTCTCTCTCTCTCTCTCTATACGACAATAAATACTTCAGTTCAATTTCTCTCTCTCTCTCTCTCTCTCTCTCTCTCTCTCACACACACACACACACACACACACATAATTCGCATTTCTCCCCAAACTCATTTTTCCCATTCACCCTACCTCCTTCTATTTCTCCTGTCTCTGAATCAGGTTCCCTCACGTTCACCGTTCTTTATACGGCTGCCACTCACTTTCACTCTCCCAAGCCTTCACAGTCCTTTCCACTCCTCACCGTTTCTCCTCTGTCTCACTTTCGCCTCCTCCTCCTCACTTTGGTCCTCACTCTCACCGCCGTCTCTCTTTGTTTCCTCTTCTTTTGCATCTTCTCTCACCTTCACTCACGCTCATCGTTCTACTTTACCTCCTCAGCTTTCTCTCTCTCTCTCTCTCTCTCTCTCTCTCTCTCTCTCTCTCTCTCTCTCTCTCTCTCTCTCTCTCCTTGGAGTAGGCCTCTCATTCACTATCCTCCCCCTCTCCTCTCTCTCTCTCTCTCTCTCTCTCTCAATACAACCATCTTTTTTTATTTTTTCCCTGGATTGACTGGGAGGGTTAAGGGTCGGAGCAGCGTGTTCTTTTGTTTACCTCAATCAGCTGATCTGGCGGCTGGAAGGGTTGGAGTCAGTTCCGTCCAAAGTGGTTCTCTCTCTCTCTCTCTCTCTCTCTCTCTCTCTCTCTCTCTCTCTCTCTCCACGATGACCAAGCATCCCGGTACTCTAACCTTGCCCGGGGATTACAGTGACAATGAAAAACCTCAAGCCAACTCTCCTATATACATTTTCTCTAAAGAGTTTCTATATTTTCTCTATTCTTACTTCATATTATTTATTTTCTACATTTTTCTGCAGTGTTAGGCTTAACTTCGAGGTGTGGAATTGTGTGGTGTGGCAGTGTGTATGCACGTAGGGACAGATAGTGAGATAACGTGCTGTATAGGTTAGTGGTGTGTGGTGTAGCAGTTTAAGGTGTGGCTGCTAGGGGAGGTCTGAGAGTTGTGGCTCAAGATCGACGTGTGGTAGAGTGAGCTACAGTATGGCAATGAGTTGTGCCTCTGTGAGCGAAACTGATAGAAATACTAGGAGGCATGAGAAAAAAAAACACGACAACGTCCATAACCAAACCTACTGTCTTACTGTTTGGAGAAAGAAAATGATTTACGGAGTACGAGCTAACCCTGGGGATCCCACTCTCACTAAAACATGGTCTGGCTGAAGGTCAACTGCTGTCCAAAATTTCGTGTTCCTTGTTTTAAAAAGATGTTGTTATTCCCCTCCCCTCCATGGGCCACCTCCAATGGGGAGGAAGTCCCATCCTGTCTAAAACCCGGTCCAGGTGAAGGTCTACCACTGTGCGAAATTTCGTTTTCATAACACCACCCACAAGCCCTGCATCCCATTCTTCAAGAAGGTATTGCAATTCAGTGAGCGAGTGAAAGACACAGGGACAAGCACTGTGTTTGGCCGCTCCTGTGAGTGCAGCAAATATGAAAAGATAACAGGAAACAAATAAGTAGGATACCGTTGATACAAGATAACTTGGACAGGAGTGGTTTAGATAAGAAAATTAGTAGAGGAAAATCGAAAAGTGGACTAAGTGGAGAGGTAAGTGGAGCAGATAAAGTAACCTGATGGATGACTGAGATAAGGAAAGAATGTGATCATACGGCTTGGAGACGCTTATTGTCGCGGATAAGGTGAATGATTGATACGGCTGAGAGAGAGAGAGAGAGAGAATCGTAGAAACATAACAAACTGACTATAAGGTTCTATCCAGTGTTTGGTTAGTTATCAAGCGATTAAAATTTCCAAGGATTAAACAATATGGTACTTCGAGCTCGATTAGGCTATCCCCCCCAAATCGCAGAAACTGTGGCTAAAGAAACATATACACAAACGTAATATTCACTCACATCCTTGCTGCATCCAGTGTTTGATACGAGTAGGTTAGCTGTACTGTTTACAAAAAGCAGCCATGGAGGGGAAGCAGCATTCGAATTTTAGCGAAGAAAATGACGGCGTTAAACTACATTATTCCCATGATTTCTTCACATCCTAGTAATAAATGGTAAAAAAAAAAAAAAAAAAAATACTCATTACATTAACAATATACCGTACTTATTATTATTATTTTTTTTTATCGTTCCATTCTAGTATTTTGATACGTTCACTGTAGTGGTTTCATCTCGTCCATACCGTCTGCCTATGGAGAGGGGGAACATTCGAGTTGGTAGTGAAAGTGTGGGAGTTACGAATGCGTGACCACCGGAGCAGCTGCTGGCATAATTTAACACACGCACATACATACATCTGCACACGCTTATACATATAAACACATAGATAAACATACACATCTTACACACACACCCACACACAGCGACTGTAATAATTGTAATTTTCGTAGCATACAAGGGCCTACATACATAAACACAGATCCTACGTATCGATACAAAGACAATAGACATCAGTATATTCAAATGTATCACACACAAGTTACACGCGTACATACAGTATACACATTCATGATTATTCAACGCCATGCATATTTACACCTCACCGTCATAAAAATACATACCGTACATACATACATACACGGTAGGCTACAAGTATACATACACACAGGGACATACATGCAAGCCTACACATTCACCGACATCACACGCATACCTCTCATCGTCACGTACACAGAGACAGACGTATTTAGGCTAATGCGTCTCACACACACACACACACACACACACACACACACACACACACACACACACACACATCTTTCCTGGCTGGCCCTCTAAAACAAACATCCGCACCCACATTTACATACATGCCTTGCCGTCTCATGTGTGTACATTATTCACACACACACACACACATGCAGATTTCCACTCACCATCCCGTCTCCTCATTTCGTCACACATAGGCTACGCTCTCTCTCTCTCTCTCTCTCTCTCTCTCTCTCTCTCTAACACACACACACACACACACACACACACACACACACACATGAAAATGGACCACAACAATAGCGCTACGGAAACGGAAAAAAAAAAAAAAAAAAAAAAAAAGATTAAGCGAAGACATCCACCCATCTCTGTAAGAGTTTTGTCCCGCCGTCTCGATTCTCTCTCTCTCTCTCTCTCTCTCTCTCTCTCATTTACTTTACCTTTAAACATCTATTTTTCTTACTCTCCCACTTTTTCCAATTCTACCAATTTTTGATTCACCATTTCCTAGCTACGGTATTAATCTCTCTCTCTCTCTCTCTCTCTCTCTCTCTCTCTCTCTCTCTCTCTCATCACAGGAGTTGTTTACAGTCTCCACAGAATCGATCCCCCCCCACGACTCCTGTTAATCTCCCCTAATCACGGGTTTCCCCGCCCCAATCACTATAACCTAAAAGATTGGTTAATTGACCCGTCGTAATGACCTGGGATTCGTGATGGAAGGGTCAACACGAATTCTGCCCTGTCAACCCTTTCAGTACGAGAGGGTCAGTCATGAGCTGAATAAACTCGTCTGGAGGTAACGAAAATAAAGTAAAGGAGGCGCTGTGTTGAAAAGGTGAAGAGAGAGAGAGAGAGAGAGAGAGAGAGAGAGAGAGAGAGAGAGAGAGAGAGAGAGAGAGAGAATGTAACCGCCCTGAATTACCAATATTAAAGTAATTAGTATTGTCCTCGAACTGCAAGGTATAATTTATATGTATCAGTCCATAGGAGGGTGAGTAATACATAAAATAAGCCCTTCCTCATGCTGGCGAAGTGCAAATAAGGAAGGGGATATCTGTAAGATGAGTGATGCATGCGAAAGAGTTAATCCCGCTAATGGTTAAATCCTCAGCTCTTCCTTCCCCATCAGCTTAAGATTGCCCCGTGATGCACAATGATCTGGGATGCGTGTTTGGAGGATGGATTGTTAGGGTTAAAAGTTGTGTCACACAGTCAGTGGTGGTGGAAGAGCAGAGACAAAAGTTGTGTTGGTGAGTCAGTGGTGGAGGAAGAGCAGAGTCAAAAGTTGTGTTGGTGAGTCAGTGGTGGAGGAAGAGCAGAGTCAAAAGTTGAGTCAGCGGTGGAGGAGGTGTAGTCAGGTTCAAAAGTTATGTTGGTGAGTCAGTGGTGGAGGAAATGCAGTTGGGGTTAAAGTCGGTGGAGGAAGTGCAGAAAAGTTATGCTGTTGAGTCAGCGGTGGAGAAAGTGGAGTCAGTCAAAAGTTGTGCCGGTGAGTCAGTGGTGGTGAAAGTTCCGTACAGCCATAAGCAAAAAGTTCGCCAAAATTCTCAGCCTGCATTGTGTCCTGTCATCTCTCATTCCTACCTACACAACAAAGGGTTCTTTTGTTCAATACTTCATATAACAGTTCCCCTTTCCTCATCCATTAGAAAAGCCTCGGCGAAATTTTGTTCACCGCTGTCCCGCTATTAACACTGACTCATGACTTTTTTTTTTTTTTTCCAGACTGTAACTACATGACACAAACTTTTTTTACTGCGACTCTACCTTCATTTGACACCACTTCTACCCTCATCTGCAAACGAATTAAACTTGTATATCGCTTTACAAACACAGTTAAAAGACTACGATCCTCAAACTCGGATACCGTGCCACTGGAAGTATGAAGGGAGCAAAATTTCAGCACTGAAAAACACGTTCCTTTGGGAGTTCCCGGTATAATCGAGTTAGGGGGTTGTGTGTGTGTGTGTGTGTGTGTGTGTGTGTGTGTGTGTGTGTGCTACCAGCAAACACAAATAAGTCGACTTCCATGCATTTTACACAACCTAACCAAACTTAACCTTCCTCCTCTCTCTCTCCCTCCCTCCCTCCTCCGCCAGTCCCTTTCTTCTGTCTAGTAACCAAACCAAACTCAACCTAACCTAACCTAACCAACCAAACCAAACTCAATTTATCCTAACCTAATCAAACCAACCCAACCTAACTCAACATTCACCTATCCTAAAACAGCACCATCACAAGCATCACCCAGCCTCCCACCCTTCATCTCATTTCACATCCTTTGTCATTGTGAACACGGTCATTTCTTTTTCACGTCTCTGTACAAACATCATCTTTAATCTCAGTGACTCAAGCGATGTGAAGAAGGGTAAAAATTAGTTCAAGAGAGAGCCGTGGTAGTGCGTAAAGAACTGTCGAGAATTAGGCTGAAGGTCTCTCTCTCTCTCTCTCTCTCTCTCTCTCTCTCTCTCTCTCTCTCTCTCTCTCTCTCAAACACCTAGAGTGAGTGTAAGCATTAGTGTATATTTATCATTTGCAAGATAAACGAGTATCCACGAGGGATGGAGATGGTCGGACAGGATGGCTGGTGGCTCTGAAAATTTCGTAGCACCTTTTTTCAGCGATTTATTCTGCATATCATACCTTAACAGTTTCTAGAATGTTATTTATATGCTTTCTTTATCGACACAGTTTGCTTCAGTGCTAAGACGATAAGAATGTGAAACAGCTAAAATAATAAATCGCTGAGGAAGAGGCGTTGAGATATACCTGAAGCGACAAGTATGTATTGGTGTAGCCGCAGGTTCATCTGAAATGTGAACCCAGTGGACTGCAGGCTGAATGCGCCCTCCTACTGCCGTCCAAAATTCTCCTTTCAGTAGGACGGAAGGAGCTGGGGAACGTTTGTCTTACGAGGCATCGAAACCGACTGGTTATTTTGGTGACACTACATGAAGGCACTCCAGCACCAAAGTTGTGGCTAAGGCCTGTGGGCAAAAACTATTACCTACTTCTTCATTATCAGTCTATCAAAAGGTGAATAAAATACTCTGGAGGCAGTAAGATTAAAATACGACCAGGCGTTATTGTACTGGTATGTTAAGGGCGAGATTTATAAATTCAATTGTGGTGTACTCAGCCACAATCAGACATCGTTTGTACAGAGTTTACACAGCACATACCGGTAATGTGTATAGCAAACTTCGTACGAAAAAAAATACATAACAAAACTATGACATGAGAATGATGAGCTAAAAAAAAAAAAAAAAAGTCTACGTGTTGTGAGGAAGCAAAGATCGTGTAACTAAAGCTGGGAATATCGAGCTGAGAAAGTATCGACTGGGGGGAAGGTGAACGTGGATGAGTCATACAAGAGAGAGAGAGAGAGAGAGAGAGAGAGAGAGAGAGAGAGAGAGAATAGTAGGGGAGTTTAAGAATGCAAACTGCGCATATATAAGGTGAGGAGGGCGAGGGGTGAGGGAATGCCGGATCTAAGGTGTAAAGGTGTAACAGAATGAGGGAAGAGGGACAGTGGGTATGAGGGATGAATAAGTAAGCGAGGAAGATGTGAGGGAACGGGTAGGGAAAGGTGAGGGAGAGATGGGAGAGAGAATAGTGAGGAAAGATGGGTGAATGAGAGAGAACGAGATCTAAGAAATGGTGTGTGTGTGTGTGTGTGTGTGTGTGTGTGTGTGTGTGAGAGAGAGAGAGAGAGAGGGGGGGGTGAAGGAGAGCGAGAGGCAACAAAGTGGGCAAGAGAACTGAATAAAGATCAAAGGACGATGAGAACAAAGACTCAATTTCATACATACCGGTACCTTTAACAACTTCACCACTACATAACTACCATCACCATTACACAACTTCACCACTTACATAACTTCCATCACCATTACAACCACTACACTACCATTCTTACCACTGCACTATCACCATTTCAGATTATATTAGGACCTATAAAAGCATTACCAGCACCATAACTACCACTGTCACCATTATACCACCATACCATTGCACTATCGCCATTGCAAATATCAACATGAGTTCGTGCAGTAAATGACCACCATAATCCCATTTTAATATTTACAAATACCCATCACCGAACACAAATTTCTATGTGGCTTCGACGGAGATTTCGTAACACATCTTTCTCAGCGATTTATTTAGCATCCTCTTGTGTAACCGATGCAAAGTATACAAAAAACGATATAAGAAAACAGTAAAGTGTATGTAAAATATATCGAGAAAGAAATGGTTTTACATTGTCCCGTGTAATACGCCAAATAAATCGACAGGACGTGGTTTTCACATAATGTCCAGGTGTAATGTGCAAAATAAATCGATAGGGAGATGGTTTTAAGATAACGTTCTAGTGTAAAATGCAGAACATATCGATAAGGAAAAGGTGGTTTTAATATTCACATGTAATATGCAAAATAAATCGCTAAAGAAGTGCTACGAACCTCCCATGTCACACAGCGTACGGCCATTATAAACTGCGTAATTACAAGACAGCGTAGAACAGGATTTTCAAGTTACCCCACAAGGCTGCGATGTAAGCTGGCTCCGTTGGTTGATATACTCCGTCCACCTTAACTTGGCTGAGATTTTCGTCCTTTTGTAGCTTATTTCCCGTAGCTCAGTGGCAGAACAGGGCATTACTACGGCTCGACATCCTTTACATTGCACTTCTTCGTGGATACCATCACATTTTAGTGTCAATCTTCCGTTATAAAGTTAGCGTAACGTTCGAGATGAGATGGCAGTTTTAGGCCAAGGTAAAGTGGACGGCGTAGAGTATAGGTAGATAGTGTGTGTGTGTGTGTGTGTGTGTGTGTGTGTGTGTGCTAAGGGTCTGTGCGTGTGCGAAAGGTGTGCGAATACAAAGTGTGTGAATGAAAAGGGTATGTGTGAGTGCGAAGGTTATGAGTAAAATGGGCGTGTGTGGGGGGGGAGGGGTGATCCCGTGTTCTCGTAGGCTTAGAAGGCTCACTAGCGCCACTTCCTCACCAGCCTACTTCTACGTCATATAAGTATTTTCCTATTTATTTTCACTGCAAATCTTGTTGATAATTTACCCTCAGATTTCTAACTTAGTATTTCTCACAGTAGGGCAAAATTACTTGGTTTGAAAACTACCTCAGCCCACAGTCCTGAAAAATGGAAGGGTAGAACAGTGCGACGGGCAGGATGTGTAATTGTTTGTTTACATTTGGGTTTTGGAGATTTAGTAACATCTCTTCCTCGGTGATTTATTCTGACCACAACACCCCAGTATCCTCTTGTGTGTTATTGGTGCAAGCTACGTCCATACTAAAGGAATATACAGGTGCAATCGGCTAATAAATCGCTAAGGAAAGAGTGCCAAGAAGTCTACAATGTCACCTAGAATGCGGTCCTAATTTTATGTTTCGAACTCACCACAGCAGCGAACACATGCTCAGTCTCAGGGCCCGGGATCGACTCCTGGGCCGCGACATCTGGGCCACAATACTATACACTCTCTCCGTCACACTCAATCCACTCGGTTCAATATTTAAACCTTTTTGAACCCGACCGACCACACTGCAATAACGGAGACCTTTTTCTCTTTTGTTCAGATCAGTATTAGATTGGTTCTACTCTTTTCACACAAGAATTTCCAATGGACACTTATAAAGCAACATAGACTACTTTGATTATTACCACTTAGCTTACACGGCACGTTCACTCCGTTGCAGGCACGAACACTTGAACGGATGAAATGAGGAGGCACGACTCCTCAAAGTATACGCAAGCTTCCCTCGAGACGCCCAGAGCGCGGAAAATCTATACCTCCCCTTCCGAGGGTCGAAGAGTCACTGGTCCCCTGCTGCCCGCATCGCCGTGACTGGTCCCGCCCCCCGTGACGTCACGTGATTCATGACCAATCACATGGTTCCATTTCTCATCACCAACCTTCGTGAAATTTTGCAAAGGGATTTTCCGTATCGATGTATAACAGATGAGAAAACTGAGGCAGGGATGGAGGTGAGTGGCCGGAGAGCCACGAGGGAAGGGCTGTGAATGCTGACAAACCTCCCAACTCGACGTAGTGGCTGGTGAGATGAGCGGAGCCTGTCGGATCAATAAAGGGCCAAGTGTATGCCGCTGCCGAGCCCGCACTGACTCCACCACCGACGACGCTAGCAACCTGCCGGCCATCGCGTGTACTTAGCAACTCCACGGGGCTGCCACGCCCGTGTTGCTGGGAGTAACATGGAGGGGGTCACAGGGGAGGGTGAGGGACAAAAAGGGATGGTTAGGGACGGGAGGAGGGCTGGCTAAGGGCGCGAGAAGAACCGATGAGGGGCAAAGAGGGCTGGCGAGGGATGTAGGGAGGACTTTTGAGGGGTCAGAGGAGACGGTGGGAAGGAAAAAAAGGGGGGGGAGAGTGCTGTTGAGCGGCGAGAGAAGGACTAGTGAGCAAGAAGGGATGTGGGGACAAGGGTTTGAAATGCGATAGAGAAGGCTGGTGAGGGGTGAGAGGGGATAATGGGGGGTCGGGAGAGGTGGTGAGGGGCGGAAAAGGCTGCAGTAGGCTGAAGAGGGGTGTAGGAGGACAAGGACTTGAGGATGTGAGGTGTGAAAATGAGTACTGGGGAGGACGAGGGGCGAGGAGGGCTAGTGGGAGGGGGGGAGGGGATAGTGAGATATGAAACGACTGGTGTAAGGTGCAGTAATGAAAACTAGGTGAGGAAGGCTGGTTAGGAGTGATTGGCGTTGAGTACTGATAAAGGAGGAAGAGAACTGGTGAGGGGCGTGGGGTGAGGAGTGAAAAGTGGTGAAAGGTTTGGGGTAAAGGCTGACGAGGGATGTGGGGTGAGGAATGGGGATAGGGGCGTGGGGTGAGGGCTGACAAGGGGTGAGGAACATGGTGTGAGGACTGATAAGGGATGAGGGTGTGGGGTGAGGGCTGATAAGGGATGAGGGGAGTGGGGTGAGGACTGATAAGGGATGAGGGGAGTGGGGTGAGGACTGATAAGGGATGAGGGCGTGGGGTGAAGGCTGATAAGGGATGAGGGGCTTGGGGTGAGGGCTGATAAGGGGGAAAAGGGCCTGGGAGGGGTGAAGAAGAGCTGATGAGACGTGAAGAGAAGTAAGAGGTGCTGAGTGAGGGGACTGGGGTGAAGCTGAGGGGTGAGGAAGTGTTTGCTGGTCTGTGAGGAGTTTGGGGTGAGAGGGTGAAGGGGTGAGGATAAAATGGAAATATTAATGACTGGTTTGGTTCCCTATAGTCCGCTTACTCAAACATAAATAATAATGATAATAATAATAATAATAATCCATCCATCATCCAATCCTACATTGCCCCATGAGGAGCGTAGGAGCCCGGGGCTAGGCAGTCGGTCCCGACATTTAAGATGAGAGTGAAATAATAATAATAATAATAATAATAATAATAATAATAATACTCTTCGGCTCAGTTGATAGCCAAGTGTAGTCAGAATGGAGAGTTGATTTGACTAGTAACCAAGGAGTTTCATTCCCATCTCGTTCATCGAATTTCATGCAACTACATTTTTTATTCATCTTTTTGGAGTGACCACGTTCCATCGGGTGAAAATAAAATGAGTGCAAATGAATATGATTGGTGTAAATTGACCTCTTCAGCCCGTGGACGTCATCTCAGTCAGCCACCAGACGATTTTATTGTTTAGTTGCTTAAGGACGAAAATCTTGGCCAAGTTAAGGTAAGAGAGAGAGAGAGAGAGAATATGCCAACTCATCAGCGAGACATACTACTTTCAATTCCCATGGTTTGGTTGCTAATAATGAAATGTTAAAATAAAACCTGGTAAGCAAAATCTAAGGTATGTATATCAAAAACGATGTCTCGAAAATAAACATGTTACCTTAAGCATACTGCAATACCCTAATTTAACCTGAAGAAAATCCCAAGCCCCTTTCACCTTAATTAATTGCCAGGTGGAGTCAGACTGGAGGGTATATTTAACTAGCAACCAAGGAGACTCATTCTCATCACATAACTAAGGCTCATCTATTTTAAACAACCAGAACTTCGTGTTCAAGTTGTGGGAGTGGCCAGTTTCTTTAGATGAAAACAAATTTGCTCATTTTTCTCTGCATAGATTTTTTTTTTCTTCATTGGCTGCCTCATGAAGCCACATTTTCACCTTTTTTTTTGGGGGGAGTCCTAATTTTCAATGTTCACTCAAATTATTTACCTATTCAGTCTACTCTTCAAGCTCTATAGCACCAGCATCAATTATACCCCCTTTGGCCTAAAACTGCCATATCGCCATCTTGAATACTTAGCCGTAACGACAGAATAACACTAGAATATGATGTTAGTCATGAAGAAGTGTTACGGGAAGGATGTAGAGCTGTAGCAGTGATTTTTTCTGCCTCCGAGCTAAGTGAAATAAGCTATAGAAGAACGATAATCTAGGCCAGGTTAACGTGAGAAGAGTATAACATATTGGTCCACTCATCCAGCGTGTTGGTGTACTATTCCTTCACTGTATCCAAAGCAACTTTTTCTCTTCTACTCAAGTAGACCTACATCTTCATCTGCGAATGAGTGGTAATAACCACTTTATTTTGGCGGTCATCATTTTATTAATTGGCTTTCTCAGTTACAGTTTGACCACACGTAAGTCCAATAGCCTTTGTCTAGTATTTCCGACACATGTTTTTCAAGTTTACTAATATCTTTGCGGCTGGAGCATGTGTCTGGCTCAAGGAAGATGGGCGTCCCTGCCCTACATTGTTTCAAGTCACTCACGGGAAAGGTGTGGCACCCATTAACCCACCCAAAAGGTGGAAAGTGGATGATTACCATCGTCCCAAGAGGCTCTACCATGGCAGTGATGTGGGGTCAAGGCCCAGTAGCTGGCCTTGCACAACACTCCCAGGCGAGGAACTAAACTGCATTTACCATGTAATCAAAGTTCGGGCTAAGACTCATGCATATCTCCTATAAACAGGTTATCCTTTTGGGGCCTATCCTCCTTCATTTTCCTTGCACCTTGTCATGTGGAATAACCCTGTTCTAACCCTGGTGAAGCACTGTCTGCCATAGGGAGACGGCTGCTTGCTTGTGGTTGATGGATCTGCTCGACCAGACAGACCGGGGTATAGCAACAACAACTACAACAACTCATATCTTTCGGTGCAGCAGGCAGCTATGCAGCTAGGTAACTTACGGTAATTCATACGTGCACTCCTCTTCAAAACAGAGCCATCTATTTCTTTTCTTAAGTTAAAGTTCTCATTTAAATCCATTTGTGAACATTCTCATTGTTGTTAATATGTTGCCATATTCCTTTACACATCTCGAGTAAGTTACCCTTTACTCCTCAGCTTTCCAGTGAACATAGCCTAAATTCAGCTGTAAATATGGTGTGGTGATTAATTCTCCAGTGCTGTATTCACCTTCTTCATTCTTCTTTAAATACTCTCCAGCAAACTTAAATTTATCCGATGGTAAAAAAAAAAAAAAAAGCCTTACAATTCCTCATGCGACGTGGTCTTACTGAAGCAAAGTAGACCTACGAGTATAATTTCAATATGACACTGGCCATGCAATGCTCAACTTTTCTTCACCCCATCCCCTCCAATAGGAACCCTTAAAACCCCATGACTCCCTTCATTTTTTTTTGTTCCCCAAATCTACAAAATAATGATGAACACTAAAATATTCAAACTAAGGTCCAGAACAATTTACTTTTGAGAAAAGGAAATTTTATTGTACCTTCTCCTCTACCAAGTCAAAATAAATAATAAAATGTTGAGAATCATTGGGCCAGGGTCGGAAGCAGCACTTCGGAAATTGGTGGGTGGGAGGGGGGGAGTGATTCATAGCCGAATTACCAGGTCTGAATTCATTCTAATATATTACCATCCGAGTATTCCTCAAAATAATATTACCAAATTTCTCTTTACATTTAAACCACTCTATGATAACATTTTCATAAGATGTTTATTGGGGGAGGCGGTGGCTCAATCGGTAGAGAGTTGGCCTGCAGTCCTGACGGACCCGGGTTCAAATCCCGCTGAGGCAGGGAACAGTTTAAGGATTTGAATTTCAGAAAAATCAAACTTTACTGATCTACCAGAAGGCCCGCCGACATGTCGTAAAAATACCCCCGCTAATACCAATACACCAGTCCTGTATGAGACAGCCCTAGCATGTATTCAGTATGGACGGTGGGTGTTAGCGCCGAAGTGGTGACATGTAGAGGTGTGCGGTACGTAGGAGGACTACTGGGCCTTGAAAGCAGGCTGTGAAGCCTATGCCCAGAGTCGGTCACATAAAAAAAAAAAAAAATATATATATATATTTGGTAAACAACATTGTTCTTATAGGAGAGGGGTTACTCGTAAATCCTCCCTGCCAAATCCGTGACTCTGTACTTGTCCCACTACTCACATGTCTAGATATAAATCCAAACTCCTTTCATTCTAGGACACCATCTGCTGTACGTTATCATCACATGTCTATTTGAGACAACGGTATCACATTCGCCAAGTTCGTGCATGCACGAAACAGGCGTATTCTCTGAAGTATCCTGTATACCACACCTGGATTCCCTTTAAGGACAGTTCATTTTGATTTCCGCAAGCAGATTATCATTCTGTCTATCAAAGAAAATCACCTCTTTGGAAGTGTATACCTAAAGACATGGATGTGGTATAGATACTTTTGTGCATTAGGTGATTTGTGCACGCACCAACTTGGCGCATGTGATCCTATGCACAGGCTTATGTGCACTTTCTCATATAATATTACAGGGGTAACACTTACCTTTCAACACAATTACTTTCTTTAATCCTCCACCTGACAAAGTTAGAGGAGGGTGTTGTTATCACTGGGATCAATAGGTGTCCGTCCGTAGTGTTGGGCAGCAGGGCGACTGACAGGGTGTAGAGATTTCGTTGCCGGGCCAAAACTCAGAAAGTATTCACTATAGAGACATAAAATTCCACATAGTTAAGTGCCTTTTGACAGGTAGAATGCTGTGTCATAGATAGTTTTTTTTTTTTTTAAATAATGAAAAGTAAAAAAAAAAAAAAAAAAAAAAAAAAATAACTTTTCCAGATATTTCAATGCGACCTGCGCAGGGAATCTGAAGGGCCCAGGTTATGTGTCCTCAAGGCGTTCTCCTTACGCCCACCTTTGAAAGAAAAGATTGGGGGGGGTGAGGGCCGTTACGCACTTGGTTAGATGTGCAGGGATTTGGGGGTTATGTTCTAGGTCAGATGGAGGGTTGCAACGGCGTAGCGTTTTTTTTTTTTTTTTTTTTTTTTTTTTTTTTTTTTAAGATTAAATAATTCAGTAACTTTGTATACGGTATTTAGCATCCAAAACAATCAGATGTCCATTAGGAGTGAGAACAACAATGCTGTTGCTTTATAACTTTTAAGGATATTAATTACTTTTACAATAATAAACAACTCAGCCAATTGATGGGTATTGAAAATGTTGCCGAAACAGTACGTTCTATTTTTTTTTTTTTTGCCAAGGATTAGGACGAAACATGGTTGGTCCAATATTAAGTACATGTCCTTATATCGTTCTTCACTTACATGTTTCTGTGTTTGCTGAAGGAATGTGGCAAAACTCATCGCCTTCTTTTACTGTGTATGTGCTTTGTATATCTTTGCGACAATAAACGTCAATTAGTCATCGCCATGTACGGTAACTCACACATGGGCCTACAGATTCTCACAGATGTCATTCTGGGACTGACTTATGCTTGTGACAGCTCTGTAGCCTCGGCATGTTCTTGACTTGACAATTTTATTTAAATTACCGCGGATTATGTTTTCCTCTCTCATTCGGAAGACTCCCTCCGCACAATCTTGACTGTACTTCCAGTTGATGATCTTTTATGCCTCAATCTGATCGCCACGTGATGTTCTGTAGGCCAGGGTGGGTAAGTTCAACTTCCTGAGTCTCTCTTCGTCGGACAGGTCCTTTAGTTAGGGAACGAGCTTCGTTGCTCAAAGTTGTACATTTTCTAATACATCTACATCCTTTATCAACTGAGGACACCAGACCTAGTTTAGCATACTCAATATGCGACATTACTATAGCTGTGTGCAATGCCTTGAAGATTGTTAGATCTAGATATACCGTACAAAAGTTCTAATTAGACCCACAATTTTATTCGCTTTGTTAATTTTCTCAGTAATGTGGTCTGAGAATGTTAGCTTGTAATCTATTACAACTCCTATGTCCTTTTCTGCGTTGGTTTTGGCAATGCTCTTGAACACGGTGAACTCTCGTTCCTCGACCCTGGACCTTCTTCCCCTCATATATTTGCTTTTCTCTGGGTGGAAAACGAGCATCCATCTTTCGGGCCATCTTCTTAGTTCATCCAGACCTCACATTTGGTCGAGCCTTTTTGAATATTCAGTAGATTTTTTAAATTGAAATGTATATTGTTTTAAAAGCATAATAGACTAATTTCACAAATGACTGAAATGTTTACTGTTGTCAGGGTATACAGAAACAAAAGGAGGTGATGGGTTTTGTACCACATACCCCTTCAGCAAATAGACCTGCAGTAACATACATTTACACAGTTTAAAGGAATCTATAAGATATATCACTTATGTAGTAGAGAAAAATAGCACCTGAACAGCATAGAAATGTAAGCATTGCACATTTGCCATAACCTGGGAGAGGACAACACACCGCCTTATCCCAGGGTCGTGTGGGGTCAGTGAGCGAGGGCAAAAGCCAAAAACACTCCCTCCTTAAGGCACCCTTAAGTCGTCCACCCACTCTTTGGGAACACTTACTTATGAAACCCTCCTATAGATTCTTCCAGATAATGAAGTAAAAAAAAAAAAAAAATCAAGTCAATCGAAAAGATAATTGTTACAATATAGAAACTTCAATACTTTACACAAAACTTATTACGTATTGCCAAACACTCCAAACTACGCCATCTATTGGGTTTTCCTCGCATCAGAATATTGTGCTTTTAGTTTATACAAATTTTTTTTGAGTTTATTTATACGTGTGTTCATTAATGCAATGGTGTCAGATATGGTTGTAGTAGGCTTTTTTGAGCTTTCGTCTCTCTTGTAGAGTTTTTTACTTATCTTGCCAGCCCACCAAAAATAATAATGTCACACTTGTATCTACCCTTTCGTGGAAATAAGCACAAAAATAGTTTCAATTAGTCTGATATAAAGAAAATTAATGATATGAGGAAACAGAGAAGCGTTCTGGCAAAGTATCCGACTTATTTCAAGAACGATGACGACATTGTAAAACAAAAACATTGTGAAAGCACAGGTCACTGCTACAGAATAATCACGAAATTACAGTCGAGGGAGACATTGTATTTGAGTATTGGAGTTAACACACAGTAAGGATTATAGGGACACCAAAAGTTAGTAACGTATGACCAGAAGACAATTAATAACCCTCAAGGGAACGCAGTATACGCAGCGGATATCAAGCTTGCAGGCAATGAAATGTGAGTATATGCCAAACCGGAGCTCAAAATACTGTATAATTAAACATTTCAAGTTATGTTGAAAGGGTTTGGGCACAGTAGTATGGAATGCACAAAATATCCCAGAACAGCTTATAATAAAATGCAAAGATTATGAACACTAAGGTATATACAGTACGGCACAGTCTTGAAAACTGATATGGAGATAATCTCATGGAAACACGAAACTTTTACTCACCAGTTTCTCGCATCAAAAGCTAACCTTACCTTACGGTGATAGTGGACTTAGGTCTTGTTAGTCCTCTATGACCAGATCTTCATCATCTGCTGAGTTTAGACGTGTGGTGGCCAAGAGTGGTTGTTTTTCTCTCATAGTTATATGTAATGGCTTGATTTTCCCAAAGCTTGTCAGGGAGCTTTTCAAAAGGTATCACATTTTTTGCTTCAGTCACATCATTGGGTAAGCTCTTCCACACATCCACAGTTCTTGAGCTAAAAGACATCTGCCTCAGTTTTATCCTACTCCGTTCTCTCGTCAATTTCCGTTCTTGTTACTATGGGTTGGCCCTTTATTTCTTAGTAGAGTGAAGTTCACTTTGGGGTCATACATATCACTCATTATCCTATATACCAGTATTTCGATCATGTCTCCCCTTACATGCCTGTAAGTCATAGAAGGTTTAGAGCAACTGCAATATAAGGACCACAATACAAATTTCACTTTTTTTTTCTTTTCCTTTTCTTTTTTTTTTTTTTTTACCAAAGCCCATCATGTGATTCTTTGAGTATTTTTTGAGTGTGTTTTCAAGTTGCAGTGTTTGCTAATTCTACTATAAGTTGTGAATATGGCTTAAAAAGGATCTTTGTTTACAGTCCCCAAGGGTGCTGAAAACAGATGCCATCTTGTGCACCAAAAACAGGTGGATACCATCTTAGAATGCGATTTTTGGCACAAATTTACCCTTATCAATGCTGATTTATCCAAACCTAACCTATACTTTTGTAACAGCCCAACCAGTTTCATCCAAGCCTAACCTTATCAAATCAAATTTATCCTAACCAAACCTAACCTGTTCTGTGCTAACCTAACAAAACTTATCTTAAACTAACCCAACCCATCCTATATGTATATGTATTTTCCTTGTTTATTGATAGGTTCTTGTCATAATTGAAAATGCTCATCTGTACACCATTACACAGGCTTTGAATCGGTTCAATGGTAGGTTCAATTTTTTATTTTACTGTATTTAAGAGGTTGTCCCACATATCCGTGAAGTATTCCCCGAAAATTACAGGTGTTCTATAAATGACCATCAGTAATAGGAGGTTCTCAGTTTTAACTACACAGCTCGTAGATTTTCCTGTAAGTGAATCCAAGTAAGAAGAAGTACAGTAGGTACTTGCAATACTGTATCGGTACATGTGTACGATGTGTGAGTTTTCTATCCTTATTACTCCAGTCTGGTCTGAAATTGCTGTCTCCCCATTGTGATTGCTGAGTTGTAATACCAGTAGGCCTAATAGATTAGAGGATATTGATACTGTACTGGTACTATTTATGAAGAAGTGCTCTGACGAGGAGGTGAAGTAAGTTGCAAAAGAGTGAAATAATGGGCCAGGTTAGTGTGAAATGGGTGTAGTTTTCATTTACAGTACTAGAATGTGATATTGTAGTCATTTCTTTCCAATCATGTGTTTGAATTCCCATCTAGGGAGATGCCTCTGTGATTTATTGAATTTTTGGCTTTGTCAAATTAGGCTTTCCCCCGATTAGCCTAGTTCATTGTAGCTAGGGTCTGCTGTATTTTCATTGCTATCACTTTTTTTTTTTTACAGATTTTTGCTGAATAATTTACTATATTTTTTAACAGTTTTTCATAGTTTTATTTATTTACTTATTTTTTTCCAACCAGCATAAGCTTGAGTAGTCTTGAGTGTGCCATCCATCTGTCTGTCTATAGCCAGGTGCCTAATTCCCAGAAGGGGTGGCCACAAACAGATTGCATCCATGTAACCCTCTCCTCTTCCACATGGCTGCCCTCCCTTCAGTGCACACTCCCCTTTCTTATATACCAGTATCACTCCACAGCATTCCTCCATCTCATCCCTGGTCTCCCACCCTTCCATCCTCCACCTCATTCACATACCGGTACACTCTTCTGGACAATCTCTCATGCTCTGCCCTCTCCACATGTGCTGATTACATAATTAAAGGTTGAATAATTTATAATACAGTATTTTTAAAGTTAGAGACGCCTTTGATTTAGCAATTTTTCATAAATTTCGAGCATAAGTTCCAACAGTAAAGGGTAGAGCTTGATAAACCCTTTCCTATTCCACCCACTGTCCAACTCACCACCCAGTCCTGTATTTGTCAAGCTGTCAGAGTCCTTCTTGGAGATATTCAAGAGCCTTTTGGATTCAAGATATCTTCTGTAGTTCCTTTTTTTTTCTTCTTCTTCTTTTTTTTCATGCATAACTTAAATGATGGAATCAGACAAACCCAGGGTCTTCCAAAGATCTGTTGTGCATTTAAAGCTTTGGCACCGTGGGATGTCCCAAGAACAGATGAGTGTTAAAGATGTTTGAGTAAAGGAACGGTATAATAAGCTAACTAAACCTAATCAGCATACCCAGCAAATCGTGACCAAACCTAACCGAGATTAACTGGTACAATATTTGGGACTTAGCTGCCGTACTTAATTGAGTTTGTGGATAAAGCTCAGCATTGGTAGTCATCCTGTATTGTTTAGCCTATTTGGGATTGTGGAGAGGAATAAATAAATGGGTGGAACCTTGTGGAACTTCAAAACACACTCAGAAGCAATCCTCTTACATAGAATGTCATGAAAAACCATGGCAAACTAAGGGAAATCTTAGAATCCTGGCAGTCACTTGAATAATAGGTACCTACCGTACTCTGCTATGATGATATGCTGTTTTTAATATTCTTTCTACCTCCAGATAATTTTATTAAGCTTAATGAGCATTTCAAAAATAGATTGCATGAACTCCAAGAAATTTCCCCTGAAAGGGAAATGTCATCTGTATGTGTCAAGAATTAAAAAAAAATAATAATGATAATAATACTTAGTTTGAATGGGTTGAATATACAGTATATAAGAACCAAGAGATTGAAGTTGAAATGCAACTAAAGTTTGTATAGTTAGATACTATACATTTAACCTCTTCAGCTAGAGGATGGAATTTTCATTTTATTTTTTGTTTTTTTCTATATGATTTTTAATAAGCTTGGGAGACCACTCTCATTAGGAGAGTTAATGAAGACTCTGTCTAACCCTTGAGACTTTAAGCTGCTTGTGCATCCATCTGGCATTGATGAAATATCGTCCAAGTGGTTGCTGTTGTTTGGTTGACTAATGTAGTTGTTGAACATTTGGAAGGAAGAATTTTTTTTAATAATTGCCAGGTTGGTTGTCTTGCCTTGCACTTAACCAGGCCAGGTGTTCATGTATGGTATGGTACTAGTAACAGCATGACCTTTTTGCTTACAGGCTTAAGATGGGGTGTGAGTCAGCTCCACGGAAGATTAATCAGCAAGCCGTTAGCATGCAATCTTCAGTTGTCCAGCCCTTGTACCAACTGCAGGACACTCTTCCAGACACAGACATCAGAAGTGCCATTGCCTCACAGGACTCATGACACGCAAGATGATCATCCAAATAATAAAGCATCTTATGTTCGTACGGCCCTTGGATTTGGAGTTGGCCTCTTTCTTGGTGCAACCTTGAAGACATTTTATGATGAAAAAGAAAAAAATGGTCATATTGCACCCAAGGTGTTTCCATCAGTATGTGCTGCCAATCCATTTTCATTTATCTCAGACCTTGACTCCAACAGTAACACTGATCAGCCAAAGTCAGTCAGCAAAAGAATGATGTACAACTTCATTGCTGATGCTGTAGAAAAGGCATCAGATAAAGTTGTATACATTGACATCAAGGATGCCAGAAGGTAATGTATCCTACAGATTCTGACTGATAGAGTATTTTTGGCTAACCTAGTACAGTACTGCTATGAAGTGAGTTTTCATTTATTGAGTTTTTACGTCTGCTTTTTATTAAACATAGTCATTATTATTATTTTTTTTTTCCAAGCACTGCTTTATTTTGCCTATGATACCATGTAGGTTAGTTGCATAATTGTAGATCAGAAAGACTTGAAAATTAGCTGAAGATTAGACAATAAATGATATATACACACCTTCATTTTGCATTGTTTATGGATGACCATTCAAGAAAAGATAGTACTTTCCATTAATGATACCTGACAGATAAAGGAGTGAACGTGTGTGGTCCATGCTACCTCTTTTTTGTTTTTGTTTTTGAAGGCCCCAGCATGCTTGCATGTGTCAGCCTTGGTCACCTAATGGCAGCTCTCCACGCTGCCCGATTTCTGGCAGCTTCCCGATTCAATCCCTTAACCCTGAGGTTACATGGAAAATAGAAAATAATAATGCAAAATGATGGCACTGCACATTGGTATTTTTATAGTGGCATTTAGTTTATGCATGTGATAATCATCATCATCATCATCCTAGCTCAGTTTCCCACATTTAAATGGTACAAGGAGATTCAGAGCTTCCTATATATATATATGTTACTTAGTACTGGTACAGATTAGCATTGTACTGTATGTCTTTGACAGTATAGTTCTTATAACTACTGTATATTAAAATTGATTATAAAATTAATACAGCACTCATGACACAGTGGTTTCATTGTATTTACATTAGTAATGCAGAACTATTGTTTTCATCATTCATTACATATAAGAGAACATAATATTTGACCTAGAATGTTTTGGTATGATACTGTATATTTTGTGGTGGGAAGTAAAGTTTGTAATTCAAACAGTACCATATGAATCATATTTATCTATAGACTTATGCCATTGTTTGTTATAATTCTGACTTGTATTAATCAGCAGCAGGCGGTTTGGGATGCGTGTGCAATCAATATCCAATGGGTCTGGCTTTGTGGTGTCTGAGAATGGTCTGATCCTCACCAATGCTCACGTGGTCACCAACCGACCAAGGTCCAGTATGGTCATGGTAAGTGCAGTGCTAATGGCCATATTGTAAGCAACATGGAGGCTTTATAGCATATTTTCCATTACAGTGTAATGTACTGTACATATTACACCATAACTATCTTCTATAAGCTGGTGTTTATATTCCCAGTAAAAACAGTTTCAGTGTCTTTTTGCAATTTTTCCATATACAGTAATATGATTACTGACCTTTTTTGTGTGTATGTCCTATAGGTAGCAGTTTATAAGTAGAAGTACAGTATTCAGCTGTATGATAATATATTTCTTTTATGTTTATATATGACAATATATTGTAAGTCCTCTTTGTGTGTACCTTTGTTTGTGTGTGTGTGTGTTTGTGGGTAATGAGTCCAAGTAAATGAAGGAAAATTGCTTATTACAGTATTTTCATTGCTTTCTATACAGCTTGTTGACAGTTTCCCCCAGTTTACAGTACCAGTTGTATGGAAAGAATTGATATTATTTTAGAACATTTCTGATATATGACGACAGCCTCTATGAAAGACTAAACTGAATGAAATTATATTCCTCAGGTGCGGCTGCATAATGGTAAGGAATACGAGGGCATAGTAGAGGATATTGACACACTCTCAGACCTTGCACTCATCAGAATAAATTGTGTAAGTTCTCCTTTTTTGCTTTTTGGTACTAAATAACGTGTTGCTGAAAACCTTTTGACAATTTTTTTTTTTTTTTTTTAGCCTACTTATTTATGTATTGTGTTCTGTGTGTGTGTGTGTGTGTGTGTGTGTGCGTGCGTGCATATATACATCAGTGTACTATATATCCATCCTTTTATCCATCATCCAATCTTATGTTGCCCCATGAGGAGCAAAGGCACCCAGGGCAAGGCAAGTTGGCCCTGACATTTAAGATGAGAGTGACCAGCCTCACTCATCCCTGAGTGGCATTATGTGAGCAGTAAACCCCAGCCACCCTCTGGATATAAACCTACACAGGCTCAATCCGATTGGAGCGCCTTAATTACCCACTAAACCACCAGGTGGCATAATTGGTTAAGTGGTTACCACCCAGCATAGTAATTTGTTTCCTGCTGTACAGGAAACCATTGGGCCTGTCACTTAGTGTAGAGTCACCCATAGGCAGAAAGAAGAGGAAAGAAAAAAGGAAAGAAAAACAGAAGAGGGAGTGTAAAGCACCCATAGGCAGAAAGAAGAGGAAAGAATGAAGGAAAGAAATACAAGAGGAAGGAAGTGAGGAAAGGACAGACACCCAAAGCAGCACTACATCGAGTGAGTGGATGGTGAGCACCCCCACCTACAGCCATATAAATAGATACTTTTTTTTTTTTTTTTTTTCTACTTGTAGCACTGTTATTGCATTAAGTTACTCCTCTAGGGAATGTAGCACATTTTCCCTAACTTCCTCCATGATTCATTCATTCATTGCCAGACGCCATGTATCCCAGACAGGGTGGCCAAGGGCTTAGAGTTAATTGTTTTACAGGGAGGGGCACTAATCCTCCACCAACCCCACTTGACACGTAGGGATGCCAACAGCATCTGGTGTTCCCAGGCGGTCACCCATCCAAGTACTAACCAGACCCAACGTTGCTTAACTTCGCTGATCGGACGGGAAGCGATGTACTCAGGGTGGTATGGCCGTTGTCCTCCATGATATGATTATTATATATCAGTCTTGCTAACAACAAGAGAGACATGTAAGTGAACAGGATAGAATAATTTCAATATTTTTGTTATTAATGGACTGATTGAAGTGAAACTTGGTACTTACTTTCTTCTTTTCATTACAGTTTATTCACAGTTAGATCAGCTTTGGATATCGTCTCCTTCACCGTTGAAATGTAACTGAACCATTATTTTAAACCTGCGAATTTTCAGTGTTTATTCAATAGGATGGCTACATTCTCCTTAATTATGCTTTCTCTCAGGTGATCAAGCATGCAAAGCTTGTTATTAAGCCCTTTTCCATTAAGATGACTCTGCTAGCAGAAAGAAAATATCTTAAGTTAAATCAGGAAAATGAAAAATCCATGGTCATTTATTAAGTATGGCATGATGTCAGAATTAGCGCAGTTGACCATCTGATACAGAGTGCGGAACTGGTGAAAGAAAAACCAATTCATTTTCAGTGTGTGTCTCTTTTATTTCAAATGCAGGACTGTATATGATTGACATAGACTGAAGTTTGTGAGTTCAGAGCTCCATCTAAACCCATTCATTAATAACAGACATGTTGACATTGGTCTGGGGTGTGAAGAGTAATCTATCTATCTATCCATCTATTGCCAGACGCCATAATCCCGTACAGGGTGGCCATTTGACTCTGAGTTATTTGTTTTACAGGGAGGGGCACTAACCCTCCACCAACCCACTTGACACGTATGGAGCACGTATGGTTTGGTTATATGGTTACCACCCAGCGTTGTAAATGGTTTCTTGGCTTACAGGAAACCATTTGGCTTGTCACTCAGTGTAAAGCCACCTGTAACAGAAAGAAAAGCAATAAGTAGTGACAGGAAAGATGGGAGAAATAGGAAGAGAGGAGGGCAGGTACAGAAAAAAAAAATGATAAAGGCTAAGGAAGAAGTAGGCAGCACTACATCAAGTGAGTGGATGATGGTTGCCACCACCTACCAATGAACCCTATAAATATGCTTCTCATTACTGTACTAATTATTACGGTATTGTTTTTCGTTTTTTCATGTGCTGTACATTACCTAACCCCACAAGGGTAAGTCATTATTACTTTTCATTTTTTTATTTTTCCAGGATAATCTCAACCCAGTGAAACTTGGCCAGTCAAGTGACCTGCGTCCCGGTGAATTTGTAGCAGCGCTGGGCTCACCACTGTCGCTCTCTAACACCATCACGGCTGGAGTGGTGTCCTCTGTTGGCCGGGGCAGCAAAGAGCTTGGCCTGAGGGGGGGCAAGGACATACAGTACATCCAGACTGATGCCACCATCACAGTAAGATGCAGTTACAGCCATTCTGGTAGTGGAGAGGGATGCCTTCATATGGTGTTACCAGTATGACTGGGTCATGAAGCTGTCCAGTAATACTAGCACCCCTCAGTCCCTCTCCTATCCCTTGAAAGGAGTGTGGTGGATTGCAGAATGGCAGCATCATCCTGCAGCCTATTTGGTTCAGTCATATGAGCCTTTGGATGTAGCTACTGTTGCTGCTACTACAGTCAGTTCATGTTTAACCCATACACTATGATGACGTCCTGTATTCTGTTATCGTACTAGACCTATCTTAAGACAGTATTGTTCAGTTCAGGAGAGGCTTTCCAAAATGGAGGGGTTTGATAAAGCCTCCTTGTACTGTACTGTGCTCCTTCACTGTAAGATTTCTTCCAAAAGTTAACTAAAATCTCATGGTAATAAGAAAACTTATATTAAATATACTGTATGTCATCGGAAGAAGGGGTTAAAGGTGTTTTCATTATAAAATTGCCAGTGAATTACATCTATTCTTCAGTTAATGCACTGTAATATTATTGTGAAGTCAGAAATTATTATTATTATTTTTTTTTAAAGCTCATTTTTTATCCACAAACATGTGTCCCTTTAAGATATTTCACTTAAAGTATCATTTTGCCTCTACATATTGTAGACTGTGAATGAGAATTGCATGTACTAATTTATTACCATAACTTATGGAACTGTATATATATATATATATATATATATATATATATATAGATAGATAGATAGATATAGATATAGATAGATAGATAGATAGATAGATACATATATATATATATATATATATATATATATATATATATATATATATATATATAGGTGGGGACGCTCACCATCCACTCACTCAATGTAGTGCTGCTCTCGTGTGTCTGCCCTGTCCTCTCCTCCATCCTTCTTTCCTTCCATCTTCTTCTATCTTTTTTTTCCTTCATTCTTTCCTCATCTTTCTGCCTACAGGTGACTTTACATTCCCTCTTCTGTCCTTCATTCTTTCATTCTTTCCTCTTCCTTCTGCTTATAAGTGACTCTACACTGAGTGACAAGCCAAATGGATCCCTGTACACCAGGAAACCTTGTACTGCACTGGGTGGTAACCACATAACCAAATTATGGTGCCTGGTGGTTTAGTGGGAAATTAAGGTGCTCCAGTCAGATTGAACCAGTGCAGGTTTACTGTATATCCAAGGGGTGGTTGGGGTTTATTGTTTACGTAATGCCACTCAGGGATGAGTGAGACTGGTCTCTCTTATCTTAAATGTGGACTAACTTGCCCAGCCCTGGGCTTCTACGCACCTCATGGGGCAACATAGGATTGGATGATGGATGGATAGATAAAATTGTCTGGTAGCAACAAGGCTAAAGTGAAAAGGATATCTCCCAGCTTCCTGCAGTTAAAACTTAAATCACAAAGGGAAAGGCAAGCCCTCAGATTTCGATGGTTGATTATGGGATATCTATTTTTATTAGACTTGATTTGCTTCTATTCCATATTGCCGAGTGCAGTTAGATATGATACAAAGATACCAGACATGTTCAATCTTTATCCAGTACTGGTATGTACTTTAAAAATTGTTAAAAAAAACTGAGGACTGCACTGTGCCTTTCCCATGTTCATTTTAATAGGAAAGTCATAAACCTTTTGCATTACACGGTATTCTGTTGTCAGGAGATATTTCAGATATATTAAAATTTGGTTTTACCATAAGATCCTGCTGATTGTTCTCACGTTCATCCTGTGTATTTCATTGTTTCTTGAAATGACCTCACCCCATCTTTAGGTGGGCATGAAGATGATGATTATGATGATGTTTTCCATTTGGCTAATGTTTTCTTTCTTTGTTTTTTCATTTAGTTCGGAAATTCTGGTGGTCCACTGATCAACATGGATGGAGAAGTGATTGGTATCAACTCCATGACTGTAACTTCAGGCATATCTTTTGCTATTCCCATTGACTATGCCAAGGAATTCATTGCTAATGCAGAGAAGAAGAAGTCTGAGCTGTGTAAGTATTTTAATGCATGTTTGCTTTTGCTGTTCTGCATTATGGAAGAGAAATACCTCAATATTTGTTTTTGCTGTTTGATTTTACATAAGAAAAATTCTTCTTCAACAAATGTGTGGAGATGGTTAGGTCTATGAGTTGAGGCCAGGATTCCGGTCACTTTACTTGTGTTTGAATAAGACAGTGTCTGGGCTCTTAATCTGCGCATGGTGTTGATAGTTCTCCCTCATGTGTGCTTTTTCTTTCTTTCTTTTCTGGACCGTGACTCACTCCCACTTTAGAGGAAAGACTATCAGGATAATGATGATGATGATGTGGAGAAGGAGGAGGATTTATTGGATTTTTAGACGTATGAGTTTCTTCAGTCAAAGTGCTTGTGATTTTTATACAAGTTTGTGTTTCAGGGATCTTCCTGTGTTTTATTGGTCATTAGTATTGAGATGATTTTTTTTTTTTTTTTTAATTCTCTGTTCCAGGGTCTTTTCAACCCATTATATTACTCTAAATAGGGTTAGGATAATGATACTGATGAAGATGATAGACATACTTCTTTGTGTTAGCAACCATATCAGTGTGAAATGAAACCCACCATTCCCTTTGCAGCCAAGTATGAGGAGTCTGGGTCCTCTGTCAGTCGCCGTTACCTTGGACTCACCATGTTAACTCTGACCCCAAACATCCTGCTGGAGCTGCAGGCCCGAGGCAATGCACCGCAGACTCTGCCAGCCAATGTCACGCATGGTATTTTCATATGGAGGATTGTGGTTGGCTCCCCAGCTTATCAGTATGTGTTGAACAAGTATTTCAGTTTTAAGTTATAGTTAGTATAGTACATTAATTTCTTGAGATGAGTCCCCAGCTTATCATTATACAGTACAGTATATTGCACAAGTAGCCTATTTCAGTATTAAGTTGCCAGTATATCTAATAATTACATTAATTTCATGAGATGGATCCCTCCACCTTATCAGTATATACTAAACAAGTGTTTTATTTTTATGATCCATGTAGTGCAGTACATTATATAATTTCTTGTGATGGGTGAGTGTGGAAAAACAAATGACACTTCTCAACAAATATTGACTGACTATGTAATGCTGTAACAGATGCTATTTTACCTTACCTCATCTTTAGGTGGGCAAAAGTGTCAGAATGACCATGAAAATGAATTTTCTATTCCTAGGGCTAAGAGAGAGAGACAGAATTACTTCTCATATATTCTGTAATGTCATAAAGTGCAACTAAAAAGGAATGGGAGCAGAGGTGGCCCCACTGCTTAAGACTTTTGTTGCAAGCAGTCTGAACTTCCCACCACACATAAAGAAGGGAGATTGTACCTGGAGATGAATTACTTCTTTGCTTCAGCTCTTTTAGGATCAGTGAGTTGTGTTCTGGGTATCCTTATGCCCTGTAATAGTACCATAGTTGTTGCAACTGCTTGGTCACCTGAAACCTGAACTAGGTAGACTGCAGCCTGAAGTTACCCTTCTGCTGCAGCACACCATCCTCCTTTTATGAGATAGAAAGGGAATTGAGGGATGTTTGTATAAGCGGGCAGTGAAGTAGCTTTGTTGTATTTGTGCCACCACTTGAAGGCATCCCTATCTAGCACCTGTTTGCCATGTAATTACATGTATGGGATATTGAATCAAGATCATGAGGTGATTTAGGCTACTAATATGAAGTTCTGCACTGAAATCAAATTTGCCTGATAACTGCTACCTGAGTACTGGATGGGTTCATGTTTGATATACAGTACAATTTGTAAGCAGTGCAGCATAAGTACCGTATGCATTATCATCATCATCATCATTATCATCTAATCCTGTTTTGCCCCATGAGGAACATAGGAGCCTGAGGCTATGCAAGTTGGCCCTGATGTTTAAGTTGAGAGTAACCAGCTTCACTCATCCCTGAGTGGCATTACGTTATCAATATGCTAAACAACGTAAAAGAGTTGGACTAGTGAGACAAGTTGGTTGATACACACAAATACAAGGTTGCCGCAGCAGATGTTAGTGTCATAGTTGAAGAATGTTGGATGGCTTATCAAACCTTGGAGTGACAAAACTAAGAGTGTAGAGTGTACATACAGTATATGAGTTGTATGGGTGAAATAATTTTTCACCTGGAAGGGGTGACTGTGTAATTAGCTGTTATTGTTTTATTAGTGAAGCAGTTTTAGAAAAATGTGATGGAGAGGACTGAAGTGCAGTACTGAGGTTTGAGTGGTATATAATCTGAGAGGAGGAAATACGGTAGGTGTTTTGAATGAAAGATGATTACCAATGGGAATTTTGAATGAAGCATGATTTCCAGTAGGCCACCTAAAATTATCATCCATATTCAAGTGCAGAGAAAGTAAGTTGCACAAAGAAACTGAGGAGTAAGAAAATGAGTGATCATATCAGATGTTTTGCAAGTGTAGTAACAGATAAAGGGAGCATATTTTGAACAAATTTTGCAACCATTTCCAGGTAATATTTGTTGGGATTTAACCACTTTAGTTTGCAGATTTTTTTTATTATTTTATTCCTGCTATCACTAGATTATTATATTTAGCATAGGAGTGACTTTTCACTCTGGAGTGGTTTGATATAACCATTAGTATTTCAATATTGGAAACCATTTTGTCATCATCACCATCCAAACCTCCTTTCCCACCCTAGGGCAGGGTGAGGAGTAGCAGTGTCCAGACAGCCAAAGTTTGCTAAATTTAATGGGCCATGCTTCCAATCACTCTCATTCAAACCCTTGAAATCCTGGCTCCATCAGATAGCACCCCCCCCCCCCAAATTTCACCACATTCTCTAGCTTCACATATACCTATCTGATAGAGCCAATCAGAACACTGTCATGTTTAAAAGAGGGACCCAGTCCCTGGTTATGCGCTTCTCCCCACAAAATTCATCCATCCAACTTGTTCTCTTGTCAGTCCCTTAGCCTCACCAACTTCCATCCTTCTCTTCCTCACACACTTATCTGTCATATCCCTCCATCTTCATCTTGGCCTACCTTGCCTCCTCCCTCCTTCAAATTCACTCAGGTATACCTTTTTCACCACTCTCGTGTTATCCTTCTTTCCACATGACCAGACCATCTAAGTACACTATCTTTGATTCTGGTGTCCATGGACTTCCTCACTCTGCATCTTTCACATATCACATTATTCCATATCCTGTCCACTCTGTGTACTCCACATACATTCCTAAGCAGTCCCATCTCCCCTGCGCTTACTCTTGACTTTCCATTTTCGTGCCACACCATAGTTTCACATCCGTATGTTAAAGTTGTCACTAACACTCCTTCATGTAAGCCTTGTGCAGCTGCAGTACTCAAGCCTCTGTTTCTTATCAAGGCCTTCATAACAGCAGCTACTTTTGTTCCTTTTATCACTGTACTTTCCACTTTTGCACATTTTCCTCTCATTTCTGTCACTGTACTCAGGTATTTGAATTCTCTCACCAATTTCAGTCTCTCTCCATTCACTGTAACATCACACTGGGGGTCACCTTCTCTCTCAGTAACCATCGCATTACTTTTTGCAGCATTTACTTCCAAGGTACAACACTCACAGACATCTACAAAACTCTGCACTAGTCTTCAAGTAGCACTGCATCATCAGCATACAACAAATTTGAGATATTTCATCCACCACCATTCATTACCGACGCCATCCCTGTCTCCATTACTCATATTTTTACTTCTCTCATCACTCTCATCACTCCATCCACATATATATATATATATATATATATATATATATATATATATATAGTCATCATCATCATCGTCATCATCCGGACCTCCTTTCCCACCCTAGGGCAGGGTGAGGAGTAGCAATGTCCAGACAGCCCAATATTGCCCAGTCCAATGGGCCACGCTTCCATTCACTCATAAATAAAGTAAAACAAAACAGATATCTTGCATAAACTATGTAAAGTAACCTAGTAATAGCATGAAAAAAAAAGTCACCGTATTGAAGGGGTTGAGGCATTTTTTCTCCTATTTACTGTGAACTTAACTCTCAGACTCCTGTGACTCACTCTTGCCCAGATCAGCTAGAATAAAATACTGTACTGGAGGTTTCCTGAACATAAGATGGTTAATGGAGACAGTATTTATCCTGAGGCTCTTATGATTCACTCAGCTGAATAAAATTATACAGTGTCAGCAGGAATAAATACTAGGGAAGAGGCAACCGTTGTAGGTGTAAGAATGAAAAAGAAAGGCAGAAATGGTGACTTACATCAAGTGATACTGTAGTGCCTGGTGAGCTAGTGATTAAAATGACCCAGTCTGTGATAACCTTCCATAGGTTCAATTCCAAAAATGCATTACCAGTTTAGTTTGTTTATTTTCATCTGACAGAACTGGGCCACTCCTACAACCTGAGTATTTTCATCTGACAGAACTGGGCCACTCCTACAACCTGAGCACAATGTTGTAGTTGCATGAAATTCATTGAGCCTTAATTTTAAAGTAAGAATGAGTCTTCTTGGCTGCATGTCAAATCAGCCCTCCAGTTTGGCTACACTTGGCCATTAGCTTAGCTGAAAGGGTTTAGGGAGCTTTGTCAGGTTAGAAGAAATGAGCTATAATGGAAGTTAGCTGGTCACCTAGCCTTAAATATGCAGGACAACAATAACTGAGCCTCAAACCATGACACCTTTAAAGGGGTAAAATGGAGTTATTGCCTATTATCACTTTGTAACTAGGACCTGCCATATTAATAAACCATATGCTTTCCTCTTGAACTTAGAGCAGGACTACAGCCAGGTGATATCGTGACACACATCAACACCCATGAGGTACACTCCTCCCGAGATGTATACAAGTACCTGGAGGGCAGAGGAGATCTAGCCATGATTGTCATCCGCAACGGTCAGCGCTACAGCGTCACGGTTGTTCCTGAAGAGTAAACTTGTTTCTGAACATGGTGATGATAGTATTTATGTAGTTGTAAGGGAATCCTGTTTATGCTGTGAGTATAATATTGTGGTTTATATTAAAGAAAGAGATTTGCATTTCTTTTGAGTTTCACTCCCATCATTTGATATTACAGTACAGTACAGTGTCATTTTTATTATGTTCTTGTTATCCCCTAATTAATTGATTCAGCCAGAGGAGACTTTTCAGGCTAGAGGCAGTACCTCCTTTACTGCAAAAGGTGTCTCCCTAAAGTGTATAAAATCATCGGATATTATAGTACAGTAGCAAGAATACTGCAGAATGAAAATGTCACCTTCTGGCTGAGGAGGTTTATATATATATATATATATATATATATATATATATATATATATATATATATATATTTAAATGACTGCTATGTATTGGGCACATTAGTATACCCCTATTGATTATATTGCTGTGGTGGCCATGTGGTTAGTGTTGCTAGCTATCAAGTCGCCTCTCTAACAGCACCAGAGTTTGAATCATGATGTGGGTAGCTGGTGTCACGCAGCTCAGGTGACCATTCACCCTTCATGGTTGGTAGATAAGTGGAGTACCCGATGTAACACCAAGGGAAGGTAACTGTGGTAACTTTGATGATATACACACCTTGTATCCCAGGATAATGGGTTAAAAACCCACAACAGGCTCCAAGGCCTAAGATAAGATGAGCACCACAACTAAACATCTCATAGTATCTTCCCCCAACTTTACCAGTGACAAACCAAATGGTTTCCTGTACACCAGGAAACCATTTACTACTGTGAATGGTAACCATGTGACCAAATTATGGTGCCTGGTGGTTTAGTGGGCAATTAAGGCACTCTAATCCGATTGAGCCTGTGCAAGTTTCTCTCCAAGGGGTGATTGGGGATTATTGCTCACATAATGCCACTCAGGGATGAGTGAGGCTGGTCACTCTCATCTTAAATGTCAGAACCAAGTTGCCAAGTTGTGGGCTCCTATGCTTCTCATGGGGCAATGCTGGATTAGATGCTGGATAGATGGAGGGATCACATGGTTATCACACACGATTGGAACCAAAAATGGCACGTGATAATGGAATTGCGTGATAATGAATACACAGAACCTAAAGGATTTATCCTGACTGATACCAGGCATCCTAAGTACAAACCCAAATTTTTACATTTAAACCCACTAAATACATACATACTGTTATGGTAAGTACCAGAAGCACACACAAACATGGTTAGGTTAACAGAAGTGATGAAAAGGGCACAATGAGGAAAAACATGCAAAATTTCCAGAGGATTTGTATTTTAACATTATGCATCAGGCTCTCCTTTCATCTTTACAAAACAAATTTTTTTTTTTTTTTTTTTTTTTTCCCCATAAAATATTAGCTGTGTCACCAGATGTTATAGTGTGACTTCTCATGGTGTGTGATTATCTTATCTGGAGCTTGGTAAGTGTGTGATGTTTTGTGGTTCTGATAGTGCTGCTGAGCCGAGATGTAAGTCTCATTTTTATTTTCTCACTGACATTTGTGTGTAGTTTTATATGCAGTCTTAATTAATTTGTTTGGCAAAGTTATTTATGATGATTATCAGTCGTAAAGACATAGTAGAAGTGGATTTCTAAAATAGATGGTTAATGATGTTACCATTGCAAAAGCCACTTGTGTTTATTTCACAATAATAATTTGAAGTTGATATTGTTTTTTATTAACTAGTATTAGCATGAGAATTATGATCTCATCATGATAACAGGCAATTCTCTCAACATTTCTAAGACTACATGAATACAAATTGGGTACAGTATGGTTATCATCATATCATCATGATCATCATTATCATTATATCATCATCACTACCTCAGTTCCCTCAAAACGTGGGGTGGGTGGCTCCCAGTTAGGAAGGGAAAGTTTAAATGTCAGTGCAACCTCAACAATATACCCAATGAAATGAACAAAATCAATACACATTCTAACTATCTTTTACTCTGTCCATCAATCTGCATATCACCTATAGTCAGTTACTGCTCCATGAGGAGCATAAGGGCCCAGGGCTAGGCTAATTAGTCTAGACATTTAAAGCATAGGTGACCAATCACTTGTCCATGAGTGGCATCATGTGAACAGTAATGATCAACCAGCCCTTGAAAAAAACCCTTATGGGCCACATCCATTTGGAACACTTTAACCCACTATACCACCAGGCGTCCATTAAATGACATGGTACCACCCAGCATTATGAAAAGTTTCTTGGCCTACATGAAACTGCTTGGCTTGTGAGTCAGTGCAGAGTTTGTATATGCTAATACATCAAGCAAATAGATGCTGATTGTTCATAAACTAATTAGTGCATTTGAAGAATGAGAGAACTGTGTGTGTGTGTGTGTGTGTGTGTCAGTCTATGTGTGTCTGTGTGTGTTTGTGTTTGTGTGTCTGTGTATGCATGCATCCATGCACGTGAGAGCGTGTGTGGATGAGTGTGTGTTGCTGATTAAAAAAGGAGCGATACCGTCGCCAGGTAATTGGTTTAGACAGGTGGGAAGGAAGCCTGTGAAGTGGGCTGCATGAGTGTGTAACATTCCTGATGGGGGCCCACCATTACTGACCCACATGTTCTCTGCCATACTCTTTTCACATTAACTCCTTCAGTCTCATGATGTATTTTGTATTTTATTATTGGAAGCACCAGATAATCGAATGTAATTTTTGAGGGACCAAGTGAAGGTGTAGTAGGCCCAATTTCGTCAGGTAGAAAAATGAACGGGCTATAGTGTGCATATCCATGAGAGAGAGGGAAGGAGAAAATGAGATAGATATGGTAGAAGGAACTGAAAGTGGAAAGGCAACAGAGTGATTATAGTGAAGACAGGGAAAGCAAAAGAAATAAGTGGTGGAAGAAACAGGGAGGGGAGGGAACAGTGTGTTGCAGTAAAGGAGAAAGTAAGATAGATGTTATAAATGACGGAAAGAACGGACAGGGGAAGGAACAGTGAATACAGTCCAGGAGAGAAGTCAAGTCAAACACGAGCCCAAGAGTAGGCTGCTGTAATTCAGTGCATTTAAGGGTAGGTGACCAGAATTGCAAATAGAATTAGGGCAGATTTGATGAGAATGAATGAATTTGTAAACCACTACATCGAACTACGGATGAATGAGTTTAAAGCACAAACTTGGAGTATTTTTCTTAAATAATTTAAAATCCCCGGGTATCAATGGGAAGTGTCCGACAGCTGACTTTGACCTCAACGCCTAATGATTTTACTTATCATTAAGAAGATGTGTATTTACAGAGTTTTTCCCTTCATAGTAGTTTTTATCGCTACATCAATGTCATGGTGATCATTTGTTAATATATGTGTCAGACTGTAAATATAATAATGCTGAATTTCTTGCAATCCGAACTCGAACGTCTAGAGTTGACGTGTCTTTACTCAACTTCTGTACCAAACCATTGTTCTTTTAAAACCACGCTAAGTAATGTTTGAAAGACAATATTTTCTAATAAATCATCGAAAAAATACTCTTCAGAATGACTTTACGGTAGAAGCCCAAAAAAAGAGATGCGGCTGTAAGTCTGCCTCATCTGAATTAATAAATTGAACTGACATTCTGAATGAACATTTGGATAGGAGCAGAGGGTTTCTTTGCCGTATGTGAGTAACATGATCGTAAGGTGAAGATTTGGTAGGATGCTGATGATTTTAAATACATGCCCAATGATATCCTAAAGCAATTTTAGGTATTTAAGATGTGTGACAGATAATCCGGTCCCAGGCGATGGTGTCTGACACTCACCGGCACAATATTGGAACACAACAGCTGAGTTGTACGATGGCAGTAACATGGAGCGGACCTCTCTGGGATTGCTCTTCATTTTGACGGTATCTGGTACTACAGTGGCCACAATATCAGATTTGCGACGATGTGGAGATCCTGCATGTAAAAGTGAGTTGAAAATCTTTAGATTCATGAACATCGTCCACGAAATGTACATAGAAAAACACCATTGATGGTTATGTTGGTAAACATCCTTGTCATTTTGACTCCTCCCATATTATTGAATATTGTCGTGCATGCCTTGAAATATATGGAATTCGACCACATAAAATTAAATTATAAGTTGAATATGACTGAGACTAACGGTGCCCCAAGTATAAAATGCTCCAGCTGCTTTAAGTATTGGGGAGAGGAAGGTTGCGTGATAAATCTCAGATTGTTGACGGACATAGGGCATCAGTTATCATATTTTTACAGCTGAGGTCACTTGTATTTGTTGGAATCTCAGATGGTTAATAAACTCTGGAGATGGTATCACTTCTGAGAAGTGAGAGTTTTCATATTTAGTTTTACCAACAGTACGGTATGCTACTATGCATAGCTGGGAAGTGGTTGTTGAAACTGGCCACCCTGCCCCCTGTCCTTGACCTGATGGTGAATCTAACACCTGTTTATGCAATGGGCTTCATCCCGTATGAGATACAGGAAGATTTTCCATTAGTATTTTACCATCAGGGTATGAGCCTTAAAATTTTACCTTTATTTTTCATTCAAGTTTACAGAGGTCATTGCTAGAGATGAGTCATTACTTGATTTAGAGGGAGAAGGGGTAAAGATTTACAATCCACTGCTCACAGTTTATATGTTCAAAATTGGGTATAATTCAAAATATGAGACCGCCGCTTAAAAAAAAAAAAAAAAGATTACCTACCCATGGATTGATTGGGACTTTGTAAAGGTGTTGAGAAGTGCAAATTCAAGTACTTTATGAAAATTGTGTTAGTAAAAAGAAAATAATAATAAATAAGGCCAGAGGGACCAGGCCTCCTGTGGTGTAGTCTGATGGCATCACGATTTTATAAGTGGAAACCAGCTGGTTAGGATTAGATTAGGTTAGGATAAGTTTGGTTAGATTAAGCTAGAATAAATTAAGTTAGATAGGATTAGGGTTAGATAAATTAGGTTAGGTTATGAAAATTTAGGTTAGGGGAGGGTAAATTAAGCTAGGTATGGGGAGGCGGAAATAAATGAGGTTAGGCTGTTAGGATAATTTGGGTTAGGTTTAGATAGATCAAAACTGAGGAGGATAGAGTAGTCCTCAAATGACATTCAGAGTTGGCATTTCTCTGTCTTTGCACACAAAATGGCATCTTTCTGTATTTGAAATGTTGTGATGGTAATCAAGGACCACTTTTTAAATGCTGTTCACAGCTTATAGAATAAGAACTGGTATTAAGAAACATCAAAACTTGAGAATGCATTCAGAAAAAAAACAAAAAACATTACATGAAAGACTTTGGTAAAGAAAATGATAAAATAAGGTGGTCCCATGTCTACCAGTGCTTGAAGATTACCCAAATTCATTTTTCCCAATAGTTTGTGTGTATGTGTTTATGTGTGTGTGTGTGTATGTGTTTATGTGTGTGTGTGTGTGTGTGTGTGTGTGTGTGAGAGAGAGAGAGAGAGTATTCTAATGTAGTACACTATGTACAGTCATGGCCGTAAATAATCACCTATCTTTTGGTACCCCGTGCCTCAGGCTGACTCCTTTATGCTTGGCAAGTCACAGTGGAGTCTGAGGGCTGGGAGGGAGGGGCCAGAGAGAGAAGGGAAGGTGGGTGGGGGGACGAGCGATGGTAGAGGATGGAGAATGAAATGCGAAGTGGTGGTCTCCTTATTTGTGTTTTTTTTTTTCATTCAGGGCATGATATAAAAGGAGTTAATATCGGTAGATAATGCTGCATTACACCTTGTATAGTGATGTCAGATAACAAACTTTAGAGTGGTAATGTCAAGGGCTGGCTCTTGAGAGAAATATACTGACATGACAGATCAAACATTCGTGTTTATTCACCTATTATGACTTTGGATGCAAAATGGAATCTGGATGGCATTGACTTCTATCTGTGTATTGCCAGACGCCATAGTCCCATTAAGGGGTGGCCATAAACAGATCGCCTCCATGTCGTCCTGTCTACCGTCATTTCACTTCCTGGCTCACATCCCCTCACTCATATACCTCACCACTCCATCCCTCCATCTCATCCTTGGCCTCCCCTTCTCTCTCTCTCGCTCCACCTCACTCACATACACTCTTCTCATCAGTCTCTAACTCTCCATCCTGTCCATATGACCAAACCACCTCAGTGTGTTTCTCCTAACGCTTCCTATCACATCCACGTCCCAGCTCACCCCCCCCCCTCACTCATATACCTCTCCACTCCATCCCTTTATCTCATCCTTGGCCTCCCCCCCTCTCTTCCTCCACCTCACTCACATACACTATCCTTGTCAGTCTCTCACTCTCCATCCTGTCCATATGACCAAACCACCTCAGTGTGTTTCTCCTAACGCTTCCTATCACATCAACATCCACACCACAACGCTCCTTCACTTCCTCATTCGTCTGTCTCCATGTGACTCCACATGCGCCTCACAAAAAACTGATTTCCATTGCTCTCACTTTTGACTTCTGTCCCTCCAACAAGGTCCAGGCTTCACTTCCCTACGTTAGAATTGGTATCACGATACTGTCATGTAGTAACTTTCACTTCCATGCTCACTTCCCTGTTTCTTATCATTGCTTTCAAGGAACCAGCAACCTATCTTCCTTGTTGTACCTTTTCAAGCACTTCACCCTCTAAACTTCCATCCTTACTCATCGCACTACACAAGTACTTAAATGCACTCACATTTTCCATTTCCTCCTCATCCATCACTCCTCTCGAAGACCCTAACTTTACTCCTTCCTACATGTACCTTTAGATTCCTTTTCTTACACACACTCCCAAACTCATCCACCAAACCTTGCAGGTCTCCTTCATCTTCACATAGCAACACAACATCATCTGCAAACAACAGTACGAGGAGTTTCCAAACATTGTCCTCTCTCATTTGGGCCACTCCATCATCCACTGCCCCACCTTGTACCGGTATCTCTTTTATAACCCCATCCATGTACAGATTGAACAACCATAGAGACATGACACATCCTTGTTTCAATCCAACATTTAGATAGAAAAATTCACTCAGTTCAATATCCACACATACAGCAGCCTTGGCACCCTTATACACTCTCTTCAAGGCATTCAACAACTCATTTACTCCATATACAGTATTCTTAATATTTTCCACATTCCTTGTCTATCCACGCAGTCATATGCTTTCTCCAAATTCATGAAGGCTGCATATAACTTCTTTCCCTTCTCTAAAAACTTTCCACTTAAGAAATACAAATGAATACCTGATCTACACAACCTCTACCCTTCCTATAACCTCCCTGTTCTTCTCCAACTAAATCCTCTGTTATTTCCCTGACTCTCTTAGTAAATATCCTACCAAATACTTCTCCTATTACACTCAGAAGACAAATGCCCGTATGATTAGCACACACTCCTTTTTCCCTCTTTTCCCATGTACAGGAGAATAATTATACCTAACTTCCAATCCTCCAGGACTCTGCCTTCCTCCCAGGCCAATCTGCACATCTTCCACATCCATTCTGGTACTATATCTCCCCCATGCTTCAGCATTTCACCACACACTCCATCAATTCCTGGGGCTTTCCCCATTTTGACTTTCTTCATTGCTTCCACAACGTTCAGTCTACTGATTTTTTTCCTCTCTTCTCACATCTGTCTGTCTCCCAGCCATTCCCCAGCCAGTTACACTCACGATACTTTCATTCTCTATGTTCATCATTCCCTTATATGTAATGAATCTTGGAACTAAATATCATATGCATCCTTTGACATGGCTGTGTCCACAGTAAATATGATCATCCTCTCAGAATACACTCCCTCTATACAGTCACCATCATGTCAGCTGTTTTATGTTTGTGCACATGGGTGGATGTAATAACGATATCTGTCATAATCTGTTGCTTGGACTCTAAGCTGGTATAGGTTTGAATGGCTGTTCAGTAACCCCAACACCCTCTCATCACCTCGGAATATTTTCCTCTGACAAAAAACAGTTAGTTACAAATTGGTGGACAAGGCAACAGAGTGTTGTGATGGAAACTTCTGACTGCATTAATGTTTGATCTGTCACGTCAGTATATTTCTCTCACCAGCCAGCCCTTGATATCACCCCATTAAAGTTTACCAGATGCCATTATATAAAGTGTAGTTCAGCATTATCTACCGAATATATTAACTCCTTTATATCATACCTGAATGAAAGACAATAGACAAATACTGTGACCACAACTTTGCATTTCAATCTTAATCCCCTACCTACCCTCCCTCCCTTCCCTCACCCCACCCCCGCACCATCGCTCGTCCCCCTACCCACCTTCCCTCCTCTCTGTGGTCCCTCCCTCCCAGCCCCTCTTGCTCCACTGTGACTTGATACATATTAAGGTGCCAGCCTGAGGCACGGAGTACCGGAGGATAAGTGATTATGACCACAACTGTACTGTGTTTTTTCCACATTATTGCATTAGAAATAAAATAGATTAAAAACATTCCTTCTGTTTAATAAATAAAAGGTGTAAAATAATAAATATTTTTTCCATCTTTATTGAATATTTTCTGAATGATGAAGGTGGTCAAAAACCTAACACCCCCATTTCTTAACAGTCTTATGGGAAAAATAGGTTTGTTATTTGACCAGTTCGTTATTCAACCACTTTTCATGGATCACATCCATGTTGAATAGAGGGGAAGAGGTGTATCAGAATTTAGCGTGGTAGCTCCTCAATTCTGATCAAAGCGAATTCCGGTCTATTGCAGTCCGTTATATTGAGGTTTTAATGTATTGATTGAATGATAGTGTCATATAGTTTAAAATGGACTTTTATAATATTGACCTTTACCACTGGCAATAGTCAGTACAGCTGTTTGGATTTGGTTTGTCTCATTCTGTGGTGTATAGTTTTTGGCATCTTGAAGGTTAGATCTCTAGAAAAATATGTTGCAGGTGCTATCAGTTAAAGCAGTAGGACTGCTGGTATTAGGAGCATTGTTATGAAACAGATGAAGTCTAGTATTATATGCAGTATTTAACACCCATTCATGTTTGAGAAGTCTAGATATGATGGAAAGTAGGCATACTCCTTAAACATAAGATGTATTGAGGATAAGAAACTTTATGGCACAGGTGTACAGGTATATTCAGCAGTCCGTCTTATGTTTATGGTATAAGTAGCTAAGCCTTACATTCAATACAGACTTTTTCAAAACATGCATGTTAACTGGAAGTAGTTTAAGGTATTGTTTTTAATTTTTTCATTATTGCAGTCTGAGCTTGACCTCAGTTTCAAAACCTGTAGCTCAAAACATTTCAAATGACAACTTAGTTTTATGTCTTGAATTAGCTGTTAATTGATTGTACAGTGTTACCAAATACTATAATGTGCTTTTATCTCTATACCACATTTAAAGCTTTTAAGTATTGTGACCCCTTTTACATACTGTATGCAGGTAAAGTGTCAACCTAGAGCTCTGTGCATAAGCTATAGTGGCTGCAAATACAAGCCCCTGTAACTCATTAAAGTATAGTAATATGGTATCTCCAGCTTGACCCCAGCATGCCTTCTAAAAACCTTCTGACTCCATGTAGTTCACATAGACGGATTCTAAGGGAATAGCCTAGACTACTGCCTAGAGGTAAAGCAGACATAAGACAGCAACAGAAAAGTAGTTCAAAACAGTAAATAAATGGGAAATAAGTTTATAAATTTTCTCCCATATGACATAGCCTACCATATAGAGGTGAAACACAAAAGACATTGACAGTGAGGAAACTTAAAGCAATCAGTACCCAGCAGGTGGGAAATATGTGTGGAACTTTTTTCTCAATGTACTTTTTCATGCACATGTGGTGTTCTGGTAAAGCTAATAGCCACTGTGTGCTAAGAAACCATGCATACTGAACCTGCTCATGTGGAGGGGTCATTCCCCTTCTCAAGGTAATGGATGATTATAAATGGAGAAGTGCTGTGGAAGACTGAAAAAAAGAAAAAGAAGGGACTAATATATATTTGGTGTTATGTGGAAGACTGTTAGAACCTCATTAATAAAGAAAAAGTTGTTAAGATTTAGAAATATTATAAGAAGTACAATCACTGTACCATTAGTTAAATACCTGTACTGCAGCAGAATTGTTATGAACTACTCACTTCTTTGATCGTGTCATTATTATTATTAATTATTAATCTAAATGCCATACGTAGAAGACTAAGATGCAGTATTGGAGTAGTCACCCAAAGATGGAGTGTGAGAAAGACGTAGGCAGAGACCTTGGTTGAGAGATGTAATGTGGTGAATTAAGTTGGAACCTGCTGTCATTTGAACCAGTGAGTTAAAATTGTTGGAGCCTTGTGTTTTATGGTGATGTATCATAGGCTGGTCTGTCAGAGGCTGGTGGTTACCCCAGATAAGTACTGTAGTTCTAAATCTTTATACATATTGCCCTGCCAGATTGTAGGTTTTGCACAGGACAGGTCTCACAGGTGTTACCAGGCTTGAATATGTGCACTGTAACCACAGCCATGTGATTGCTTTGGTAAAGCACTCCACAGCTTGCAGTGGTTTATCGTAGGCTGGTGGTTACCCCAGGTAAGTCCTTCTAAATCTTTACACGTTGCTTTGCCAAATTACTGTACAGTATAGGTTTTGCATAACACAGATCCCACATGTGTTACCATACTGGAATATGTGCATTGTAACCACAGTCATGTGATTGCATCGGTAAACATTCCACAGCTGCTTCACTATCTCCTGCAAAAAGGGTGGTGGACTGTAGGAGAGGGCTGTTTCAGCTTTCAATTCACCAAATTCATTCAGCTTAGTCTGCAGTCTATCAGGTTCATGTCAGGATGAACTTGTGGTCACAGTAGCAGCAGCAACAATAAGCCATGCCAGGATCCTGGAGGCTTGAATGATTAAAGAAAGCTTATTTGGTGATATAACTGTACAGATTTTTAAAGTTCTTCCATGAGTACATTGCATGTTATATGAGGGTAGTGAGGTTGGAAACATTCAGTCTTAAGCAAATAGTGTAGAATCTGAGCTGGAGGCGATACTTTTGTATTGTTTCAGATCTTATTACAGTACACATCTTATTTTTTTTATTTTTTTTTTCCAGCAGTTTCCAGCACCTATAGGAAACTAGCTGATTAGTAAATTTTGTCACTTGGTTTATCTTCCAGTCTATATAAAGTATCATCAGTACAGTGACCTGCCACAATATGGGGATTCCTTGAAAAAGCATGATCTCATATGTAGGTATGTATGTATGTAGGTAGCTAGTGTGTTGACAGAAGTGCGAGATGTTGCAGGAAGTGCCAGTATGTATCACTTATGTCACACCAGCACTTGTCTGGCTTGATTGGTACTACTGGTCTTCTCACTCATTCAGAGTAACTGATATGGTTATGGAATGTACGTTTGGATATTATACTGAAGCTCATCTCATAATTTTTTGTTGTATTTTTAAGGTCTCCACCATGTGGTGGGTACCTTATCGTATTAGTTTGTTTCTTCAGTGTTTTGTCTTTTTTCTTCTCGGGTAGCAGAACAACAACAACAACAATTTCTTCCAGACTTGTTAGATTGGATGCCATTCTTTCATTTCTGCACCAGTTTACTTCATACTTATTCCTCCTCCTCCTCCTCCTATTTTTTTTCTTCTTAACTTTCTTAATTGCTTTCAGTAGAGGTGGCTGGAGTTGCATTTACATTCCTGGTTAATGTAAAAAGTAAATATCAGATGTAGCTCTTGGTTTTTGTAACATCATTTGAGCATATTGGTTTCTTCACTGTAATCTTTCATATTTTGTACTGTACCTGTATCCTTATCACATGAGAAGATATGTACAGTAGTAATATTTATTAGTGTTTATTAATTTTGATGTAGAATTGTTTGTTCTAATGATATATTATTAACCTCTGCCCGGCTGATTCTTTGTATGGTAGTTTACCTTGCTAGAGTCTTTGTTTTATAACGAGTGTAAATTTCACCTTATATGAGGCTTTCAACTTGGCTCCTTGCAGACCTTCATTATGCCTCGTATTAGGTTTGTAGCTTGGTAGGGGTTTGAAGTAAGCTTTCTGTGTACGGTACTGTAATTTTATGATGGTCATTTGGTGTAGGTAGTTTGTATAGGTTACGAAATATGGTAGTGTTAAGGTGTTAGGATGGTTCTAGTCTTAATGGAGTTATCATACCAAGAGGACTTTGTGGCTTCTTAATAAGGTTTCTGTCTGGCGACAGTGCACTGTTTACAGGTGGGGGAAAAATTTTATCTAATAGTTCACATCTGCTGACTATCCTTATTATCCTCTGCTGACTATTATTACTAGGCTTAGAGAGGCCTGGTATGTTTTTTACCCATTGATAAATCTCTTAGTCATGATGCATTGTGGGGGAAAGTGACAGCCCTGCCCAGAGTGAAGTAAATCTATTGCAGTAGTAGGTAGACTTTTGTCTCTGTATTTGGAACTGTTGAATGCAGAAAGAAACTTTATGTAAACACGAATGTAGAAATTTCATCATAGAATAAAGTTCATAGGTAACAGTAATAACATTGGAGTTAATAATTTTGTTTGGGTTTGCTGTTCTCTCATGAGGAAGATGTGCAGATTGGCCTGGGAGGAAGTTAGAGTCCTGGAGGATTGGAAGTTAGGTTAAATTATTCCCATGTGCAAGGGAAAAAGGGAAAAAGTAGTGTGTGGTAATCATAGGGGCATTTGTTTTCTGAGTGTAATAGGCAAAATATTTGGTAGGATACGTACTGATAGAGTCAGGGAAATAACAGAGGATTTAGCTGGAGAAGAACAAGGAGGTTATAGGAAGGGAAGAGGTTGTGTAGATCAGGTATTCATTCTTATGGTTTTAATGGAAAAGTTTTTAGAGAAGGGAAAGAAGTTGTATGCAGCCTTCATGGATTTGGAGAAAGCATATGACTGCGTGGATAGGCAAGTAATGTGGAAAATATTAAGAATATATGGAGTAAATGAGAAGTTGTTGAATGCCTTGAAGAGAGTGTATGAGGGTGCTAAGGCTGCTGTGTGTGTGTGGATAGTGAACTGAGTGAATGTTTCTGTCTAAATTTTGGATTGAAACAGCGGTGTGTTATGTCTCCGTGGTTGTTCAATCTGTATATGGATGGGGTTATAAAAGAGATACCAGGTGGGGCAGTGAATATTGGAGCGGCCCAAATGAGTGAGGGCAGTGTTTGGAAACTTCCTGTACTGTTGTTTGCAGATTATACTGTATTGTTAATATGAAGATGAAGGGGAACTGCAAGGCTTTGTGAATGAGTTTAGGAGAGTGTGTAAGAAATGGAATGTAAAGGTGAATGTAGGAAAGAGTAACATTATGGTGTTCAAGACAAATGAAGTAACTGAATATATAGTGGGGTTGGATGATGAGGAAATGGAAAATGTGAGTGCATTTCAGTACTTGTGTAGTGTGATGAGTAAGGTTGGAAGTTTGGAGGATGAAGTGCTTGAGAGGGTACAACAAGGAAGAGAGGTTGCTGTTTCTCTGAAAGCAGTGATAAAAAATAGGGACATGAGCATTGAAGTAAAAAAGTCACTGCATGTTAGTATTGCGATACCAACTCTAACGTATGGAAGTGAAGTTTGGACTTTGTTGGAAGGACACAAGTCAAGAGTGAAAGCAGTGGAAATGGATTATTTGAGAGGAGCTTGTGGAGTTACATGGAGAGACAGACTGACAATGAGGAAATGAAGGAGCGTTGTGGTGTGGATGTGGATGTAATAGAAAGCATTAGGAGAAATACATTGAAGCGGTTTGGCCATGTGGGGAGGATGGAGAGCAAGAGACTAACGAAGAGAGAGTATGTGGGTGAGGTGGAAAGGGGGAGAGGGAGGAGGCAGCCAAGGATGAGGTGGAAGGATGGAGTGGAGAGGTATATGAGAGAGGGGTGTGTGAGGTGGGGGGGGGCAGTGAAATGGCAGAGGACAAGGTGACATGGACAATTTATTTGTTGCCAACCCATACGAGTTTAAGGCATCTGGCAATAGATAGATAGACTTGAGAATTTAAAAAACTAGGCTACATATTTTAAGTTTCGTTCATTAGACAGTTAGATGTATGATACGTTCAAAGTTATGACTAGCAGGTCCTGGTTTCTTGATTTGGTCGTGAAGATTTGAGAAGTGCTTCCTGTAGAGAGAGTGTGTATATGTGAGAGAGAGAGAGAGAGAGAGAAATTGTGCATGTACATGTGCATCAGTGTTTTGTGATTTTTCATTTAACTTTGATATGTTTACCATGAGAGAGTCCATGTTTTGTTACCTGTAGTATGTATATAGTATAAAAATGCATTTATTTCATGAAAGTAAAAGTAGTGTTTCCTTTTCCAGAGCCTGTGTCGGAAGGGGTCACCCTCTTAGCATACCCCAGCAATGACGAGAACGTTTTATCCTTTCCCAACAACGCTCCTGTAATCATCTATAGTAAAGAAGCAGGTTCCAGACTTGATTTATGGGGAGTTGAGGTTAGTGCCAGTTCACTGCATGGGACAACCCTGCAGGGGCAGTTGCTTGCCTGTGGTTGATAGGTCTGCCCAGCCAGACAGGCTGGGGTTGATCAACAACAACATCAGCTGGAATGGATAGCTGCACTTCAGTTGTACATATTACCTTATTAACTTTTAAGCCTCAGGGGATGACTCATCAGTTTTACTATGGTTAGTGCTGGATGGTTTTCTGCCTTTGGCAAATCTCTTGAGGTCTGAGAGTTGAGGAAGTTAAATGTTCATAGCATCATCTTAACTAAGTTCCCATCTTTAGAAAAGAGTGAGTTGAGTTGAAAAGGGAGCCACAGAATTAGGAATCACTGTCTGTTGTGCCACCAAGTAAAATTTGTCCTATATTCATTTATATTGGTAAGAATTTTTGGATAAATAAATACTGTACTGGTAGATCAGGTATGCTGTGGTTAATGACTGTAGTTCATTCACCTTAACATGGCAGAGATTTTCATCCTTTTTGCAGCCTATATCCTGTAACTGAATAATAGAAGCAGACATTTACAGCAGCTCTGTGTCCATGCCATAGCCTTTTTTTTTTTTTTTTTTTTTTTTTTTTTTTTTTTTAATCCACCATGTACTAGTGTTGATCATATGGCATGGCTGAGCATTTGGTACAGAAAGATGGCAGTTTTATGCCTAGTCAAACATACTATCTCAGTTTAGTGCGACTGTGGTATGGCAAGAATAGAGTCCAGAAGCTAAAAAAAAGAAACACAGGTAGGTAAATAAATGTGTCAGTGTATCAGTGGAGTGCCTTGCCCCTCGCCCACTCATGTACCACTCAGTCCTCGGAAATTCTTTGCGGTACTTTATCCCACTGGTTGTACCATCAGCTATTTGCCTGTTAACTTCTTCAGTATGTTGATGTCTTATATTTAATTTTTCTATCACCATGTGAGCCTGTTAAGCTTAGGAGAGACATCTCTAAAAGGAGGGGTGAAACATAGGTCTAACACACACATTTTCTACTAATGGGCTTGCCTAAACTGAATAAAATCATCAGGAGATAGCAAGAATAAACTAAAGAATATGTCTGCATGTGGAAAGGGTTAATAAATGCAGTGTCATGTTTATTAACCTCATCAGGTAGAGGATGTTATCTTATAATTTATTCCCTCTACTGCCTGATTTTTTTTTTTTAATTGGCTAAAGATAATGACATTTTTTGCTAATAGAATGCAATTGTTTCTTTCAGATCAAAGGTAAAAGGGGCTATGTACCCAAGAAATTAATTAAGGAACTTAAAGTTCTTGTTCCAAAACTTGAGTATGAGGTCCCAACTGAAGCTTTTGCTGCCAAGGATGTAGAAAGCTTGCGGCCAGATTTATCTAAAGAGGAATTGTTCCGTAATCAGGGAGAAACAGTTAAAAAAACAAGTAGCAGTGAAAACCCAATTCCTGAGCAAATTGCTGTCACTGCTGAGGATGTTGAATACAATAATCTGAATGTACCAGGCACCGTAGAAGAGGGTCACCCAGAAGTGGAAGAAAAAGAGGCAGCTCAGGTAAATTCAGAACCACTCAGAGAATCTGAATGGGCTGAAGACCCAGTAAATGACAATGCAGACACCAGCAGTGAAAATGTTAAAGCAACTGAAGAGGAAGAAGATAAACATGGAGAGGAAGAAGAAAATGAAGAAGAAGAAGAACAAGAAGAAGAATTAAGCAGTGATGATATATTTATTGAACAGAAGAAAGATGATACAGAGAAAGAAACTCTACTGGAATCAACTAATATATCTGATATCTTACAAGACACCGAGTCCACTACAGAGGAAGCAACAGTATTTTCATCAACAGTACCTGAATCAGATACGCAGAGTGAATCTGTTGAACAAACTGTGCCTCATGAAACCCATAATGAGCAAAATTCACCCCAGCTGGAATCATCTTCAGCTGGCTTTGAAGTAATTGATGGTACTACAATATATTTTAATGAGGATTTAGCCACTCCCACAGTCACACTGCCTGATGTTCAAGCCACGGCTATGCCCCAGGCCTCAACAGTTCAGGCAGAAAATTTTGCCACAGTTGATGCCTCTTCCATCCACCCTCAGTCATCTGTGGAAATCCTTCAAGATGATGGCAGTGGTAAATCTGTAGAACCACTGGATATCAGAAACAGTGAAAGACTAAATCCTCTCAGTTCAACTCCAGTGCTTGATGATAATGTGCAACCATCTGTTGTTGCATCAGCCACAGCATCACCCCCAGATGCCTTACCAAGAATTGACGACCAGTTAGAAAGCAATACCCCAACAGCTCCAAATTTAAGGAATCTAGTGCTGCCCCCTGATAATTTGTTTGAAAAGGATGAAACTGGTGGTAGCCATGAGGTCCTTGATAACCAAGGTAGTAATGAAGAGGCCATGAGTGATGTAGCTGATGATGAATCATCTGTCAGTACTGGCACTGCCATAGAAGGCACTGCTAAAGCTACTGCTGATTCCCAGATTGATACCAACCCTGAATCCTCCACAGAGACTGCTTCTGAGTCCACCACTGAGCCCAGTGTGGACACAAATTCCCAAAGCACAACTGACCTGCCAGAGGAAGAGTTTGGTGTACCTAAACCTGAGACTATACTTGAGGGGGCAGGTGCTGAAGTAGAAAAACCAGTTGAAAATGTAGGGTTCTTTGCCTCCTGGTTTGGCAGTTCAGAAGGCAGTGAAAGTAAAGATGAATCAGAAGTGGGAACAGATGAGGAGGAGGAGGAGGATGAAAATGAAGGTGAAGGTGAAACTGATAGGGCGAACACTGATGTAGAATTCACTAGTGCTTCTGAAGACAGTAGAACTAATGGTGCTGAGGCAGGTGCCACTGATACCAGTGCTAATAATGTATCGACTGATTTTGTTGATAACCCTGTAGATGTAAATGATATTCCCCCAAATTACACCCAAGCTACATATTCTGCTGAAGATGTAGATACTCGTGCTTACAACAGCCAGCAGCCAACCCCTCCCTCAGTAGACAACAAACCCCCTGAGTCCGCAACACCGGGTAACTCAGAGGGGGATTTTCAGTCACCACCATCACCAGCTGCTGACCTCATCCCTGACCCTGACCCTGGCACTGGCAGAGAAGAGGAGACACCATTTACAGGTATGAACTTTAAATCATGTTCCTCATTGTTGGACTCTAATGGTAATGATTTTGGAGAAGGGTCTGAATATATGTCACAGTTAGATGGTTTGGGCTCTTCACCTGAAGATTATATTCACTTATCAGAAAATCCTGTGACTGATGCCAGTATAGCTTTAGCTGTTGAAGTAGTTGATGCAGAGACAGAGGAATTTGAAGGTGCTAGGGAGATATCCAATAATCCAGCAGCACTGTTTAGTGATACAGCTGCAGTAATTGGCAGTAGTGTGGTTAGTAAGCCAGAAAATATAGATGCCTACATGCGCACTTCTTCTGGAGTAGAGACGCCTGCTGCTTCCTCCTCAGGTGGGAGAGAGACAGAGCCCGGCCCAAGTACTGCTCGCCCACTGTATGCTGAGCCCCTGCCCACCACCCCAAGCTACCCCACACATGCTAATGTAGACCCTGGCGATATGGATCGCCTTGCAGGTGAGTTTGCAGCTAAAGCATTTGCCATTGACTTGCTTCAAATAACAGGATTGATATCGAATGATACTGACCATCTAATCTGTGCACATTTCAGGACTAATGACTCATTCCTTAAAGTCATAGCCAATAGTATCATTGGTCGTAGCACTCGCAAACAGAATGTACATTCTGCTATTAGCGTTATTGAAAAACTTTTTTCTGATGTTGATAAAGGGTATGATACATTAAAATATGTTGAAGAAAAATTAGATCATATTTCTGAAGGAAAATATTCCTTTAAAAAAGAACAAGAATTAAATGTTGATCATTCTGTGAACATGGATGATACAGTTTCTGTCACACTCCCCAGTGCAATGTTTTATGATACACTTGGAGAAAAAGTAAGCATTGAAGAGATAAAGAAAGCTAGTACCTTTAGCAGTTGGTCACGTGTTGATGATGATGATGGAGCTAATGATGATTTTTCAGTAAGTTTTGCTGATATATTTATGGGGTCTGAGGGGGTGGATAAAGGTGAAGTCACAACAGACTCAATCTCAGTTGAAGTGGAAAGCAAGGTGGAATATCAAAATGAGAGAGATGTGATGGATGTAGAAAGTGAAAGTCTGGTGGTGACTAATGTTGGGATAGTCATAGCAGAGCTTGATAACATTGACTCTGATGTAATGACAGAAAGTGATAAAGTTGTTGCACATCTTGGTGAGTTACAGGAAACAGCTGATAGTCAGATAAGTACAGGTTATGTAGAGGTTGCTCTACCTGCAGAGATAGGTGATACAGGAGCTGATGCTGTGACACCGATTTGCTCTGTAGATGAACCTGATACTGTAACACTTGATGGTGATATTGTGACGGAGATTGAGGCTGTGGTTGACATTAAAGTTGATGATCTGACAGAAGTTGAGGCAATGGCTGAGGTTGAGGTTGAATCAGAGGCTAAATCTGATGTTGTAGTAGAGTATGAGGCTGATTCTGTGAAAGAGATTGAGGGTGATAGTGTGGATAAGGTTGGTGTTGATGCTTTAACAGAGACCAGGGTAGATGTTGTTGAGATTCAGGTGGATGCTGTGGTTGAAGTTGGGACTGATACTGTGGCAGGTGATGTGGCTGAGGTTGAGACTGTTGATAAGGCCATTGCAGATATTGACATTGATGCTGTAGCTGAGGTTCTGGTTGAGGCTGTAGTGGAGGTTGATGCAGTCAGTGAGGTTAAGGCTGTGACAGACACTGAGGGTATGACAGACACTGAGGGTGTGGCTGAGGTTGATACAGTCAATGAAATTGAGGCTGTGGTTGAAGTTAAGGCCATAATGGTGGTTGATGCAGTCAGTGAAGTTGAGACTGTAGCAGAAGTTGAGGCTGTGGATGAGGTTAAGGCTGGTGCTGTGACTGAGTTTGAGATTGATGCTGTGGCTGACACTGAGACTGATGCTGTGGCAGAGGTTGAAGCTATGATTGAGGTTGAGGCTATGGCTGATGTTGAAGCTTTGACTGGGGTTGAGGCTGTGGCTGAGGTTGAGGCTGGTGTTGTGGCTGTTGCTGAGGTTGAGACTTTGGCTGGGGTTGAGGCTGTGGTTGAGGTTGAGGCTGTGGTTGAGGTTGAGGCTGTGGCTGAGGTTGAGGCTGTGGCTAAGGTTGAGGCTGCAGCAGAGGTTGAGGCTGCAGCAGAGGTCGAGGCTGCGGCAGAGGTTGAGGTTGTGACAGAGGTTGAGGCTGCAGCAGAAGTTGTGGCTGTGGTGGAGGTTGAGGCTGTGGCGGAGGTTGAGGCTGTGGCGGAGGTTGAGGCTGTGGCGGAGGTTAAGGCTGTGGCAGAGGTTGAGGCTGTGGTGGAGGTCGAGGCTGTGGCAGAGGTCGAGGCTACGGCAGAGGTCGAGGCAGCAGCAGAGGTCGAGGCTGTGGCAAAGGTCGAGGCTGTGGCTGAGATTGAGGCAGTGGTTGAGGTTGAGGCAGTGGTTGAAGTTGGGGCTGTGGATGAAGTTGAGGCTGTGACTGAGGTTGAAGCTGAGGGTGTGGTTGAAGTTGAGGCTGTGGATGAGGTTGAAGCTGTGGATGAAGTTGAGGCTGTGACAGGGATTGAAATTTTGTTAGAGATTGAGGCTCTGGCAAAGGTTAAGGCAGTGGCTGAAATTGAGACTGAGGTTGAGGGCGAGGCCATGACAGAGGTTATGGCTGAGACTGTTAAGGTTGAAACTAGTGCTGAGGCTGATGTTGAAGCTAGTATTGTGGCTGAGGTTGAGGCTAGTGCTGTGGATAAGATTGAGGCTGTAGCAGAGGTTGAGGCTAAGGCAGTGGTTGGAGTTGAGGTTGTGGCTAAGGTTGAGGCTGAGGCTGAGGTTGAGACTGAGGCTGTGGCTGAGGTTGAGACTGAGGCTGTGGCTGAGGTTGAGACTGAGGCTGTGGCTGAGGTTGAGACTGAGGCTGTGGCTGAGGTTGAGACTAAGGTTGTGGATGAGGTTGAGATTGAGGCTGTGGATGAGGTTGAGACCATAGCTGTGGATGAGGTTGAGATTGAGGCTGTGGATGAGGTTGAGACTAAGGTTGTGGATGAGGTTGAGATTGAGGCTGTGGATGAGGTTGAGATTGAGGCTGTGGATGAGGTTGAGACCATGGCTGTGGATGAGGTTGAGACCATGGCTGTGGATGAGGTTGAGATTGAGGCTGTGGATGAGGTTGAGACCATGACTGTGACTGAGGTTGTGCCTGTTGCTGAGCTTGAGGCTGTGGCAGAGGTCGAGGTTGTATCAGAGTCTGAGGCTGTGGCTAAGATAGAGGCTGTGGCTGAGGTTGAGGTTGAGGCTGTAGTAGAGGTTGAAGAGGCTTTGGCTGAGGTTGAGGCTGAAGCTGTAGTAGAAGTTAAAGCTGTGGATGAGGATGGGTTTGAGGCTGAAGCTTTTGCTGGGGTTGAATCTGAAGTTGAAATTATTGCTGGAACTGAGGCTGTGACTGTGGTTGAGGTTGTGGCTGCACCTGAGGGTGTGGCAGAGATTGAGGCTGTGGCTGAAGTTGAGGCTGGTGCTATGGCCGAGATTGAGATTATAGCAGAGGTTGCGTCTGAGGCTCAGGCTGCAACTGAGGCTGTGACTGAGGTTGAAGTTTTGGGTGAGGTTGAGGATGAGACCATGGCAGAGGTTAAGGCTGAGGCTGTGGCAGAGGCGGAAGCTAGTGCTGATACTGTGGTAGAGGCTGAAGCTTGTGCTGAGGCTGTAGCAGAGGTTGAGGGTGAGGCTATGGTGGAGGTTGAGGGTGAGGCTATGGCAGAGGTTGAAGCTAAGATAGTGGTTAAAGTTGAGGCTGTGGCTGAAATTGAGGCTGAGGTGGAGGCAATGGATGTGGCTAAGATTGAGGCTTTTACAGAGGTTGAGATTGAGGCTCAAGCTGAGGTTGAGCCTGATGCAGTGGCTGTGGCTGAGGTTGGGGCTGTAGAAGAGGTTGAGGCTGTGGCTGAGGTTGAAACTGTAAGTGATATTGAGGCTGTGGCTGAAGTTGATAATATGGCTGTGGCAGAGGTTAAAGTTGAGGCTGAGGCTGTGGCTGTGGCTTTGGCAGAGGATGAGAATGAGGCAATGGCTGTGATGGAAGTCGTGGCGGAGGGTGAGACAGAGATTGAGTCTGAGACTGGCGCGGGAGTTGAGGCTGAGGTTGAAACTGTTGCAGGGGCTGAGGCTGAGGCTGTCACCAAGGTTATGACTGAGGCACTGACAGATGTTGAGGTTGAGGCTGTGACCAAGGTTGAGATTGAGGCTGAGGCTGTTGCTGAGGTTGAAACTGTTGCTGTGGCTGAGGTTGAGGCTGATGCTGTGAAAACAGTTGGGGTCCTTACAGTGATAGGTGATGAAGTTGATTCTTTTAAAAATCTTGAGGCTGTGGCAGTGGTTGAAGCTGAGGTTTATGTTAAGGCTGTGGCTGAGGTTAAGGCAGCAGAGGTTGAGGCTGGAGTTGATGTTAAGGCAGCAGAGATTGAGGCTGTGGCTAAAGTTGAGGCTGAAGTTGATGTTAAGGCTGTAGCAGAGGTTGATGAAGCCGCAGTTGAGACTAAGGTTGAAGCTTGGGCAGAGGCTGAGGTACAGGCTATGGCGGAGGCTGAGGTTGAAGCTGTGGCAGAGACTGAGGTTGAGACTACAGTGGAAACTAAAATGGAAGCTGTGGCTGAGGCAGAGATAGACACTGTAGAAGAGATTAAGGTTCAGAATGTGGTAGTGATAGAAGTTGAGGCTCTGGCAGAGGCTGAGGTTGAGGCAGCAGTGGAGACTAAGCTTGAAGCTGAGGTTGAGGCTGTTTCTGAGACTGAGATTGATACTGTAGGAGAGATTGAGGTTGAAAATGTGGCAGAGCTTGGAATTGAGGCTGTAGAAAAGGCTGAGGTTGGTGCTGTGGCAAAGGCTGAGGTTGAGACTATAGCAGAAGTTGAGGCTGTGGCAGAGATAGAAGTTGATGTTGTAGCAGAGACTGAAGTTGAGGGTACAGCAGAGACTTTGGAAGCAACAGAAGTTCGGGCTGTGGCAGAGGCTATAGCAGAGGCTGAGCTTGAGGCATTGGCAGAGAAAGAAGCTGATGCTGTGGCCAAGGTAGGGATTGAGGCTGAAGCAGAAGCTGAGGTTGAGGCTGTAGCTGTGGCTGAATTTGAGACTGTGGTAGAGGTTGTGGCACAGGCTGAGATTAAGACTGTGGTAGAGACAGAGATTGAGACTGTGACTGAGGCTAAAGTTCAGACTGTAGTAGAGACTAAGGTTCAGTCTGAGGCTGAGATTGAGGAATCTGTGGCAGTGGTTGAAGTTGAGGCTGTGATAGAGACAGAGGTTGAGACTATGGCAGAGACTGAAGTTGAAGCTGTGGGAGAGAAAGAGATTGAGGTTGTGGCAAAGGCAGAGGTTGAAGCTGTGGTCATGACAGTGCTTGCATCTCTGTCAGAGACTGCAGTTGTGGCTGAGGCTGAGGTTAAGTCTGTATCAGAGACTGAGGCTGAGGTTGTGTTAGTGACTGAGGTTGAGACTGTGGTGGAGACTGGGTTTGAGGCTGTGGCAGAGACAAAGGTTGAGGCTGTGGCAGATGCTGAGGTTGGTGTTGTGGCAGAGGCAGAGTTTGAGACTGTGACAGAAGCTGAGGTTGATGCTTTAGTAGAGACTGATGCTGTGGCAGAGGCTAAGGTTGAGATTGAGCCTGTAGCAGAAGCTGAGGTTGAAGCTGTGACAAAGGCTGATATCACAGAAGCTGAGGTTGAGGCTATGACAAAGGCTGATGTCACTGAGGTTGAGGCTGTGGCAGAGAAAGAGGTTGAGGGTGAAGGAAAGGCTGAGGTTGAGGCTGTGGCAGAGATAGATACTGAAGCTGTATCAGAAGCTGAGGTTGTGGCTATAGTAGAAACTAAGGATGAATCAAAGGGTGAGGCTGAGGTTGAGGCTGTGGTAAAGACTGATATTGAGGCTGAGGTTGAGCCTATAGTAGGAGATAAGGTTGAAACCATGGGTGAAGTTGGGGTTGAGGTGGTGGCAGAGGTTGAGGTTAATGCTGTTACAGTGACAGGGGTTGAGGCAGAGGTCAAGGCTGTGCCAGAGGCTGAGATTAAAACTGTGCCAGAGGCTGAGGTTGAAGCTGTGGCAGTGACAGAGGTTGAGGATATAGAAGAGGCAGAGTTTGAGGCTGTGGGATATGCCAATGTTGAGACTGTGGGAAAAGATGAGGTTGAGGTTGAGGCTGCAGCAGAGGTTGTGGTTGAAGATGTGGTAGGGAGTAAGGTTGAAACTTTGACTGAAACTGAAATTGGGGATGTGGCAGTGGCTAAGGCTGAGGCTGTGGTAGAGACAGAGATTGAGGCTGTGATAGAGACAAAGGTTGAGGCTGTGATAGAGACAGAGTTTGAGGCTGTGGCAGAGACAGAGTTTGAGGCTGTGGCAGAGACAGAGTTTGAGGCCGTGGCAGAGACAGAGGTTGAGGCTGTGGCAGAGACAGAGGTTGAGGCCATGGCAGAGACGGAAGTTGAGGCCGTGGCAGAGACGGAGGTTGAGGCCGTGGCAGAGACAGAGGTTGAGGCCGTGGCTGAGACAGAGGTTGAGACTGTGACACAGACAGAGGTTGAAGCTGTGGTAGAAAAAGAGGTTGAGGCAGAACTAGATGTTGTAACAGAGGGTAAAGTTGAGACATTGGCCGAGGTTGAGGATGTGGCAGAGATTGCGTTTGATGTAACAAAGACTGAGGTTGAGGCTGTAATAAAAGCTGAAGTTGATGCTGTAGTAGAGAAGGAGGTTGAGGCTGTAACAGAGATTGAAGATGAGACTGATGCTGTGGCTGAGGATGAGGCTGATGCTGTGTTAGAGACAGAGGTTGAGGTTGTGGCAAAGACAGAGCACTTTGAGGCTGTGATGGAGACAGAGTTTGAGGCTGTGGCAGATACAGAGGTTGAGACTGTGACAGAGACAAAGGTTGAGGTTGTGGCAGAGGCAGGGGTTGAGACTGTGGCAGAGATAGAGGTTGAGACTATGGCAGGGACAGAGGTTGAGGTTGTGGCAGAGACAGGGGTTGAGACTGTGGCAGAGATAGAGGTTGAGACTGTGGCAGAGACAGAGGTTGAGACTGTGGCTGAGACAGGGGTTGAGACTGTGGCAGAGATAGAGGTTGAGACTGTGGCAGAGACAGAGGTTGAGACTGTGGCTGAGACAGGGGTTGAGACTGTGGCAGAGACAGAGGTTGAGACTGTGGCAGAGACAAAGTTTGAGGCAGTGGCAGAGACAGAAGTTGAGGTTGTGGCAAAGACAGAGGTTGAAGCTGAACTAGATGCTGTGACAGGGGCTGAAGTTGAGGCTTTGGCAGAGGCTGAAGATGTGGAAGAAGTTGAGTTTGATGTAGCAGAGACTGAGGTGGAGGTTGTAATAGAAGCTGAGGTTGAGGCTGCATTAGTGATGGAGGTTGAGGCTGTGGCAGGGTCTGAAGATGAGACTGATGCAGTGGCTGAGGTTGGGTCTGACGATGTGACTGAGGTTGAGGCTGTGGCACAGGCTGAGGTTGAGACTGATGATGTGGCTAAGCTTGAGGCTATGGCAGAGGCTGATATCATCACTGAGGTTGAGGCTGTGACAGAAACTGATGTAGCCACTGAGGCTGAGAATGAGGTTGACATGGTCACTGAGGTTGCAGCTGTGGTGGAGGTTGATGTGATCACTGAAGCTGAGGCTGTAGCAAAGGTTGAAGCTGTAGCAGAGGCTGATACTGTGACTGAGATTGAGGCTGATATGTCCAAGTTTGGTCCAGTAGTTGAACCTGATTCTGTTGCAGAGCTTGATGCTGTGGTTGAACCTGATTCTGTTGCAGAGCTTGATGCTGTGGTTGAACCTGATTCTGTTGCAGAGCTTGATGCTGTGGTTGAAGCAATTGCTGTGGCTGAGGTTAAGGCAGATAATGTGGCAGATATTGATGTAGCTGAGGTTGAAACTGCATCTTTGTCAGTGGTTGAGATTGATGCTTTATCAGATGTTGAGGCTGTGGGTGAGTTTGAGAGTGATGTTTTGGCAGAGACTGAGATTTATGCCATGGGAGAGGTTGCGGTTGTAAGAGAGATTGTGACCATGATAGATCTTGATGTTAATACTGTTGCAGAAGTTGAGGATATCAGAGAAGTTGTGGCCAGTAGTGATGCAGAAGTTGATGCTGATGTGTCAAAGGTTGAGGCTGATTCTGTAGTAGAGCTTGGGGCAGTTTCCCTTTTGGAGGTTGAGACTGATTCTGTTACAGAAGATGATGATGTGGTTGAAAGTGATTTTACTGAAGATCTTGCCTCTTGGGTCAAAGTAGCTGCTGTAATTGAAATTGATGTTACAGTTCAGACTGATGCTGTGGCAGAGGTTGAGGCTGATATTGTGGCAAAGGTTGAGACTGATGCTATGGCAGAGGTTGAGGTTGGTGTTTTGGTAGAGGTTGAAACTGATGTAGGGCAGGTTGAGATTGATGCTGTGGCTGCAGATAAGGGTTATGAGGTAGAGGATGGAGTAGCAGATGAAGACGTGATGACTGTAGGTGTTACAGAGATGCATAGTGCAAAAGTGGCTGATGCTATAAGAGCTAAAGACTTGTTCCCTGGTGATGTAGAGGTTAAAAGACAAGACTTTTTGCATGAGCCCCCAGACACTGACAGTGATGAAGATGCTCTCTTACTGAAAGCCTTCACTGATGATGTTTTAAAGTCAGCATTTCAGTATGGTGATGCAAAGTCTGCAAAACCTCTTGATGTAGAGACCTTTTCTACATATTCAGAAGATGGTGAAAAGAAAACCTTTGGGATAATAGAGACTGATCATGTTTCTTTTGAAACCTCAGACGTTAAAGCTGAGATATTAGATCCAAAGGTTGAATCTGATATTAAACCCAACTTGTCAGAGGCTGATGTTGATGTTGGATCTGTCACACTTGAAGGTGTATTCAAGTATGTTTCAGATGATGATATTCTAAGCAAAAGCACTGCATCAAAGGAATATTCAAACTTAGCTAAAGACTCAGTATTTGTATTGTCTAATGTTACCTCAGATGTAGGCACAAATATTTCTGATGTTTGTAAAAATGGCTCTTGCATGACAGAACCAGTTGAAGTGAATTTTGAGCAAAAATATAATGAAGAGAGTGATATTAGTAATTCTGTAAACTTGAACAAGAGCAAGGAAGTATTTCCATCACATTGCCCTCTGCCCACAAGTAGTGGGCAGAACAATTACACACATGACTTTCATGTGACTTTCTACAGAACCAGAATGTTTGATGACATGTCTGGAGCAATAGGGTATCTTGAAAGTGTGTTAGGATCACCAGGTGAGTGTAAGATGGTTCATATTGTCCAAGGATCGTTCATGGGCAAGCTGAGTTATCAGGTACTTATTGGGAGTCCTTCCACAGCAGAACATGATTGTGAATTGTTTAGTATGCAGATGGATAGTACTTTGTTTGGGGACTTGGAAATCGAAAATACACCAAGTAATTTGGACACTCAGTATCTTGAAAAACTCCATTTATCAGATACAAGAGATGATGATAGCAGCTTTGCTGAGACTGAAGTTATTAAAAATATTGAGGAGGAGGTTGTTAGCATTCCAATAGATGGGACTGTCACCTGTGATGTTGATGAAGCTGTGAACTTAGATAAACTTGAAGGTATTGAGAGTGGCATTGATAATGTAATTGACAGTGTTGAAGCTGATATTGTTGGCCATGTTTTGGCAGAAATTGGTAATTTCAAGATTGAAATAACGGAGGACATTATAGAGGGAACTGTCGATGTTTCTGAGTTGGAGATTGTAGACAGGATAGAAGCTGAGATTGTTGACAGTGTTGAAGGAGAAATTCTTGATATAGTTGAAGTTAAAGTTGTTGACAGTGGTGAGGCTGAAGTTGCTGACACTGAGCTTGAAACTGGTACTGAGGGTGAATTTGTTGACAGTACAGAGGCTGAATTTGCTGACAATGTTGAGGCTGAAATTGTTCACAGTGTTGAATCTGAAGTTGCTGACAGTGTTGAGGGTGAAATGTTTGATACTGTGACAGCTGTAGGTAGTGTTAAGGTTGAATCTGTGGACAATGTAGAAACTGCGGTTGATGAGAGTGTAGTGAGCAAAGCTGTTACTGTAGAGACAGATGTTGTTGATAGGTTGGAGAGTGAAGTTGTAGGTGCAGTTATTGATTCTGGAGATACTGACAGCATTGAGGCTGAATATATTGACAACATTGAAATGGAAGCCATTTTTGACATTGATGCAAAGATTGCTGATAGTATTGAGGTTGATGTCCTTAACAAAATTGTGACTAAAGATGTTGACAGAACTGAATCTGAAGCTATTGGCAGAAGTACAGTTGAAAATAATGTGATCAACACAAATGAAACACAACCCCGAGATGGTAATATATTTTTTGGTGGTGAAAAAGTTGGAAATATTGAGAATTATTTGGATAATGTTGAACAGCCTCCAGGTAGCATTTTAGATCAGAATCTGGAAACATTAAAGCATGTATCAGGAAAAGAATTTCTTAAAGCTTCTTCACAAGAAAGTGTGTTACATCAGTCCTCACTAGAGTACCGGTATGATTTTACAGAAACAAGTGCTGGAGAAGAAACTGCTAAATCAACAATATGTAAGAGAGAAGCTTTAGAATTTGAAGCTGCTGACATTGTAGGATTTGAACAGCTAGATGTTGAAACTAAAATAGATCCCATATATATCCAGGATGTTCATGTGGATGTAGCAGTATCCTCTGAATCTCTAGTGCAAGTTGTAGATAGCAGTATGGCTGGTAATGTAGTAGATGACATTGGTAATGTTGTAGTCACAGTTAATTCTGATGCAGAGATGTCAGCAAAATTTGGTCACAGTGAGATTTCAACAGCTACCAGTGACTGTAGAGATATAAATTCAGGTGATGAGCAAATACCCAGTTTAGGTCCAGATTTTGAACAAAATATTTTAATTACTGAACAAGTGGCTACTGCATCAATGATTGAAATAGTGACTGCAGAATTAGTTGCATCTGTTAAATCAGTTGGTGAAAATGAAGTTGAAACTACTGAATCAGTTGGTGCCGAGTTAGTTGAAGGAGAGGAGTTTGGGACTGCTGAATCAATTGATGCCAATGCTGTTAAGTTAGTTAAGGAAGAGGAAATTGAGACTGTTGTATTAATTGAACTTGGGGCAGCAGGATCAGTTGATGATGTCGAGACTGCCAAAATAGTCGAAGAATTTGCAACTGTAGAATCAGTTGATGAACAGGTGATTGAAGTAAGTGAATCTGTTGATGAAGCGCAAAGTGCAGCCACTGTAACAGTCAGTGAAGTGGAGGTTGCCATTGCTAAATCAATTGATGTGATCATTGCAGTTGCAGAAACAGTTGATGAGCCAGTTGCAGCTCTTGATTCATTTCATGAGGCTGAATGTGATGAAACAGTTGATGAAGTTAAGACAGTTGAAGCAGTTGTAAGAGAAGATGAAACTGCTGATTCAGTTGATGAATTGGAGATAGTGGCTGCTGAATTAGTTGATCGAAAGAAAGCTGAGGATGCTGTGGTTCCAGTTACTGAAGCAGTTGAGAAGGAAATTGCTGTTGAATCAATTGATAAAGCCAGTCTGATAGCCTCTGTTTCAGTTGATAATGACGTGATGACTGCTGATTTGGTTGTCGAAGAGGAACTAGAAGCTGTTGATTCTGCTGATGGAGATGCAATTAAATCAGTTGGTGAAGTAATTCCTGCAGGAGTGGATGAATTATTTTCTGCCAAATTGGTTGATGAAGAGGAAATAATAGCCACTGAATTAGTCCTTGAAAAAATAATAGCTTCTGAACTAGCTGATGAGAAAGTAGCTGCTGCCGAATCATTGGATGAAATGGCATTGGCCAGTTCAGTGAATGAAAAGGTACCAGCTTTCGAGTCAGTTGTTGAAGACGAAGTGATTGCTGCTAAATCTGATGAAGAAAATGAGAATGTTGAGTCATGTTATGAAACTGTGGATGCAGAATCAGTTTACAAAGAGTTTGTGGTTGCCAAAGCAGTTGATGAAGTTAGGACTGTTGAATCTAGTGATGAAGATGAGGTTGTTGCAGGTGCTATAGAATTACTATACGAAATTGACAGTGCTGAATCTTTTGATGAAGTAGAAGCTAGGGAATCATTTGACGAATTTGCTGCTTCTGGATCAGGTGGCAAGAAAGTTGATACTGCTGAAGCAGGTGATGGAGATAAGGCCGTGACTGCTGAATCAGGGGAAGAAATAAGAGTTGAGACTGCAGAATCAGTCGATGACAAGGTTAAACATGCAGAATCAGTTGAAGACGAAGTTGAGGCTGTTGATTCAGTTATTGAAGCCGAGGCTGTTGAATCAGTTGATGGTAATGAGGTTGAGAATATTGAGTTAGTCGATAAGGAAGAGAAAGCTGCTACTTCACTTTATACTGAAATCTCTGAAGTAGAAGTAGAGTGTGTTGAAACAGTGATTGAAGGTAAGGATGAGGATATTCAGTCATTGTATATTGAGGCATCTGAACTTGAAGTAGAGGCTACAGAATCAGTTGAAAGGGTAGTTAAATCAGTTGAAGAAGAAGCTGATGCATCTGAATCATTTGAAGTTGAGGCTGCTGAATTATTTGATGAAATTGGGGTTAGTGAATCAGCTAATGAAGGTGAGGCTTCTAAAGCAGCTGTTGAGAAAGTTGAAGATACTGTATCATTTGAAGTTGAAGCAGCTGAATTGATTGATGAAGTTGTTTTATCTAAACCAGTAGATGAGGAAGTTGTGACAGTTGAACTGGTTGATGAAGATGAAGCTTCTGAATCGGTTCATGAACTTAAGGTTAATAAATCTGTTGATGAAGTTGAGGCTGCTGCGTCAGTTGAGGAAATTGAGACAAGTAAATTGGTTGATGGAGAGGAGGTTGAGGCTACTGACTCAGGTGCTGCTGCTGAATTAATTGATCAGGAAGTTGAGGCTACTGAATCAATTGATTCAACTAAATTAATTGATGAAGTTGATGCTGCTGAATCAGTTGAGGAAGGTACCACTGCTGAATTAGAAGCTGAGGTTGTTAAATCATTAGAAGAGGAATTTGTGGCCACTGAATCACATGATGAAACTGAGGCTGCTGAATCAGTTGAAGAGGAAGTTGTGGTTGCTGAATTGGTGGATGAAGTTGATACTGAATCACTTAAAGAAGTTGTTGCTGGTGAATCAATTGATGAAAAGGAATTAGAGGACAATGAGATCGAAGTTGAAGAGAAAGTTGAGGCTGGTGATTCAGTTGGTGAAGCTAAGGCTGTTGAATCAGTTGATGAAGATAGAGATAAGGATGTAAAAGTAATTGACAGTGAAGCTGAGGCTACTGACTCAGATGATGAAGATGAGGTTGAGGCTGCTGAATCAGCTGACAAGGCAGAAATTGATGCTGATGAACCAGGTGATGAAGAGATAATTGAAGAACATGAGTCAGACGATCAAGAGGATGTTGAAACAGAGGATGCCGAATCTGTTGATGGAGAGGAGTACAAACTTTTAGAATCAGATGATGGAGACAATGCTGATGCTGTAAAATCAGTTCCAGAGGTCTTTGAGGCTTTTGAATCAGGTGAAGAGGAGCATGAGACTCCTGAATCAATTGATGAGGAGATTGAGCTTGCTGAATCAATTGACGAATTTGAGACTCCTGAATCATTTGATGAAACTGAACTTGTCAAGCCACATGAGGAATTTATGGCTTCTGGGTCAGTTGATGAGTTTGAGGCCCCTGAAGTAGTTGATGAGATTGAGGTTCTTGAATCAGTGGATGAGGAACTCAAGGCTGTTGAATCAGTTGATGTGGAATCTGAGGCTCCTGGATCAGTTGATGAGGAATTTGAGGCTCCTGGATCAGTGGATGAGAAATTTAAAGCTTTTGAATCAGGTGACAAGGAGGTTGAAGCTGCAGAATTGGTTGATGAGTTTGAGGCTCCTGAATCTGTTGATGAGGAATTTGATGCTCCTGGATCAGTTGATGAGGAATTCGAGGCTCCTGGACCAGTTGATGAGGAATTGGGGGCTCCTGGATCAGTTGATGAAGTTGTGGCTGCTGCATCAACTGTTGAAATTCAGCTTTCAGAATCATTCAGTAAAGATGATGAAGTTAAGATTGAGAATTCTGGATTCACTAAGAATGAGGAAGTTGTGGTTGTGGAATCGGTTGTTAAAAAGACAATTGTGGCTGCTGAGCCACTTGATAAAAATGAAGTTGAGGCTGCTGAATCAGCTGAAGTTGGGGCTGCTGAATCAGCTGAAGTTGAGGCTGCTGAATCAGCTGAAGTTGGGGCTGCTGAATCAGTTGAAATGTGGGCTTGGTTTGCAGAATCAGTTGAAGTTGAAGTTGTGGAATCAGTTGGTGGTAAACTGCAGGATGTTGAATCAAGTGAGGAAATTTTGAATTCTATCTCAGTTGATAATGAGGCTTCTAAAGCAGTTGATGAAGTGGAGGTAGTAGAATTGGTTGAAGAAGTTGAGGCAGCAGAATCAGTTGAAGAGGTGGAGGTCACTGAATCAGTTGAAGTTGTAGAAGCAGTTAATGAAGTTGAGGTTGTTGAATCACATGATGAAACTGCAAAATCAGGTGATGAAATTGAATTTGCTGAAGCACTTAGTGAGATTGAGATTGTTGAAGCACTTGGTGAAATTGAGATTGCTGAAGCAGTTGAAGTTAAGGTTGCTGAGCCAGTTGGTGAAATTGAAGATACTGAAGCAGCTCATGAAGTTGAGGATGCAGAATCAGTTCAAATGGAATTTGAAGCTGATGAATCAGTCATTGAAGAGCAGACTGAGGCTGCTGGATTGCTTGAATTTGAGATGGATGAATTGGTTGATGAAGAGAAAGTTGTAGATGAAGATACAATTGATGAATCAGTTAAAGAGGAAGTTGAGACTGCCAAACCAAGTGTAAAGGAAGTTGAGGCTGCAGAATCAGTTGAATTTGAGATTGCTGAACCAGGTGATGAAACTGAGGATGTTGAACCAGTTGATGACGAAGTTGAGAATGCTGATTCGTTAAATGAAGAGGATGTTGAGGCTATGGAGTTGGTTGATGAAATTATAGATGTTGAGTCAGTTGATTTGGAAGAAATTGAGGCTTCTGAATCAGTTGATAAAGAAGTTGGAGCTGCTGAATCAGTTGATGAGGATAATGTGCCAGCCGAATCAGTTTATGAAGAGGAAGTAGTGGCATCTGAATCTTTGGATGAGAAAGTGTCATTTGCTGAATCAGTTGAAGATGATTTTGTGGTTGCTAAATTGGATGATGAATTTGTGGCTGCAGAATCTATTGTTGAAGAGGAGGCAGCTGAATCAGTTGACACAGAGGAAGTTGATGCTTTTGGATCTGTTGATGAGGAAGTTGGTGCTGTTGAATTAATTGGTGAGGAAGTTGGTGCTGTTGAACCTTTCAGTGAGGAAGCTGGTGCTGTTGAGTCAGTTGATGAGGAACTTGGGGCTGTTGCATCAGTTGATGAAGAAGTTGGGACTGTCAAATCAGTTGATGAGGAATTTGGGGCTGTTGTATCAGTTGATAAAGAAGTTGGGTCTGTTGAATTAGTTGATGAGGAAGAGATTGTGGCTCTTGAATCAGTTGATGAAGAGGTTGAGGTTGTTGAACCAGGTGATGAAGAGAAAATAGAAGTGACTGAATCAGGTGACGAAGAGAAAGTGAAAGTGGTTGAATCATATAATGACGAGGAAGTGGAGGTAATTGAATCATTTGATGAAGAGGAAATGGAGGTAGTTGAATCAGATGATGAAGAAGTTGAGGTGGTTGAAACACGTGAAGAAGTGGAGGCAGTTGAATTAGATGATGAAGAGAAAGTGGAGGTGGTTGAATCAGATGATGAAGAGGAAGTGAATGTGTTTGAATCAGATGATGAAGAGGAAGTGGAGGTGGTTGATTCAGTTGATGAAGAGGAAACTGGGGTGGTTGAATCAGATGCTGAAGAGGAATTGGCGGCAGGTGAATCAGTTGGTGAAGAGGAAAGTGAGGTGGTTGAATCAGATGATGATGAAGAACTTCAGGCAGTTGAATCACTTGAAGAAGAAGTTGGGGCTGCTGAATCAGTTGGTAAAGCAGTTGATGCAACTGAGCCAGATGATGAGGAAGTGGAGCTGGTTGAATCAGTTGATGAAGAGGAAGCTGAGGTGCATAAATCATTGGGTAAAGAAGTTGAGGCAGTTGAATCAGTTAATGGAGAAGTTGAGGCAGCTGCATCAGTTGGTGGAGAGGAAGTTGAGGCAGCTGAAACAGTGGAAGAGGAGGAAGTTGAGGCAGCAGGATCAGTTAATGATGAGGAAGTTATGACAAGTGAATCAGTTGAGGCAGCCGAGTCAGATGATGAAGTGGGTGATGAGGCAACTGAATCAGTTGATGAAGAGGGAGTTGAGGCAGCTGAGTCAGATGATGAAGAGGAAGTTGAGAGAGCTGAGTCAGATGATGAAGAGGGAGATGAGGCAACTGAATCAGTTGATGAAAAGGAAGTTGAGGCAGCTGAGTCAGATGATGAAGAGGAAGTTGAGGGAGCTGAGTCAGATGATGAAGAGGGAGATGAGACAGGTGAGTCAGATGATGAAGAGGAAGTCGAGGCAGCTGAATCAGTTGATGAAGAGGAAGTTGAGGCAGCTGAATCAGTTGATGAAGAGGAAGTTGAGGCAGCTGAAACAGTTGAAAAGGAGGAAGTTGAGGCAGCAGGATCAGTTAATGAAGAGGAAGTTGAGGCAGCTGAAACAGTTGAAAAGGAGGAAGTTGAGGCAGCTAAAACAGTTAATGAAGAGGAAGTTGAGACAAGTGAATCAGTTGATGAAGAGGAAGTTGAGGCAGCCAATTCAGATGATGAAGAGGGAGTTGAGGCAACTGAATCAGTTGATGAAGAGGAAGCTGAGTCAGTTGATGAAGAGGAAGTTGAGGCAGCTGAGTCAGATGATGAAGAGGAAGCTGAATCAGTTGATGAAGAGGAAGTTGAGGCAACTGAATCAGTTGATGAAAAGGAAGTTGAGGCAGCTGAGTCAGATGATGAAGAGGAAGTTGAGGCAGCTGAGTCAGATGATGAAGAGGGAGATGAGGTAACTGAATCAGTTGATGAAAAGGAAGTTGAGGCTGCTGAGTCAGATGATGAAGAGGAAGTTGAGGGAGCTGAGTCAGATGATGAAGAGGGAGATGAGACAGCGGAGTCAGATGATGAAGAGGAAGTTGAGGCAGCTGAGTCAGATGTTGAAGAGGAATTTGAGGCAGCTGAATCAGTTGATGAAGAGGAAGTTGAGGCAGCTGAAACAGTTGAAAAGGAGGAAGTTGAGGCAGCAGGATCAGTTAATGAAGAGGAAGTTGAGGCAGCTGAAACAGTTGAAATGGAGGAAGTTGAGGCAGCAGGATCAGTTAATGAAGAGGAAGTTGAGGCAGCTGAAACAGTTGAAATGGAGGAAGTTGAGGCAGCAGGATCAGTTAATGAAGAGGAAGTTGAGACAAGTGAATCAGTTGATGAAGAGGAAGTTGAGGCAGCCAATTCAGATGATGAAGAGGGAGTTGAGGCAACTGAATCAGTTGATGAAGAGGAAGTTGAGGCAGCTGAGTCAGATGATGAAGAGGAAGTTGAGGCAGCTGAGTCAGATGATGAAGAGGGAGATGAGGTAACTGAATCAGTTGATGAAAAGGAAGTTGAGGCTGCTGAGTCAGATGATGAAGAGGAAGTTGAGGGAGCTGAGTCAGATGATGAAGAGGGAGATGAGACAGCTGAGTCAGATGATGAAGAGGAAGTTGAGGCAGCTGAGTCAGATGTTGAAGAGGAATTTGAGGCAGCTGAATCAGTTGATGAAGAGGAAGTTGAGGCAGCTGAAACAGTTGAAAAGGAGGAAGTTGAGGCAGCAGGATCAGTTAATGAAGAGGAAGTTGAGACAAGTGAATCAGTTGACGAAGAGGAAGTTGAGGCAGCCAATTCAGATGATGAAGAGGGAGTTGAGGCAACTGAATCAGTTGATGAAGAGGAAGCTGAGTCAGTTGATGAAGAGGAAGTTGAGGCAGCTAAGTCAGATGATGAAGAGGACTCTGAATCAGTTGATGAAGAGGAAGTTGAGGCAACTGAATCAGTTGATGAAGAGGAAGTTGAGGCAACTGAAACAGTTGATGAAGAGGAAGTTGAGGAAGCAGAGTCTGTTGATGAAGAGGAAGTTGAAGCTGAGTTATATGATAAAGAGGAAATTGAGGCAACTGGATCAGTTGATGAAGAGGAAGTTGAGGCAACTGAATCAGTTGATGAAGAGGGAGATGAGACAACTGAATCAGTTGATGAAGAGGAAGTTGAGGCAACTGAATCAGTTGATGAAGAGGAAGTTGAGGCAGCTGAATCAGTTGATGAAGAAGCTGAGTCTATTGATGAAAAGGAAGTTGAGGAAGCTGAGTCAGTTGATGAAGAGGACGTTGAGGCAGCTGAGTCAGTTGATGAAGAGGAAGTTGAGACTGTTGATTCAGTTGCTGAAGAGGAAGTTGAGGCAGCTGAATCAGTAGATGAAGTTGAGGAAGCTGAATCAGTTGAGGAAGCTGAATCAGTTGATGAAGAGGAAGTTGAGACTGTTGAATCAGTTGATGAAGAGGAAGTTGAGGCAGCTGAATCAGTAGATGAAATTGAGGCAGCTGAATCAGTAGATGAAGTTGAGGCAGCTGAATCAGTAGATGAAGTTGAGGCAGCTGAATCAGTAGATGAAGTTGAGGCAGCTGAATCAGTAGATGAAGTTGAGGCAGCTGAATCAGTAGATGAAGTTGAGGCAGCTGAATCAGTTGATGAAGAGGAAGTTGAGGCAGCAGGATCAGCTGAAGAAGAAGTTGGGGCAGCTGAATCAGTTGATAAAGAGGAAGTTGAGGCAGCAGAATCAGTTGATGAAGTTAAGGCTGTTGATTCAGTTCATGAAGTGGAACTTGAGGGTGCAGAATCTGTTGAAAAGGAAGTTGAGGGTGCTAAATCAATTAGTGAAGAACTTGTGGCTTCTTCATCCATTGGTGTAGCCATGACTACCGAGTCAGTTGATGAAAATATTGAGGTTGCTGAATCAGGTGATGAGGTAAATGTTGAGGTGCAATCAGTTGATGAAAATGAAGAGGAAATTAAGGCTATTAAATCAGTTGATGAAAAGGAGATAGTGGCTGCTGCATACATTGATGATTGTAGAGAGGACATTGCAACTGCTGAATCAGTTGAAGTAGCAGTAATTGAATTAGAATATCAAGGATTGGCCACTAAACCATTTGTTGATGAGACTGAAGAGATTTTGGCTGTTGAATCAGTTGATGAGGTAGAGGCTGTTGAATCAGTAAGTGAAGTTTTGTCTGCTAAATCGTTTGATGAAGAGGAAGAAATGGTTGCAGAATTAATTAATGAAGATGAAGGTGCTGTATCAGAAGCAGTTAATGAAGTGGCTACTGAAGCGGTTGCTGAAGAGGAAGGAGCAGCTGTTGAATTGGTTGAAGTAGAGAAAATTGTGGTTGCTCAGTCAGTACCTGATGAATTAATTGAAGGGGAGGCCATAGCTGTTGAATCAAGTGAAGAGGATGCAGTGTCTGCTAAATCAGATGCAGAGGAAGTTGTAACTGCTGATTCAGTTGAAGACATAGCAGTAGCTGCTGAGTCAGTTGAAGATGAAGCCATAGCTGCTGAATCAGTTGAAGACAAAGCCATAGCTGCCAAATCCGTTGATGAAGCAGGAGCTGCCAAATCAATTGAAAACGAAGCAGGAGCTGCTGAATCAGTTGAAGAGGAAGGCATGGCTGCTCATTCAGTTGAAGTTGAAGCACTGTCTGCTGAATCTGCTGAAGATGAAGTGCTGCCTGCTGAATCTGTTGAAGGTGAAGCAGTATCTACTGAAGCAGTTGAAGGTGAAGTAATTTCTGCTGAATCAGTTGAAGAGGAAGCAATAACTGCTGTGTCAATTGAAGAGGAAGCAGCGACTTTTGAATTAGTTGAAGAGGAAGCTGTAGCTGGTGAATCAGTTGAAACTGTAGCTGCTGAATCAGTTGAAGACGAAGCCATAGCTGCTGAATCATTTGAAGACAAAGCATTAGCTGCTGATACAGTTGAAGAGGAAGTGTTGGTTGCAGATTCAACTGAAGAGGGAGTTATGGCTCCTGAGACCGGTTTTGACTTTGAGGCTGTTGGATCAGTTGATGAGGTTGAAGCAACTACATTAGTTGATCAAGAAATATCTGCTGAATCAGTAAAAGTTGAGGCTGCTGCTGATGAGGTTACCCAGACTGCAGAAAGAGTGGGTGATATTATTAGTGCCGAGCCAGTTGACGATGAAGAGGGAGCTGAGGCTTCTGAATGGGCTAATGAAGAGGAAGTAGTGGGTGCTGAATCAGTTGTTGAAGAGGAAATTAGAATTGCTTACTCAGTTCTTGAAGAGGAAGTTGGAGCTGCTGAATCAGTTGATGAGGTTGTGGCCATGGAATCAGTTGATAGTAAGGAAGCTGAAGGTGCTGGTAGAGTTGTCAAAGATGAAGTGGCTGATGAAGAGGAAGTTGAAGTTGTTAAATTGATTGTTAAGAGAGATGTGGTTGCTAAATCAGTGTATTCAGAGGAAGTTCATGTTTCTGCATCCAGTGAAGTTGAGGCTATTGAATTTAATGGAGTTGAGGTTGCTGAATCTGTTGATGAAGTTGAGGCTACTGAATCTATTGATAAAGTTGAGGCTAGTGAATCTGTTGATGAAGTTGAGGTGGCTAAGTCTATTGATGAAGCTACTGGATCTATTGATGAAGTTGAAGCTGCTGAATCTATTGAAATTGAGACTGTTGAATCTGTTGAACTTGAGGCTGTTGAATCTGTTGAAATTGAGGCTGTTGAATCTGTTGAAATTGATGCTGTTGGATCTGTTGAAATTGATACTGTTGAATCTATTGAAATTGAGACTGTTGAATGTATTGAAATTGAGGCTGTTGAATCTGTTGAAGTTGTGGCGACTGAATCTGTTGAAGGTGAGGTTGTTGAATCTGTTGAAGTTGAGGCTGTTGAATCTACTAGTGAAGCTAAGGCTGCTGAATCTCTTGATGAAGTTGAGACTTCAGAACCTGTTGAAGGTGAGGCTGCTGAATCTGTTGATGAAGTTGAGGCTGCTGAATCTGTTGATGAAATTGAGGCTGCTGAATCTGTTGATGAAATTGAGGCTGCTGAATCTGTTGATGAAATTGAGGCTGCTGAATCTGTTGATGAAGTTGAGGCTGCTGAATCTCTTGATGAAATTGAGGCTGCTGAATCTGTCGAAGTTGAGGCTGCTGAATCTATTGAAGTTGAGCTTGCCGAATTTATTGAAGTTGAGGCTGCTAATTCCATTAAAGTCGAGACAGTTAAATCAGTTAAAGTTGAGGCTTCTGAATCGATTGAAGATGAGGCTCCTGAATTGATTAAAGTTGATGCTGCTAGTGAATCTATTGATGAAATTGATGTTGCTGAAAATACTGAGGAAATTGAGGCTGACAAATATATTGGTGGAGTTCAGGGAACAGAATCAGGTGATAAGAAGATTGAGAATGCTGGATCAGTTGAAGAAGGCAAAGTTGAGAGGGATGAAACAGTTGAAATAGATGAAGTTGAGAATGCAAAATCACTTGAAGATGGGAGTACTGAATCTGTTGGAATTGTGAGTGTTAAATCTGTTGAAATTGAAAGTGTTGATTTAGTTAAAGTTGAGAGTGCTGAAATAGTTGATGATAACATTGTGAGTGCTGAAACAGTTGAAGATGAAGTTAAGAGTGCCAAGTCACATGAAGAAGAGGAGTTTGAGGTTGTTGAAATGATTAAGGAAGAGGAAGTTGAGGATGCTGAACTAGTTGATGAGGAGGAAGCTAAAGCTGTTGAGTCAGTTGATGAAGAGGAGTTTGATGCTCCTGATCCAGGTGTTGATGTGCTATCCACTGGATCTGTTGATGGTGACATGGTTGAATCAGTTGTCAAAGAAGTAGTAGCAGCTGAACTGAATGATAAATCAGTTTATGAAATAACGGATGTTGAATTAATTGAGGAGGAGAAAATAGTGGCCACTGAAATAGTGTCTAAGGAATTAATAGCTGCAAAATCAGTTGATGAAGCAGAACTTAATGCTGATTCAGTTGATGTTGAGAAAGTAGTGATTGTTGAATTAGTTTTTGAACAGTTGGTTCCTGGAGCACATGATGTAGAACTGGGTACTGAATCAGTTGATGAAGAAGAGCTGGTTGCTGCTGATTCAAGTGAAGTTGAGGCTGGTGAACTGGCAAATAAAGTTGCAGTTGGCAATAAAACAGAAGATGAATTTGAGGATGCCAGTTTAATGAATGAACCAGAAATAGAGACAGATAAATCAGTTTATGAATTGGAGATGACTGGTACAATTGGAGAGGAAGTTGAGACTGTTGAATCAATTGAAGTGGAAATTGAGATTGTAGAATTGGTTAAAGTGGAAGTTGAAGCTGTCAGATCAGTGGAAGAGGAAATTGAGACTGTAGAATCAGTTGAAGAAGAGGAAGTTGAGGCTATAGAATTAGCTGAAGAGGAAGTTGCGGCTGTAGAATTAGCTGAAGAGGAAGTTGAGGCTGTAGAATTAGTTGAAGAGGAAATTAAGGCTGTTGGATCAATTGAAGAGGAAGTTGAGGTTGTTGAGTCACTTGAAGGGGACATTGAGGCGCCTGTGACTCTTGCTGAAGCACAAGCAATGCCTGCATTAACTGATGAGAGGTTTGAAGCTGGTGACTTAGTTGATAAGAAGGAACATGAGGTAATTGAATCAGTTGGTGAAGAGGAGGTTGAAGAATTAGATGCTAAAGCTACTGAATCAGTTGTTGAATTGCTGACTGCTGACTCTGTTGATAGTGCATTAGTGGGTACTGAACCAGCTGAGACAATAGCTACTGAATCACTTGATGAACTTCTTGGCAAGTTTGTTGTTAACGAGGAAATAGCAGCCTCCGATTCAGATGAGGAAGAGGAAAGAATGGTTATTGAATTGCTGGATGTGGAAGTAGAAGCTGTAGAATCAGTTGATAGGGAAGAACTTAGTGCTGAATCAGTTACTGTTGTGGAAGTCATGGTCACTGAGGCTGCTAATAAAGAAAAGTCGCCTGACTTAGTTAATGTAGAAGAGATAGTGGCTGCTCATTCATTTGAAGAAGAAATGACTCAAGAATCACTTGCTATACACCCGATTACCAAATCAGTCATTGAAGCACGAATGACAGCAGCGGAATCAGTTGATGGGAATGTTGAGGATGCAGAAGCACTTGATACTGAAGTTGAGGCTGAAACTGCTGACTCAGTTGATGAAGAGGAACTTGAATTTGGTGTATCGGGTTATGGAAAGAGAATTGAGACAGTTGAAGTAGTTGAGGAAGTGAAAGTAACAACTGCTGATTCAGATGATAAGGTCAGGGCTGCTGGAACAATTGAAAATATTGAAGCTGCTGAAGCAGTTGTTCAAGATGAGGCAACTGAGTTATTTGATGAATTTGTGGCTGTTGAATCAGTTGATGAAATTTGTGCTGATGCAGTTGATGAAGGGGAATTTAAGACGACTGAATCTATCGGTGAGGAGGTTGAGGGTGTGGAATCAGATGATGAAGAGGAATTTGAGGTTGTTGAGTCAGTTGATGAAGTTAAGGCTGCTGAGTCAGTTGATGGGGTGGAGGCAGAAGTTACTAGATCAGTTGGTGAAGTTGAGGTTGGAGCATCAGTTGATGAAATGCTGGTTGCTAGATCTGTTAACAGTGAAGTAATTGGTCCTGAAACAGTTCATGAGGATTTGGTAACAGCTGAATCAGTTGATGAAGTTGTGGCTACTGAACCAGGTGATGAAAAACGTGTGGCTGAATCATTTGATAAAGAAGACGATATAGACATATCTGATGATTCATTTGACGAAAAGGAAGTAGTGGGTCCTGAATCAGTTACTGGAATAGTAACAGAATCAGTTGAAGGAGAAATGGCTGCTGAATCAGTTGCCGAGATAATAATAGAATTGTTTGAAGAAGAGCTGACTGCAGAGTCAGTCAGTGTAGAGGAGGTAGGAGCCGCTGATATGGCCAGTGATGACGAAGTAGGTGGTTATGAATCAGTTGATGAAAAATTATTGGTTGGTTCAGATATAAAAGTGATGGCTGCTGAATCAGTTGATGAAGTCATTGTGGATCTTGAATCAGTTGATAATGAACAGTCTTCTGAATCAGTTGATGTAGAGGAGGTAGTAGGTGCTGAATCAGTTGATGTAGAAGTGGCTGCAGAATCAGTTGATGGAGTTGTGACTGCTGAATCCATTGATGAAAAAATAGTTGCTCCAGATTCGTGTGATGAAGAGGAAGTTTTGGCTACTAAATCAGTTGATGAAGTTGTGGCTGCTGAATCAGTTGATGAAGTTGTGGCTCTTGTTCCAGTTGAGGAAGTTATACTTTATGAATCATTTGATGAAAAGGAAACTGAGGCTGCAAAGTTAGCTGATGAAGTTGTTGTTGAAGAGAGTGTTGAAGAAGAAGTTGTTAGAGAATTAGTTGATGTTGCCACAGAATTAGTTCAAGACGCTGTTGCAACACAGTTTGTTCAAGAAGCTGTTGCTACAGAATTAGTCCAAGAAGCTGTTGCTATAGAATTAGCTCAGGAAGTTTATGCTTTAGAACCAGTTGAAGAAGAAACAATTGTTGCCAAAGAATTAGTTGAAGAAGAAAATCTTGTTGCCAAAGAATTAGTTGAAGGAGAAAAACTTGTTGCCAAAGAATTAGTTGAAGGAGAAAAACTTGCTGCCACAGAATCAGTTGAAGTTGTTGCTACAGAATCATTTGAAGATGATGATGTTGCAACAGAATCAGAGGAAAAAATTGTAGCTTCAGAATTAGTTGAAGCTCTTGTAGAATCACTTGAAGTTGTGGCAGAATCCATTGAAGAAGTTATTGCTGCAGAATCAGTTGAACAAGTTCTTGCTGTGTCAGTTGAAGTTTCTGCAGAATCAGTTGAACAAGTTCTTGCTGTGTCAGTTGAAGTTTCTGCAGAATCAGTTGAAGTTGCTGCAAAATCCACTGAAAAAGTTGTTGCTGAAGAATCAGTTAAAAAAGTTTTTGCTGCAGAATCAGTTGAAGTGGTTGCAGTGCAATCAGTTGAAGAAATTGTTGCTGCAGAACCAGTTGGAGAAACTTTTTCTGGAGTAGCAGTTGGAAAAACTTTTTCTGGAGTAGCAGTTGGAGAAACTTTTTCTGGAGTAGCAGTTGGAGAAACTTTTTCTGGAGTAGCAGTTGGAGAAACTTTTTCTGGAGTAGCAGTTGGAGAAGCTGTTGCTGCAGAATCATTTGAAGTTGTTGCTGCAGAAATGGTGGAAGTTGTTGTAGCAAAATCAGTTGAAAAAGTTGATGTTGCAGAATCAGTTGAAGTTGTTGCTACAGAATCAATGGGAGAAATATTTGCTGCAAAATCAGTGGAAGAAGTTGTTGCTGCAGAATCAGTTGAAGAAGTTCCTGCTGCTGAATCAGTGGAAATTGTTGCAGCAGAATCAGTTGAAGTTGTTGCTGCAGAATCAGTGGAAGTTGTTTCTGGTGAATCATTTGAAGTTTTTGCAGAATCAGTTGAAGTTGCCACAACAGAATTATTTGAAGAAGTTGCTGGAGAATCGGTTGAAGACATTGTTTCTGGGGAATCTGTTGAAGAAGTTGTTACTGCAGAATCGGTGGAGGAAGTTGTTGCTGCAGAATCAGTGGAAGAAGTTATTGCTGTAGAATCAGTGGAAGAAGTTGTTGCTACAGAATCAGTGGAGGAAGTTGTTGCTGCAGAGTCAGTGAAAGAAGTGTTTGCAGAATCAGTGGAAGAAGTTGTTGCTGCAGAATTGGTGGAAGAAATTGTTGCTGCAGAATCAGTGGAGGAAGTTGTTGCTGCAGAATCAGCAGAAGAAGCTATTGTGGCAGAAACAGTTGAAAAGGAAGTTGTTACTACAGAGTTAGTTGAAGTTGCTGCAGAATCAGTTGAACTTCTTGTTGAAGAAGTAATGGTAGCTGCTAAATCTGTTGATGATACGGTTGAGTCTTCTGATGGAGATGGTGTGGTTGCCGAGAGTGTTGAGAAAGAGGAAACCATTGAATCAGTTAGTGTTTTATTGATCGGTGAGTTGACTAATGAAGAGGAAGTAGTGACTCCTGAATCAGCCTGTGCTGAAGTCATTGCTCAGCCTGTGCTTGAAGAAGTTCTGCCTAGGTTAGATGCTGGAGTCACTACTGAGTCACTTATTGAAGTCAGTGATGAGTCAGGAATTGAAATAAATGATGAATCAGTTGTTGAAGTTAGTGATGAGTCAGTTGCTGCAGTCAGTGACAAGCCAGTCATAGTTATTTGTGAGTCAGTTATTGAAGTCAGTGATGAGTTGGTTGTTGAAGTCACTGGTGAGACACTTACTGAAATCAGTGATCAGTCACTTGCTGAAAATAGTGGTGAGTTAGTTGTTGAAGTCATTGAAGAATCAGGTGAAATCCCTGCTGAGTCTCTTATTGTAGAGGAAGAAACTACTGAAGCAGTTGTTGCCAATGCAGATTCAGTTGCTGAAGAGGAAGTCACTATCGAGTTACTTACCGAAAAGAATATTGTTGCAGATGTCAGTGTTGAGTCAGAAAGAACTGCTGAAACAGTTGCTGAAGATATCATTGTTGAGTCAGTTAGTGAGGTAGTAGTAGCTGCTGAAGAAATTCTCAAAAACATTGCTGAAGTGTCAGCTAAATTAGTTTTTGAATCAGAAATAGCCAAAAAATCAGTTGCTCCTGAAGCCACCACTGAATCAGTTCTGGAGGTGGAAGTTATTCCCATATCTGTTCCTCAGGACATTATTACTCAGTCATTCATAGAAGAGGACCTCTCTAGTGAGTCAGCAGTTGAAGAAGCAAGAGTTGAGTCATTGGATCAGGAGGACACTGATAAGTCATTTGTTGAAGAAGTCTCAACTGATGTTGGTAAAGTCATAACTGAGAGTGTTATTGATGAGATCCTTATGGAATCAGCTGTTGAAGCTACTTTTGAGGCAGTCAGTGAAGAAATTACTAAATCAGTTGTTGGAGTCACCTCAGAGTCATTTATGGAAGAGGAAGTTGCTGCCAGCTCATCCGTCAATGAGAAACATATTCATAGAAGATATTCAGGTGCTGTGGAAGTGGCTGAAGGTGAAGCAGTTCCTGAATTAGATGCTGAAGATGCTGTTATTGAGGGTGTAAGTGCCAAAGAGGAATGTGAAACAGCAAAGACCACTGAATTTGCTGTTGAAGAAGAAATGGAAGGCACTGAATCAGTGAGCAAAAGAGAAGCTGTGGATGCCAATTTAGTTTTTGAGGATTTAGAAGTTAGACCTAAATTAGATACTGGAGGTGGATTGGTGACTATATCTACTCAGGAAGGGGATGTTACTTCATTGATAGTAGATAAAAGTAATGGTACTGTAGTAGCAGATGTTGAAGCAGAGGATGGCTTTGCAGAATCTCTTGTTATTGAAAGCTTGATATCAGATATAGAAGATTTTGCAGATTCACTAAGTCAAGATCCAGAAACACCAGCCACTAAGGATGTTGAGGTTATAATAGCAGAAAGTCTGTCTGAGATGGTAATTAATGTTGATGCACCAGAAATACATACTGAAGATGTTGAAATTCTTGTGGCCAAAACCATTAGTGTTGATATGTCAGAACCAATTGAAGTAAGTAATGATGAAAGAAAATCTAGTGTAGAACTGATGGTAATGCAGTTTGTTGAATGTGAATCATCAGTGCAACAGGAACTGGAGAAAACCATTCCTTCACATCTGGATATTGAAGATTCTTCATTTAGTTCTGAGACCATTGTAGAATTTGATTCTAGGAGGTATGAGAGTGCTGAAGTAGCATCTTTGAATAGTATGGTAATAAGCTCAGAGGTACCACTACAGGTAGATACTGAAGTAACTGTAGGGGTTAATACAGAAGGTGAAATAAGTAGTATTGAAGTAAAGGATCCTCATATGAGTGATATGGTAGAATTGCAGCAATTCATTATTGAGGGTGCATCAGAGGCTAAATTGAAAGTACAGCCTGTAGAAGTAGTAAATTTTGAGGAAGTTTCACTTGTTATTCCAGAAGTAGTTCAATTAGTAACTGAAGTAGATCCCTCTTGGCATCACACTGTATCTGAACACCTGGAAACTGCCTCTGTCAGAGAAGAATTGGTAGTGAAAAAAGTTTCATTAGAAGAATCTGGACAATCATTTGAAGTTGATCCTGTAGATGCACAGCCAGTAGTTAATGACCCGGACATCATTGAAGTTTCTGAAATGTCACCAGTCAGTGATGCAAGTATCTCGCTTCACCACTTGCTTGACTCGGAAGATTGGGGCCTGGGTAAAGAACAAGAGGAATCTGTGGGTGCAGATGATATAGCAGCAGAGGATCTGGAGGTTGAAATGAGAACTCCAGGTATTGAGTTGGCAGTGCTTGAATCAGAGCAGGCTGAAGTGACTGAAGCAATTGCCCTTGAAGAACAGACAGACTCAGTAGAAAGGGAGACTGATATCACTATAGTAGTTGACAAAGAAAGAGAAATAATGGATTCAGTTGGTGAGAAGGAAGAAACCATTGGATCAGTTGTCAGAGAAACATTGGGTGAGGAGGAAGAAAAAACTGTAGATATTGGTAAAGAGGATGTTGTTGATATTTCACCGGCTAATGAGAAAGTAATGATTGATGCAGTGAGTGATAAAGAGATTGATATAATTTCTGCATCAGTTGCTGAAGAGAAAGAGCTGCATATGAGCACCTCAAGAGAAGAGCTTGACACAGATACCTTGAGGATCCTTACACCACACACTGTGACTGTGGCTGAATCTCCTCCTGAGACACACCAAGAAGTTACAGATGTGATGACTAGTGGTTCAATTAAAGGACGTGATGAAGGTACAGAAATATGTTTGCATTGTCTTGTAAATGCTTACTTTGTATAATAGTGCATACCAGTGCCATCCAACTAATGACTTTTTTTTTTTTTTTTTTTTTAATCCACCGCCAGATGATTTTATTCTACTTCGGGATAATGAAGAATTTTTAACTCCATGGCTACAAATTTTTATCTTTCTGGAGCATGATAAAATGATCTGGTAACAGTAAGAATAAAAATGTAAAGTATGTCATTTGATTTAAGAGGTTAGATACTGTATCTGTGGTAAATACTACTAGCATTATAAGACAGGTACTGTATTTCAGTACAGCTTAATACAGTTTTGTAATGTAGGCTGCTTTTATGCTATATAATGTAAAGAGGTCTGCAATTGTGTTTAAAATTTCTTATATTGCTGTATTTTTTCAAAATATGTACACCTGCTAAGAGGCAAGATTATTTAGCATTTTTATTTACACAGTATTTGTTGCACTTTTATTTTATAGCAGAAGTGGGACATATTCATCATCACAGCTGTAATCCTATAAATTTACATGGTGTTGGGGAAGCAGAGGAGGCAGTAGCACAACTCTACCTTTTGGTTATAGTGTGCTGTATTTTCTGTTAATGTTTTGGTTCATATTTAGCCATACAGATAACACACACACACACACACACACACACACACACACACACTTTCTCTGTGTCTGTCTGTCTGTCTGTCTGTCTGTCTCTCTCTCTCTCTCTCTCTCTCTCTCTCTCCATGTTGCCCTGTTATCTACCATTTGGCTGCCCTCCCTCCAACTCATATCCCCCTTTCTCATAGGGTACATCACTCCATTCCTCCTCCTCCTCCTCCTTACTCACTCACTCACTCGCTCACTCACTCACTCACTCACTCGCTCACTCACTCACTCACTCACTCTTCTAGTCATTGTCATTCTCCAGCCTCACTATATGGCCAAACCATTTCAAAGTATTTCTCTTAACACTTTCAGTCATATCCATATCAGCACCACAATGCTCCCTGTTATAACCTAATATCTTAAAATTTTTGCAATATCCAACCAAGTTCAAGTTTAAAAATGTTACTCATGTGGACATTTATTGTTGAGCAAATTTTATATATATATATATATATATATATATATATATATACACACACAGTATATATACCATTTTTGCCTTTTTCCAACAGTTTTACGGGGCATGCCTGGGTGTCCCCGAGATAATTGTTTGCCATTTATTGTATTGTACTGTATTGTTAAGTTGGTAATTTGTACATTGTGTAGTGCTGGATAATATCTTAGATTGCACAAATTATTATGGCCTTATGATGCACTGTGAATTATGGTATAGTACAGTGTATAACTATTTGGTAGATTTTTTTTTTTTTTTTAATATAATGTTCTTTCTACGTATGCCTACCTTTTTTGTATTACAATATAATAAAAAGGGCTGTCAGCCATTGAGAAGCCTACAGACTTTGAATTTTGCGATATGAAAAATGTAGGCCCCTGTATTGTGGCCAGTTCCTTTGATGTGTCATAACAAAAATTGTAACTTTTGGAGATATGCTGTTTGAGTCAGTGTTTGCTGCATTGCTAACTGATACACAATATTATATATTCAGATGTAGCTGGTGAAAGCACTACTCAAAATAAGGATGATGAAGATAAAATCAGCACTGCTGAAGGATCCTTGGCAGAGAAATTCCTGAAGACATCACACAACTTGGTAAGTGATATTCAAAGAACTATTTTGGCATGAACGTTGTTACATTTACTTGACAGACTTTCCCCACCAGTCTAAGGTGATCATGTTCAGGAATTCATGATTTAAAATTCCTTGTAGTAGAATTGTTTTACTTTTAACCCTGAGGCTGCAGCTGCCTATAAGGTGGCGCATGTGTGGCGCAGATTTGTATATAATTTACCACTTTCACTTTGAGAACTGGCATAGAGATACTAACCATACATCATATAAGTCTGTACCCAAGAAAATCAGTCTGTCTACTCACAATTGAACCAAATTGTAAAATTGAGTGCCTCCATGCAGATAATAATGATTTGAAGATCCAATACCTTGCTGACTGGTGCTCAGTTAGGCAGGAATTAGCCGGCATCACCACTTTATGAAATGAAGCTTGTGCTGTCTGGTTTATGGCCATCCATTAAGCATGAACATGCATTTTGCACCATAAAGAAACACCAAAAATATGAAAACATGCACTTTGCACCATAAGGAAACAGAAAATATGAAAAATTAGTTGAGATTTGAAAGATATGCCACAGGCTATTGGAAATGCCATCTGAAAGGCACATTGTAGCCAAGGGGTTCAGTTGCTTGTGAGTTGACTTGGTTTTTGCGTATTCATGATTCACTATAGAGTTGTTTGAAATAAGATGGTGTTGTGTTTGCCATATGCCCTCAAATACAGTGTACACCAGAGTTATATGCAGTACTATACTTAATTTGTTTGATATGTAGCATGTTATAAGCACACATTTGTAGACTTAGGGACGGTTGACTCTATAAGATGATGGTTGTCAGCATCCTAACTCAGGTTTCACTGGTTTTTAACTGTTTTGCCACGTGGGGTTTCCCTGAGTTGAATAATATTGTCCAGCATTAGTTAGAATATAATACTGAAGTGGGCAAAACTGCATGAAAATATTAGTGAGATACAGTGGTCCTGCAACTTGTATAATGTTGGGCTTCCTCAGCTGAATAAAATAGTGTGGCATTATCCAGAATTTAAATAGCATTGTGAGCCAAATATGATGAAAAGTTTACGATCATCTGTCTTTTAGGAATATTCATTTGTGCACATGAAGCTGCTTGCTTAGACTTTAACTTCTTCAGTATGGTGATTTTTTTTTTTTTTTTAATGATATTTTTGCTACTACCAAACCTAACTCTGGTCACATTAGGAGGAGTGCCTAGTGTTGAAGGTGTTAATGAAGGCTGTATCTGTTTTCTCCAGTTCAGAAGTCCTCTCCTAAACTGAATAAAATCATCTGGAGGCAGCAAGATTAAGTAAAAATATGGCAGCTAATTGAAAGGGTTAATTTCTGATCTCTCTTTATATTTCTGGTTGATTCTTTTCTTTCCTGATTATTCCTGATGTAATGTGTAGTACTCAGGATACCCAGCAATAGTGTATACAGTACAGTATTATTGTTTCAGTGTAACTTTTTGTGACTTGGTGAGAGTAGAAACTAGCTTTTAATGCATACACTTGTGCAGTAAATGTGAAGCACTTGCAATCATTGCTGGTTGCACTGTACTTCATTATTGTGTTTCTTGTTGTATACAATTTTTTCATAGCTTGCTCCTCATGAGCTGTATTTTATTACCTGTCTGTTTTATGGCCAGTTTTATTAGCAGCTTTATTTGTTTACTTTTTGATGGGGATAAGGGTTACCTTTTGTATGCCATGTGGATGAGATCGACCCCAGCAAATTTTTAAAATAATGCCATTCAGCCGCTTGTTGTTTTAGGGATCTGGCAAACCATGATTTTTTTTGTCTTTGGCCAGTGTATAAGCACAACATTTGAGTGGAAAGATTCTTATAGTTCAGGAGTTAGGATAGCTCAGGCTTCACTGGGGGTTGTACAGTACCCCACCTAGCATTCTGTGTAACTTTTTTTTTTTTTTTTTTTTTTTTTTTTTATTGACCATGTCATTGAATATTGAGATGTTCTACAGTCAGCGTGGGAGAATCGTAGATCCTCCCACATCTGATGCTGATAATGACACCTGCAGTAAAATGTTAAAATCATTCAGGGGTTTTGTCATTACAGTATAAATATGTCAATCTTGTTTATGTTTGGAACATAGATTCAACCAAATTTTTTGCTTATTTTTATTCTCTTATTTTTTTTTATGGTATTATAACTGGTAATACATTTATTTTATTACGTTAAGAGCAAAGCGACTGAACAAGAATGATGTAACCTAAAAATACATGCCACAGTATTCATTACATGTGCAAACTTTCAAAAAAAAAATTAAAAATCATAAAATTTTCAAGTCATTAAAACACACACACACACACACAAATAATAATTAAAAATAAAACACAAAAGGGACACGTGGTGGATTGGCTACATGTTCCGTGCCCTGGGCAACATATGTACAAAATTTAACATTTATGCTGTAATTTTGTGCAAATGGCAGAAATCCAAAAATTAAGTTAGGTCCTTTCAAGACCCCACATGGCGTTCCAGGTTATGTTTTTCACCTGGCATACAAAGGGTTAAGCAAGACCAGAAGACTGCTTTGTTTAATAATTGTTCCTCATGCCAAAATAATCACAGTGCTTTGAAAAAAAAAAAAAAAATCTATAAAGCTTTTAGAGTTTCTGCCTGCAGTCAGTAAATACTTGTAGTCCATGAGGTTAGTAAAATTAACTACAAGGTGCAGGTTCACTGTCACAGTTTATTAAAATCTCATTCCACCTGAACATATCTATATGGATGCTCCATTTGATTTTTTTATCTGTCAGTGTCACACTTCATTTTAATATTTCTTCATCTGTAAGCTGTTATCAGTTAATGTGACATATTTCTGCAGTAACTTTATAACAAAGCTGTCAGTAGTGATCTTAAGATATTTTGCTAATGGGTGTTAGCCTCCTGTATTTATTTCCTTTTTAAATAGTTAGCCTCAAGTCATAACATGCATGCACAGTATTGAATGGTTTTCTGTATGTCTTCAGATATTAATATGAACCTTGAGCCAACTGATTTTTGTTTTTCCCTGATGATTGATTGTGTTATTTCCTCAACAGCTGGAGTCTGTAGCAGCAGTTCTTCAGGTAACACCTTTTTAATTTTGTTAGTGTGGACTTTGAAGCTTACTTTTTGTTGGTGCAGTACAAGTTGATATTCATTTATTTATGTTGGTAGATTAATACAGTATTAAGTACTGGTATTAATCATTATAGGCTTGTATTATCCACTTGTTAACATCAGGAACGAACACTTTAGATGGTAGGGAATTTCCTTAGCTGAATAAAATCATCTGACATTATCTTGAATGTACAGTAATTTATAAGTGTTACTGATACTTGCCCTTTAACCCCTTCATTCTGATGACATATTTTCTGTTCCACTCTTGCCATGTCGCAGTAATTCTGTTCACCTTGGGATCTACCTGGTACTTTAGAACTGAGGAGGGTAGATGTGGCCTTCAGTTACCCCTTCTTTACTAGAGGTCTATCCATAACTAGTAAAATTATTTTGTGGTTACGTGAATAAAATAATAAATCCTATATGTCACTGGACTGAAGGGGTTGAACAGTAAAACTGAGATAGGCTCTAATCCCTTAAAGGGCAGCAGCTTCCCTCACTGGAGTAAAATTAGCTGATGGAACCCCCCCCCCCAAAAAAAAAAAAAAAAAAAAAAAAATCAGTAGTTACCTGCCTCTTAAAGGTTAACTCTATCTGCACCTAATATAAATGTTGGGCAGTAGCCAGAATAAAAGAGTATTTATCATCAAAATAGAAGTCGAAGAGTAGATGTTTTGCAGGAAATTTGTAGATATGCTGATAGGTACAGTATTTCTCTTTTGCTACAGTGTCCATTTCTATTATTTTCTTAATCATTACCCTTTTGTTCTTTTCTGTATCTTCAGTATAACCATGCAATGTTTTGGTGGAAATGAGGGTTAGGATACTAACAGTGCTAATGATGAAGTAACTCAAGGAGTAATTAGAGGACCTCTTTTGAGCCAGATTTCATCACAGTATGTACCATACTGGATCCAGTACACACAAGTTGCTAACAGGTGATTTGTGTCAGTCGTCATTTTATATGTACATAAGTGAGTGACAGTTGGAAAGGGAGAGAGAATCAATCATAATTCATATACTGTATTAGCATGTCATATATAGATTGGCATGACTACCATCTATCTATCTATCGCCAGATGCCTCAATCCCGTAAAGAGTGGCCACAAACAAATCGCCTCCATGTCACCCTGTCTAATGCCATTTCAGTGCTCTGCTCCCAGCTCATACCTCCCTCTCTCATAAACCTCTCCACTCCATCCCTTCAACTCGTCCTCGGCCTCCCCCTCCCTCTCTCCACCTCACTCACATACACTCTCCTCGTTAATCTCGCTCTCCATCCTCTCCACCTGGCCAAACCACCTCAGTGTATTTCTCTTAACGTTTTCTATCACATCCACATCCACACCTTAATGCTCCTTCACTTCCTCATTTGTCAGTCTCTCCAAGTAACTTCACATGCTCCTCTCAAATAACTAATTTTCACTGCTGTTTCTCTTGACTTGTGTCTTTCCAACAAGGTCCAAACTTCACTTCTAAATGTTAGGATTGGTATCACAGTACTGTCATGCAGTGACTTTTTTTTTACCTCCATGCTTACCTCCCTGTTCCTTATCACTGCTTTTAAGGAACCAGCAACCTTTCTTCCCTGTTGTACCCTTTCAAGCACATCACCCTCTAAGCTTCCAACCTTACTCATCACACTATCCAAGTATGTAAACACACTCATATTTTCCATTTCCTCCTCATCCAGCCTCACTGTACATTCAGTGGCTTCATTTCTCTTGAAGACCATAACTTTACTCTTCCCCACATTCACCTTTAGATTCTGTTTCTTTCACACTCTCCCAAACTCATTCACCAAGCCTTGCAGTTTCCCTTTGTCTTCACTTAACAATACAATATCATCTGCAAACAACAGTAGAAGGAGTTTCCAAACATTGCCCTCTCTCATTAGTGTCCCTTCAGCATCCACTGCCCCACCTTGTACCTCTTTTATAACCCCATCCATATACAGATTGAACAACCATAGGGACATGACACATTCCTGTTTCAGTGCAACATTCAGTTAGAAAAATTTGCTCAGTTCACTATCCACACACACTGCAGCCTTAGCTCCCACATACATACTCTTCACGGCATTCAACAACTTCCCATTTACTCCATGTATTCTTAATACTTTCACATTCCTTGTCTATCCACGCAGTCATATGCTTTCTCCAAATCCATGAATGCCACATACAACTTCTTTCCCTTCTCTAGAAACTTTTCTTCTAAAGACATAAGAATATCTGATCTACACAACCTCTTCTCTTCCTAAAACCTCCCTTTTCTCCCCCAGTTATTATTATTATTATTATTTTGCCATGATTAAGTGATTTTTGATAGAGGAATTGGGGGAATACTTAACCCGGCCAAAAACCTCAGCTTTGTGGTTACCACCCAACGTAGTAAATGGTTTCCTGGGTATGGGAAACCATTTGGCTTGTCACTCAGTGTTGTGACCATAAGGCATCCCTGCATTGAGTGAGTGGATGATGGGTGCCCCCTTCTACCTAAAACTAATTCCGACCAACTACTGTAATTCCTTTGTTATTTTCCTAACTCAGTCAGTAAATATCCTACCATATACTTTTCCTATTACAGTAGGAAGACAAATGCCCCAATGATTACCATGCACTTCTTTTTCCCCTATTCCATTGTACAAAGGAATAATTATACATGACTTCCAATCCTCTGGGACTCTACCTTCCTCCCAGGCCAGTCTGCACATCTTCCGTATCCATTCTGCTACTATCTCTCCCCCATGCATCAGCATTTCACCACACACTCCATCAATACCTGGGGCTTTCCTCATTTTGACTTTCTTCATTACTTCCAGTACTTTCAATCTACTGATTTCTTCCTCTCCTCTCACCTCCCTCCCTCTCACAGCCATTCTCCAGCCACTTATACTTGCATTACTTTCATTCTCAGTGTTCAGCAATTCCCTAAAATGTTCTCTCCATCTGCTCACTTTTTCTCCTGTCTCCACTAGCAGGCTACCATTTTTATCTTTCACTTCCCAACTTACGTCTTTATCACCCTGTCTAACTCTTTACCTCTTTCCAGAACATTTTTTTTTTACATTCCCTCCATTTTACATTCAGATTCCTTCCAAAGTCCTCATCCACTTTCTTCCTGCTCTCTCTTACTAATCTTTTCACCTCTCTCTTCCTGTACATATAACTTTCTCTTCTGTCTCTCAACTTCCTCCATGCCCCTGTTTCTCCTCCACCACTATATGCATTCTTCTTTTGTCCCACAGCCTGTCTCACCTCTTCATTCCACTATGCTGTTCCTTGCACCCCCTTTCATCTTCTTTTCACCCCACACACCACCTCACATGTTGCACAGATTTCTTCTGTGAATATCTTGCACACATTTTCCCATGTCGCCCATCAGCTGCAGATCATATTTACCCAATCTCTCCTCTACTTGTCTCTTATATGCTGCCATTTTTGTCCATCCTCTTGTAGCCTTTCTGCCCTCCTTGTATGGACTACCTCCTACTGCCCCTCCCTTCTCCTACTCCTCCATTTCATTTGAACCTTGACTTTAACCACCACCATGTAGTGGTCGGAAAGTCCACTCCCCCAGCCTCTGTATGCTCTTGCATCCATTACACACCTTCTCATTCTATCTTCCACACTCACATAATCAATTATTGCCTTCTGTTCATTCAGTTCACCACCCACCCTTCTCATCACTCGCCACGTATACCTATGGATCACTTTGTGTCTAAAGAGGATATTGGCTCTCACCAACCCCCTCCCAGCACAAATGTCCACTAGAGCACTGCCATTCACATCCACTTCTGTAGGCACACCCCACTCTCCAACTACTCCATCCACCTTCACTTTCCCTACTTTTCCATTCATATCTCCAATCAAAAACTCTCATTCCATTCAAAAAATTCTCTCACCCCTTTTATTGTTATGAAATCTTGTTTATTTCATTCTTGAAGCTACCACTTGATATAATTCAGCTTTGGAGAGACCTCTCATTGTGGGTGGGTTAATGAAGAGTATTTATATAGCCCATTCATTGGCAAGGGTCTCACCTAAACTGAATAAGATTATATGGAGGTAGCAAGAATACTCCCCCCCCCCTCAACAAAAAAAAAAAGTGTGAATATGTCAAGAATGCTATGCATATTGCATGTTTTTTTTGTTTTTTTTAATCCACTAAATTTTTGAAAAGTTCACTGACAGTTTCATTTCAGCTGTAGTAAAGTAAGTTTTTTTTTTCTTTTTTTAGTGGAATATTTATATCCAGGATTGATATCAATATGAAGTACTGTAGATGACCAAAAAAAAGTACCATAGCAGGAAGGACACAATCAGATGTTGAGGAAGGAATAAGAAATGTTCATAAACTTAATGCTGGCTGGGAATTATCAGTGAACTTTTGCTCATGGTAGTACAGTACATTTGGGCTTGTAGTGGATGATGCTGACCTCTGAGGCTTGCTTACCTTCAGTGACTAGTTCTAGCGTGTGCATGTGGCGCTTTGTGCAGTTTGGCCATTAATCAGAAATATGTCCTCAATGCATTGGCCTTATGTTGTGTATGCATTATAGTTGTAAATTTCATTTTCTTTCATGTGGTCATGAAGCTTATAGTACTTCTTAAAGTATATGCAGGGGAAACTTACTGAGTTTTCATTATCTAGGAAAATTATTAAAATAGATACTCCTGAAAATGTTTTTGCTACAGCCTCTCTTTTTGTTAGTAGGGCTTACTTTCTTATCCTAATTTGGGATTCACAAATGGGTGCCGACAAGGAACCCACACGCGGTGGTCCTGTGGACCCTGGGTGGAGTGAAGCAGTTGCAGCATCCACCCAGGAGCCAAACTTCCTCACATTTCCCTGCACCATGTCATGGCGAAGGACACTGGTCTGACCCTTGTGAGGTGCCATGTATCACAAGGGGGTGCCAGTTCCCTTGCACAGTGTACATACTATACGTTACCTGTAGGATGTCCTCACAGAAGTAGTTGCTTACCTGTGGTCGATGGGTCTGCTCGGCCAGACAGTCCAGGGCCAAGCAGCAGTAACAGCGACAACATACAGAACAGTATTCTCCAACCAAATACTGTTCAAGAATTTTTCTGCAGAGTGAAAGTAGAGAGCAGTGTTTGTTCTGCTCAGAATAATGATCATTGTTAAAGAATAAAACTACTTTGTATCAGTCTTATTTATTCTAGGAGAATGTCTGCCAGAAGAATGAATTATTTGGTTTTGTATATAATTCATAGCATCTTGAATCTGATTGGTAGTTTTAATTTAAAGAGACCCCTTGTAGTGAAAGGATTAGTGACAGGTTCAGTTAAATTACGGACAGTGACATTGATCGTTATTTTTATTCTTGTTACTGCCAGACTAGATTAAATAAATTTGAGAAAGACCCCTTGTAGTGCAGGAGTTCTAGAGGTGAATATTAGAAAAGTAAGGGTAAGTGAGAGAGGTGAATAACCTTGTGCACAGGTGTAGCATCTCAGTCTAGATTTTTTTTTTTTTTTTTTCAATTGAGTACAATGTTTGTTTGGTGTTATTTTATTGTATTGATATGTATTATTATTATTTCCAGCTGGTCTGTACACCTTGAAGGGGTGATACGGAATTTATCATTATATTTTCTGTACAGCCATTGGTGTAAGGTGGTAGCATGCAATAAGAAATTTTGTCATTTAGGTCTGTATGCATTTATATTTTCAGCTGCCGGAGGGCTTAGCTTTTGGAGTTGAAGCAGAACTGGCTGAACCTGAGATGTCATCGGGAGTGTTGGTGTTCCTTGGTGTGGTGGTTGCTACTATCATCACTATATACTTCGTCCACTTGTGCATGGTGGTGAGTATTATAAGTCTTACATCCTTTTAATCATGTTCTTTAGCCTCCCTTGTTTTTTATAATCTTCTAGTTCTTCAGTTAAATTTTTCGGCTCCTCTTCACTTTTCATTTTGCGCCTCCATCTGAGTTGTCATCATTACATTATATATATTGTCCACTTGGTCTTAGTGGTCAGGATTACCTCATCTTTCATCTCAGCTTGTTTTGTCCTTTCAGCCTTATGCCATAACTTCCATCACTCCTTGTATAATTTTTTTCTCCCTGGCCATTTCTGCCTCCATCTCAGTTATTGTCATCACTGTGTACATTCCCACATGGGCATGGTGGTTAGTTTTTTTCATCCATCCATTCATCCTTTTAGTGTAATCTCCCACATTTCCTATACTGTAAATCCTTTGGTTCTTCATTCTTTGGTTACTTTCCACATTCATCCATACTTTTCTCATGATATATCTGTCATACTTTCTCTTGTAACTTTTTTTTTTTCTTTTACTCTGTGTGTTATTGCAACATGGCATTATTTCTTTGTCCATGTTTTTTTTCCCTCCATGTTAGTAACATCTCCTCACTTCATACTGCATGTACTGTAATATAGATATATGATGGTAGCTAATGAGAGCTCAGTAACATAAAAGTTATAGAATTCACACAGCTCAGTATCAGATGTTAAAAATCTTCAAGCATTATAGAGATGTAACACACATTCTAAACTATTCCTAATAGCACTGTATGATATATAAAAAAATACAGGTATAGTATTACTACGGTATATAGTAACAGTACTGTACATGTTAATAGCTCTAAAAAGAGCAATGTTTAAAAGCTGGTTGTTTATATTTCAGGATTGTTAGGTGATAATATGGCATGTGGTTAGGTGGTTTTGCACTAGAAATGAGGGTTAGGATGTTGATGGTGAGACTTGAGAAACTTACTACCGTAGTTTACTTCCTTTTTTCTCCTCTCTTTTTTTTTTTTTTTTTTTTTTTTTATAAACAGAAGAATTAATCTCATAACATCATTTTCCTTGTGACCAGGTTGGACGGATGTTGGTTTCTGTATGTATTATTGCTAAGTTCAGTATGGTATAGCATTTTGTTAACATTTATCTGTATGTATGCTTGATATTAGAATTTTGTGGTCATTATTGCAGTATGATGGGGTTGGTGGTATTACTGTGCAGTTAAAATAGTTCTAGTACAGAATACCATTAGTTTGAGCAGATTTCTTAAGTCTCTCCGGTACTTTTAATTCTGAATTATATATGAAGAAGTGTGTGCTAGTAGGGAAGGTTGTATTGATTCTGTATTTACCCAGTAGTTCACTTTATTATATACAGTATGTTGGTACTTTTTGGGTACTCTGAATTATTAGCAAGTTAAATGGAGATAAAAAATGTAAGATTGTTTATCATTACAGATACTTGCTTCATTATTGTATGACAGTACTGTAATGTTATGTGTAATTGTAGAATACATGTACATTTATTATTCTGTTTGGAGGATATTGTATAACCAGTATGATGATTTAGTTAGTAAAGGGTATTGTGTATGGATGTACAAGTTGGTTGGAAAATACTTTTGTATTGGAAGAGGTATTAGATAGTTGTTATCATTAAAAATCATAAACATCTCTTCAGTTGATATTTAGTCTTCTTAGCAGCTTTAAATTGCACTCATATATAAAATGTTAGCGGAAGGGCTTTATTGTTGTTGTGGTAGGTAGGGGCGCTCACCATCCACTCACTTGATGTAGTGCTGCACTCGGGTGACTGCCCTTTCCTTTCTTCCTTTCCCTCCGTCCTCATCTGTCTATCTTTCCTCTTCCTTATGCCTACGGGTGACTCTACACGCCCACTTGTCCATTTTTCCTCCATTCTTTCCTCTTCCTTCTGCCTATGGGTGACTCTACACTGAGTGACAAGCCAAATGGTTTCATGTACACCAGGAAACCATTGACTATACTGGGTGGTAACCATATACTGGTAACTAAATAATGGTAGCTGGTGGTTTAGTAGTTAACTAAGGTGCTCCAATCAGATTGAGCCTGTGCAGGTTTATATCCAAGGGGTGGTTAGGGTTTATTTCTCAAGTTATGCCACTCAGGAATGAGTGAGGCTGGTCACTTTCCATTTAAATGTCAGGACAAATGTGCCTAGCCTTGGGCTCCTGTGCTCCTCAAAGGGTAACGCAGGATTTGATGATGATGATGATGTCAGTTCTTCCAGGGGATCAGTTATATCATATCATGCCCTGCTGATCTAAAGGTACTGGAACCAGGCTGATTAGAATTTTTCCTGGTTGTATGAGAACTGCTGTGCTTGTAAGTCAGATTGCTGAATGTTTGTGTCATATTTGATTAATTGCCATTGACATAGTTAATGCCTGGTGATAAATGGTTACTGTATATTTCATTAAGTATAATAGACATGAATGACTGAAGCCTATGAGAGGCCCAGCTGACGTACATGCATTTATTCCCAAGAGTTATATAATGTGGGGAACATTAATTTAGGTAAATATTTTTACATAGTAAGAATCACTAATGCAGCTTTACTGTTCATCATTTTACCTCATATTCACCAGAAATTATCCCGTGAGAGTCCCATGTTAGAGGCCCTGAATCGAATCGACCGCGAGAATCGAATCATCACGGCTGAAAACACGTCTCTGCATGAACAGCTGATTCGGTCACGTTCTGAGGTAAGATGGGTGGGTGGAGATTCAGGAAAAAGTGTATAGTAAATCAGAAGTGCTTAAATACCTTCACATCAATGTAGATAGGCTGCAGTGGGTGTCTTGGAGCTGAGTCAAATCATCTGGTATTAGCTGGGATTAAATACCAGGTTCTTAATTCACTGTCAGATTTTTTTTTTATTTTATTTTTTATTTTTTTTAATAGAGTGGTGAAAAAGGTATATCTGAGTGAATTTGAAGGAGGGAGGAGGCGAGGTAGGCCAAGGAGAAGGTGGAGGGATATGGTGGATGCATGTGTGAGGAAGAGAGGTATAGAAGACGGTGAGGCTAGGGTACTGACGAGATCGAGCTGGCTGGATGAATGTTTGAGAAGAAGTGCATGATCAGAGATTTGGCATCCCTTTTTAACTTGATAGTGTCTGGAATGACTCAGTCGGATTCATTTATGTGAAGCTACAGAATGTGGTGGATGTTTTTGGCATATCAGATAGAGCCAAGATTCCGGGGGCTTGAATGATGAGTGAATGGAAGTGTGGCCCATTGGACTGGACAAACTTGGGCTGTCTGGACGTTGCTACTCCTCACCCTGCCTTAGGGTGGGAGAGGAAGTCCGAATGATGATGATGATTTTTTTAAAACGGTCAATTAGTTTCTCTGAGGATAATAAAAGTGTATGGCATTAGCTGCAGTGTGAGACAGTTTGTATTACTCAGCCAATGGGTTGACTTAGTGAGGATCTGCCTTATCAGTAGGATTTATGAAAGATTTATTTAATCATTTAAATCTGGTGATCACCCCCCCCACCCCTTTTTTTTCCACATTGGTTTTTGCATATTGTTTTTAAATAAATAGTCTGGTTATGTTGCGATTAAAAAGAAAATTACATTATTGGAGTGAAGGAGTTAATTCCTTCAGTTCAGGAAGTCTCTCCAAAGCAAAAACCCCTGTGAAAATAGCAGTTATAAAATGAAAAGAACATCATAATATTGAGGGTGTTAACATCATGGCAGTTTTAACTTGTAAAGTTTTGCAGGAAATTTTATACAGTATGTTAAATTTCGCACTCCAAAAAATCGCATGTCAGTCTTAGTATTTTTATAATTAAGTTACCATATCATTTCAAGATGTATTATCTTTTAGTTTATATGGCATTAGTAGTTTTATGTACTTTGACTCCCTTAGTTCATGTAAATTTAATTATTCTCTTTTTATTTTTTTTCTTCAGTTGGAAAGAGTATCGTCTCGTGTGAATGAGTCTAGCGGAGACATTTCAGAGCTTGACACACAACTTGAACTGATAAAGGTTAGAAGTCACTTTAATTTGGTTTTATTTATTTGCAGTTTTTTATATTTTATGAACACTGTGGAAAATATTTAAGTTATTGCAGGTTAATTTTTATTTTTAATTTTAACTTCATGTAAATCTAAAACAGCATTGACATTACAGTATTTTTGGACACCTGATGGTGTAGTGGGTTAAGGTGCTGCACTCAGATATAGTCTGTAAGGTTTTGAATTAAAGGGATAGTTGGGATTTAAGGTGACCAGAGGCTTCTTTTAGGTGGGACAATCCCATCTTTTTGACGTGTGTCCCACCTTTTTAATTGTGACTAAAATGCCCCACATCTTAAGCAAATTATCTTAAATGTCCCGCATTTAGAAAATTACTATTACATTAGATATAACGTGACCTTCTTTTATGAAATTATGATGAATTAGTAAAATTATGTGTAATCCAAACCAAATGAAATACTGAATTGTTAATATAAAATCTGTATTGCTCAAAAACTGGTTTTATATATATGTGTGTGTGTGTGTGTGTGTGTGTACACTTTTTATATTGGTCCACTGTATATATAAACATGTGACAATATCCCACATTTAGCTGGAGTAAATCTGGTCACCTTAGATTTACTGCTTACGTGATATCAGTTTTTGGCAAGCAGCTTGTCACTTGCCATAAATGTCTTAATTAAGTATGGTAGCCTAACCCTGGGCCTCTGTGCTCCTAGTGGGGCATTAAAGGATCAGATGATAGATAGATAGATAGATAAATAGGTAGATAATAGTTATGGAATATTTTGGTTCCTTGTGGCCCTCAGTGGAGTTTGAGTCAAGCTGGTGAACTTGCGGCTGAGACTGAGAAGCAGCTGAGTCAAGTTACGGCAGCAACAGCAGAGCAGGTTCTCTTGCTGTCCATCGTAGCTTAGCTCCTTTCTGTACTGTAACATGTTTAGTACACAACTGTTCAGCTCTGGTGCACCCACATCCCCTCAGCCCAGTGACTTTTTTTTTTTTTTTTTTTTTTTTTTTTTAACACACTTTTCCAGTATAAGAGAGACTTGTCATATTGATGTGGTAAATGAAGGCTATATGTACCCCGTCAGTCTCAGTGAGTCTCACAAAAGCTGGAGGGAAAAAAAAATTAAACTGAAGCCAGCAAGTCTGAAATGAGAAATACTTCAATGGATTGAAGGGATTGACAGCTTCTTCATGTATATATAGAATCTTCTGTCCTTTGTGCAAGTCATCTGCTGTGCATGAAGAATGAATGCCAAAGCTTGACATTTGGTATTGCTGGTATTATTTAGTAATTTGGCTACAGTATTTCATTATGATTTGTAAAGTAGTGAATTTGGTAGCATTTCTGTCCTTTGAGATAATTTGTATGTCATAAGAAGTGGAAATTCTTATTTTGTTTTGCAGTAGAAAAATATTTCTTCATATGCTTCATGCTCATATGTAGGTATTGAATAATAAACTTTGTTGTATATTTAACAGAGCTTTTGAGAAATTCTGTAAGTGAATTTCTGAGTTAGCTGGTATGTCACAGCGTGTATGAAGGGCAGGATTCTCACCAACTTAGGAGATCCTGTAGCACTCCTTCCTTATCAGTTTACTTCTGCGTATGGCCTGAAATATAATCTTGGGCTTTATTTAATATTATAGATGTTGAAATGATATATAAACGGGAGGTTGCTATGGTGATGCTGACAATAATAATTGTAGTTTTTGATTGTTGATGATGATGATAATTTATGTAATTATGGTGATAAAAGTTCATAGGTATGATGATAATGACAGTGATGATGATAAATATTATGATAATGGTGATGACAGTGAGATAACAAGGATGATGATGGTGATTCAGTAATGATGACGATGACAAGAACTGTGTCAATGATGATGATGATTACAGTATTTATTGTAATTTGGTGTTCCCCCAGGATGAGCATGCCAGTGAGAAGGCACAGCTGGAGGAGAAGATTGTGCAGCTGGAGCATGAGCTAGAGGAAGCCACCACCAATGGAATGGAAATGCACAAGATGCTCTCGGAAATGTTGTCATCACAGAAAGACACATCTACATTCCAGGTGTGTTTATTTATTTTTTAATGCTCTCTCTAAAATGCAGTAGAGCAGAGAAAAATTTTGTTCGAAGCATAAAAGAAGTGAGAAGAATTTTTGCTGTAAAACATATCCATCCATCATCCAATTCTATGTTGCCCCATGAGGAGCATAGAAGCCCAGGGCTAGGCAATTCGGTCCTGACATTTAAGATGTAAAACATATAATGCAATGAAATATTGATTATCTTAAATGAGTTAATATGTAATGTATATGACGGGATGCTGGAGAGGGACACCTTCATATGATGTCATCAGTATATTGGGTGGCTCCACTGCCCAGTTAAACAAATTTCCCAACATTTCCCTCCCCATCTCCCAAAAGGAGGAGGATGGACTGCAGGAGAGAACTTCAGCCTGCAGTCCATGTTCACACTTCAGATGAACTTGAAGCTAGAACTGCTACTACTACAGTGATTGAGACCTTGCTTTAGCTCATTCAGTATGATAGGCCAATTTTGGTATATTCTTTATACCACCTTACAGTTTTATTCAACTTGGGAAGGACTTCGTGGACTGAAGGAGTAAGAGGCTACAGCGTCAAACCTTTTTTGTCCAAGAGGTCTCTTAACAATAATAATCTGTCTCGTGGTAACTGGAAGAAGATAGAAAAGTTGTTATCTCTGTAAAGGTGTTAATTTTATTTCATCCCTGGACATGAAGAAAGTAAGCAAGACATCATCATACTGATAGAGATGGAACCATTGAGCTGAAAGTTTAGAAAAACATGTATGTATTGTTGTAAGTTTTTGCTCACCAGATAGTATAGGAGCACTCTCACAACTTTAATGTTAAGTTGTACATGAATGAAATTCAGAGGAACTTAGTTATGGGTTAGAAATGAGACTACTAGGTTACTGGTCAAATTGACCCTACTGTATAACTACACTTGCCCATCAACGAGCTGAAGAGGGTTAGGGATATCCGTCAGTTTAGGAGAAGTATTTCTTAAAATGCTTGAAAGAGTCATTCAGATCATCTGTCTTTTGTTTCAGGCGTCAGTTGATCACTTGCAGAGCATGCTTGATGGCCAGAGGGAAAAAGTGGAGACCTTGAACTCTGACTTGGCCCTGAAAACTCGTCTGGTAAGTAGATAATTACATGTGGTGAGTAGTTGGAGGATTTTTAACACTTCCTCCATAATTATTTATTTTGCATATTACCTGTTAATGTTCTCTTGCATATTATTTGTATCTTTTTTTAATAACTATTGAAGAAGCGTGCATAAATAACACACTGTACAAAGTAATATTAACATAGCAGATATTTAAAAAAAAAAAAGAAAAAAAAAGAAAAAAAATGGTAAAGAAGAGATACTAGGAGATCTTCATAATCAGCAAGACTACATCCTCTTGTTTTCCCTGCTTAGATTATATTCTTGTCATCTTTAGAGAGACTGTAGCACCTTTTCCATACCAGTTTATTATTTAATATGGTACAGTTGCATATATAAATATCAGTATAACTTTTTATGGTGAATGAAAAGACTAACTATCCACATTGCCACGTACAGAATGAAGAACTTCACAGTGAACTGTCTGCTGCAAAGGAACGTGTCACAAACCTGGACTCACAAGTTCAGCAGGTTAGTAAAATTGGATTTCGTTTGATATATAAATACAGTACTAGTCTTAATATTTAAATGAGTGTAAATATTTTGTCTTTGGTTAGTTAAGGGAATATTATAAAGAACATTATGATTGTAAATACTGTATAAGAAATTTTATTTATGTTTTTATTTTATTGTCCTACAGGATGAGGAAAAGACTGAGGTGATGTAGGGTTATATTCATGTAAACTTGTAGCAGACCTCTCCCAATCAGATATAATCAGCAGCAGATTCATAATCATCTTTTAATTGCATTATTCATTCATCCATCTATAATCTAATCCTGTGTTGCCCCATGAGGAGCATAGGAGCCAAGGGCTAAGCAAGTTGGTCCTGATATTAAATACGAGAGTGACCAGCCTCACTCATCCCTGAGTGCCATTACATGAGCGTTAAACTCCAACCATCCCTTGGATATAAACTGCAAAGGCTCAATCCCATTGGAGTGCCTTAATTACCCACTAAACCACCAGGCGCCATAATTTGGTTATATGGTTGCCACCCAGCATAGTAAGTGGTTTTCTGGGTTACAGGAAACCATTTGGCTTGTCACTCAGTGTAGAGACCATAAGGCAGCACAGCATTGAGTGGACGATGGGCGCCCCCACTGGCCATACATTTAAAACCAGTTAGAAACTGTTACACGGTATATGCACGATATATGTTGTTTATGGTTCAGTAGACAATACTTTGTTGTAGACCTGTGAAAAGGCCTGAAAATAAATCTGTCTTGGATTGTAATGACAGGGTGTAAAGAACATGTAAATCTAATTTTTGAGTTTCCTGGCAGCAAATCATTCTTGCTTTAGAATATTGTATCTGATTGGAGAAGGTTTTTCATCAGTAAATTAGAGGCATTCATTTGGTAGTTTTCCATCAATTCTCAACTTGTGTTTATACCATTGTAAGCTTGATTATACTACTGAAGTCTATTTGGCAATCCCTTACAGAAGGTAGTGTTGTATGTAAGTTTATATTAGAGTCATCAGCTGGGGTTGTTCTGTATTTAACCAGATCATTGTAAATGATGTTCATTTATAGTATATATTTTGCTTTTGTAGTGTAATGAATGCTGTCCAAAGCTGAGATGCTATCAGTTTTTCCCTAAAGAAAGCAGGGTTGTGGAGTCTGAGTTGAAGTCAGAGTCAGAGTCGTGGAGTCGTCTGTTTTTGGTTGGAGTCAGAGTCGGAGTCAGTAAAATTCCCATGACTCCAACTCCGAGCTCTTTGGTTCTGAAATGGTGTCAGTCACATTTTTTAAATACTTCATTGAGTTTGTTTTACAACCATTTATAACGGTTTATATGTTTTTATGCAAGTACTATAAGTAGAGAATTTAAGACAACGATTTAAGAATTGCATCTATCAAAATTCATGAATATTATTAATTTTCTTGCATCATTTCCATGTGCCCTATTATTAGTACAGTATATACTTAAGTCAGAATCAGAGTCGGGAAATATTATCACCGACTCCACAACCATGAAAGAAAGCCATGAAAGAGAGGAAATGAATATTTGAATTTTTGTTGAAAAGAAAGAAAAAAAATCATTCTTCATGGCTTAAAGTTAAGTGTATTTATGATGTAAGTCTTTCAATACTGTAACAATCTTTAGTCTTTGAGTAACACGTAGCAGGCTTGTTTATCCAGCATGTACGTTGTATGTATACCATCAGTATGAAAATTTAGACTATTGTCACGCTATTCCAAAGTTTATCACATCTCATACTGAATTGTAAATGCTGCTTATTCTAATATTGAAGTGTTTGTTTTATGTGAGAGATAATGTGAGATTTATGATAGAATTTAATGAATGTAATGTGCAGTAATAGTTACAGGCCTGTGACAAATGTATGAGCTTAATATCTTAGCAGTCAGAAGGGGGTAATGCAAAAAGTAGTTCATCTGTTTTTGAATATATGCCGTCAAATTAATGATGATTTGGCTCTGCAGTATGTGAATCAGAAGGTTTTAATTCTGAAGTTGCCCTCCCCCGTCCTTTATTCTGGGGAGGGGGAATGGAGGCAAGAGTTGCAGGCATTCATCCTTTGGCTTTATCTCTTTGTAAAAATAAAATATACTCTGGTAAAATTTTAAGTATACCTGTACTAACTGCTTATTTGACTTTACAGCTGACTCATTCACTAAAAGAATTAAGTTCAGCAAAAGAAGATCTCAACGTCAGGTTAGAGAATGAGAGTAAGCTGGTGAAGGACCTGCAAGAGGTGAACAACTCCCTGTCAGCACAAAACATGGACTGCGATTCCCAGATTGGCTCCTTGAGCAATGAGCTGAAGGCCCTCCAGGATACTATTACACAGTTGCGAGACAGTGTGGAGACCAAGGATTCAGAACTCATGGTATGAAGTAGTATAAGATCACTTGGTTAAACGTTGCATCCTGTGGCATTCTTTTTTTTGCCACAGTATATTAGGGAAAGAGTGTTAATTAAGTCCTGTTGCAATTTGTAAAGCTGATTTGGCAGTTCCTGTGGATTACAGTACCAGTTTTGTGGAAATAGGTATCATATTTTGGAATACATCTCTGTGGAGAGAATAGAGTATAAGAAACTGACTAGAACAGGGCTATTGTTTGGCGAACCACGGCTCGCAAATGCGAGTATTTTTTCCCTTCGGCGAACAAATTTTACATGCAAGGCGCCTTTTGGCGAGGAGAAAATACATCCACTTCGAAACTCAGTAACTACAGAATAAGTAAATATTTAAATGAACAAAAAAAGCACGTTGTGATCGATTATTTAGTCTTGTCGCCACTGTGAATGCTTAAAATCTCATTATATGATTCTAATCATCACAATGTGTAAATAAATAATTTATTGCTCGTAAAATATTTCGGCTCGTAGTCAGTTTGGCTACTAAAAATTTATTTGGCTCGTAAATCTGAAACCTTAGGAGCCAAATGGCTCGCAACCATCGACAGTTAGCAAGGGCCCTGTAGAAGAGTGTGTGAGAGTGAAATGGAAAAGGGGATGGGGAGGGGGAGACTGAGGATGAGATGGAGGGATGGAATGGAGTGATTTATGAGAGTGGGGTGTGTGATTTGGAGGGAGGGCAGACAAATGACAGAGGACAGGGTGGTATTAGAGGCAGTTTGTTTGTGGTCATCCCGTATGGGATTAAGGCATCTTGCTTTAGACTGATAGATCGATAGAAGTATGTCTGTATTAACTCTTTCACTGCTGTTTGTGTACTTAGCTATTTCATGGCTAACAGCGTACAATTCTTTTTTTCTTCTGAGAGAAATTTCAGTAGTAGTCAGAGACTTAAAAATGAGCTAGAGTAACTATATGGGTGTTAATGGTGCAGTTGGGAATATTTATTGTGCTAGCATCAGATATTTTATTTCACTGAGAGAAATCTTAACAGTCAGTGAGTTCAGATGACTGTATATGCCAAAATGCTGATGCTGATGATGATGATACATCAGACTCTGAATTTCAAAATCTCTCCATTGTCCAGGTAACCAAGGAGTGTCTGAAGCAGCTTCGTCTGACATCTGACGATGACCACGCTACACCTGACGACGAGAAACTGTCCTCTCTGTTTGATGTCATTCGGGTCAGTATCATTTTGGTATAATTTAGTGATGATGATGTATCTGTCTTCTTGTAAACTCTCTCATAACTATGACAACTTCAGTACAGAGTATTTTATGCCAGCTTATGACAGATGATGTTACTCAATTTAAAATGCACTATAAAATTTGATTTTTTTTTTTTTTTTTTTTTTTTTTTTTTTTTTTTTTTTTACCCAGTAGTGCTATTACTGTTTCTCTGTCAGTCAGTACTGACTTAGAACAAGAGATAAGCTCAGAGGAATATGTTCTTTTATGGGCCTTCATAGATAGTTTGTTGCAGTTAAAAGGTTAATGATTTGCATTAATGCATAGCTGATTATGATTGTGCAGTTTTTGAAGTAAGGAAATTGCAGCTGCTTTGTGCTGTGGTACTAACAGGTTAAGGCAGAGCTTCAGCGGGTTCAGACAGAGCGCAGTAGGTTAAAGGAACAACTGCAAGATGCTGAGACAGCCCAGAGGAACCTGGAGGATGCAATGTCGTCAATCCGATCAGAGGTGACACAGCTACGGAGTCACCATGACCAGGCGGTGCAGGACAAACAGGAGGCACTTAGCAGGCTGGCGGTCCTCACAAAATACTTTGAGGAAAAGGAGGCACAACTTACAAAGTAGGTTCTGTTTGTAACTGTTATATTGTTAGATAAAGCACTAAGTTGGAAATTTTCACTTAAGTATACTGTTTGATTCTGGGGGTTTGAATGATGTGTGGGTGTCTGGCCCATTTCAGTTGGCTTACTGTTGGTTGTTTTTCTTGTATTGTACTTTCTGTTTCTTGTTTTGTGAATGCTGCTGTACCTCATCTTGAGATGAGAATAAAAGGTCAATGTGATGATGAGGATGAGGATGATGGTGTCAGTGATAGTGATATAAAACTCTCTGTGGGTGATTTTCACAAAGATTTACTGTATGTGAGACCCCTAGTGAGAGAGAACTGTAACTAATATATGGCTGTTTGAAACATTGGAGTGTAGAAAAGTCATGCAGATCTTAAATATATAGGATTCATTAGTCCTTTCGCTAATAAGGCACTTTCCGTAGCATAATAAAATTGTCTGTTAGTAGCACAAATAAGAGAAAAACTATGTTGTTGGACTGAAAGGTGAACAGTGCTGAGTGGGGCAAAGATCACTTTGAAAATGGCTTTAATGTTGTAATATTGTGTGTGCAGAGAGCTGGAGTCTCAGGAAGGGCTGCGTGTGGATGCTGAAGGAGCTGCAGCTGCAGGTGCATCCAAGCTCCAGAACTATGGACTTGAATTGGCAACGTACAAGTAGGTCATTCATGTTAAGCTGTATTTCTTTTAGTATATTTCTCAGATATTTATGTGTGAGGCAAGAACTAAGTTTTTAACATTTAACCCTGAGCTGCAGACCTCATGTGAGGCATAGTTAAGGTCTGCATGGACCAAGCAGCAAGCCTCATATCGTTTAATTTCATTTTGTTTCATTTTTGATGACTCCAACATGCTTGCATGCATCGGCCTTGGTCACCTAATTGTGGCTGTCCATGCTGCTCGATCCCAGGCAACTTCCCCATTTAGTCCCTTATCCCAGAGGTCACACTCAGTGACCTCACTCCAGGTCTTTTTCAGTCTTCTTCTTGCTACCCAACCCCCAACATTAACACTTCTCACTTTCTGCACCCAATTATCATCTCCCATCCTCTCCACATGCCCAAACCATCTCAGTCTACCTCTCTTCATCACAACACCAATACACTCCAGTTCCATCCTACCTCTCAGCTCTTCCATCATAAACCTAGCCTCCCCAGGCCACACACTTAGGGGCGCACTGCACATCCACCTAATCATTGCCATTTCTGTACGTTTGAGCCTGTGAATGTCCTCTTCCTTTACTGCCCAGGTCTCACTGCCATACAGCATTACACTCCTAACACATGCCGCATATAAAGATCCCTTAGTGTGGAGGGAGAGTCCTCTCAGTATTAGGAGAGGCAACAGCTCCCTGAACTTCTTTCAACCATTCCTCACTCTAGCCACAGAGCTAGCTCCAGCCCCACCTCCAGCACATAACATGTCTCCCAAATAACAAAACTCTTGCATGTACTCACGAGACTCACTAGCAAGTTCAATCCTTTCGTTCCTGGCAATCTCTGACTCTCCCTGACACACCACACACGTGAAATCAGCGTTATCTTGCAGTGTATCTCCAATACTACTACATCTCTTATACACTCTCTTATCACAAACACTGCTCAGTATGGAATTACTTCCCACACCCTTGTGGCAGATCACACATGGCACTTCTCACCTTCTTTGACAGGATTGCCCCCAACCCTAGATACCATCAGTGTTGTTTTATCTGCATTTTCTCTTAAGCCCTTGTACCCCATAACATCACTTCACTTCTTAAATCTTTCCTCCACCTCCCTTTCATTCTCTGCAATCAACACCAAATAATCAGCACACAACATCTTCCAAAGGAGTCCATGTCTCAAGTCACATGAGAGGGCTTTAAGTACCATAATAAACAACAAGGGGCTCAAGACTGACCTCTGATGCACACCAACATTCACATAAAACTCATCACTCTAATCTCCATTCGCCCTTCCCTGGGTGTGAGCACCCCCACACGTGGCCATAACCACCCATACCAGCCACTCCTTGATCCCAGGCTTTCTCATTGCCCACTCCACCACTTCTCTAGGGATTCTGTCACAGGCCTTCTCCAAATCAACAAAAATAAAGTGCAGTTCCCTTTTCTTTCCTATATATTTTTCCTGAAGCTGTTGAATAATGAATATGGCATCAGTGGTCCCTTTGCCTGTCATAAACCCAAACTGCATCTCATCAATATTCACTCTTTCTCTAATCATACCTTCTAAAACTCTCTCCATTACCTTCATTGTCTGGTCCAAAAGTTTTATGCCTCTATAATTTCCTTTTTCCAGGCATCACCCTTCCCCCTTGTACCCATTTACAATTACATTCTCAGTCAATCATCGGGGACAACACACTCATATGTAAATGTGATTATCAAATCAGTGACTAATCCCACTCCTATGCTGTACCTCCTGAGGCTTTCAGCATACAAGATACAATTTACATTGGTTATAAAACAGTGACTCAGGGGAGGTAAACTACCTTACAAGAAATCAGCCTGGCAGGGGTTAAATATAAATGATACATAATGTATAGTTCATATATTTGGATTTAGTACTTTCTTCCTTTTTTTATTCAGCCCATTTATTTATTTGTTCCTCATTTCTTTTATGATAATTTTTTTTACTTTTGAAAAATTTTTCATGCACACTAAAGGAGTATGAAAGCAAAACCTGAAGTTCCAGCAAAGCCTGAAAAGTTCCTCCCCAAATCCTCTGACTACTTCAACCTGGCAGACTTGTCACCCACAACCAGCAATGTGCCAGTGTCTGATGAGTACAAAGTACAGCTAGTGAAAGCCAAGGCTGAAATGAGAAGGAAGTTTTCAGCCACAGGAGCATCTAACATTCAGGCAGAAACCAATGAAAGGATTCCTACATCGTATCTTGCACGGCATGGTAGCTCCACTGGCTCCACAGTCAATGCAGCGTTGTCTGTGTTATCAGATGATATAAGTCGGTCCTCACACCCTGCTGGGGAAGAAGCCCAAGCTCCCTCCTCACCCTCACGACCTTCCTCTCTCAGTATATCACAACAGGCATCATCAGCAACCTCGGAACAGTTGATCTCACATACAGTTGATCTGAAGCACATAACTAATACGAATGTGCAAAGTTCATACTCTCAGTCATCATGTGTTGTAAGCACATGCCAAACTGACACTGTTGCGAGTGTAACGGAGACTCGTAAATTAGCTAGTGAAATGTGTGTATCAAGCTCTGAATTGGTTCATGAGAAAGAGAGTACAAGTTGTAGAAGCACAATTGACAAGAAGTTAGATGAGACACCAGCTTCTGATGATGTTAAGAGCTCAGTTGCTAAGATGAGGCTCCTGTATGAGAGAAAGGAGCTAGCTCGCTCTGAGACTTTGAGCGACAGCTGGAGATTTGATTCTTCTAGAGACAACAGGAGATTTGATATACCCAGGTATAACAGAAGTGATTCACTAAGAGAAAACAGCAGGAGTTTTGATTCATCTGTATATAGAAAGAGTTTTGATTCCCCAAGAGATAGAGGGAGTTTTGATTCCCCAAGAGATAGAGGGAGTTTTGATTTATCTAGAGGCAGAGGGAGTTTAGATTCACCAAGAGATAGAAGGAGTTTTGATTCATCTAGAGATAGAGGGAGTTTTGATTTATCTAGAGATAACACAAGACTTGATTCACCTGAGACGGTTGTGCCGGAAGCAAGGCAGTCCCCACCAGAGGAGAGTGTTAAGGTCCAGGAGGTGGTGGACACTTCGCAGCTGAGCCAAGTGGTAGAGGGCAAGAAAAAGTAATTACAGTATCATCATTTTTGCAGACCCATTGTTAACCTTGATTAACCTTTTCTGTACCTTGACAACTTTTATATTGTATTCTTGCTAATCTCCAGAGGACTTTTGTTCAGCATAGGGGAGACCTCATGTAGTCAGATGGTTTGACACATCTACTCCAGACTGTTTTATTCAGCCAGGCAAGACCTCTGGTAGTGAATGGGGTTAGAAATAGTCTCCTTTAGTCTTTTCAGTTTGAAATGTCTTTCCTAATTTGACCAGGAGTTCAGTGGAGGAAGCAAGGATAAGGTAAAAGGTGCTGTCATACTGAAAGGGTTAATGTTTCACAGCATTAGTTTGTGTAGTTACTAGTTAAGTAACTAGTTAAGGTATTATAGTTGGTTTCATGGAGTCTGATGCACTGATTTTGCCAGCTGAGGACAGGTGGATCTGGTAACACTATGTGATGCCCTCGGCTGGTGATTGGTCAATTTCTGTTGTGTTTGAACGTGCACCAAATTGACTTTGTATTCCAACCAAGGCCCTCATTTATTTGTAAGATACCAGATTATACAGATACAAATTAAAGCAATATCTTTAATGATAAATATGTGCCTTTTAAATTATTAGAGATAAACCTGAACGACACTGATAACAGTTGCAACTGGACGCATACGGAAAACAGTCAGGCACTGATTTATTTGTTTAAATTAATATCATTATGTTTGATTTCGTTCACACTGCACGCGCTTTTATTATAGCAGGAGTGTTCAACTATTATTTTCTCATGGGGTTTGCTTTTATCTTACTTTCCTTTCTTTCACGATTAACAAAAATTTGGTTCATTCTACAGTGATGTAATCCATTACTTTCCCGGCTCCCCTCTGTTGAGGGGACAGAGATATATCATGCCTGAGGAAACAGTGCATGGTGGCCAGGGATAGGGTGACCGGCTATCTGTCTGTATGTCTGTCTTCTATGATAGTTATAAAAATGTTCAGGAAAATCAAACATCAAACTTATTAATGTAAGAAATTATTTTGTGAATCTGGCTATGAGTACAAACAACTGCAGATTTTTAGTGCTGCTGTAATCTATGAAGGTAATGAAAATGTGTATGTACAGTATGTATTGAGAATAGCATGTATTGGCCCCAGTGGTGTGTGTGTGTGTGTGTGTGTGTGTGTGTGTGTGTGCTCACACACATCATAATTATTAGAATATAAGCTAAGCGTATCTAGGGTAAGGTTGTATATAAGTAGATGAGGTAATGAAGGGCATGGTGTAGACTGTAGATAGTGACACTGTGTAGTAGTGGTGGGAAAAACATTCGAGCCTTCACAGGACCTCGAGACCACCATGCTATGAATCTCCGAATTCCCGCCACAGTTGCTAACTGTGTCCGTATGCGTCCAGTTGCGATTTTACTTTTTTTTTTTTTTTATCAGTTTCGTTCAGGTTTATCTCTAATTATTTAAAAGGCACATATTTATCATTAAAGATATCATTGCTTTAATTTGTATCTGTATAATCCGGTATCTTACAAATAAATGAGGGCCTTGGTTGGAATACAAAGTCAATTTGGTGCACGTTCAAACACAACAGAATTTAACTAATCACCGCCCGAGGGCAACGCGCAGTGTTACCAGATCCACCTGTCCTCAGCTGGCAAAATCAGTGCATCAGACTCCGTGAAACCAATTACAGGTGTATAGTTAAATTAGCTGTACTTCACATGAATATAGTCCTGCTGGTTGTATATCCATTCTGCCAGCTTCAGATTATCTTTTCATATTTTGGTTTTGAAAGTGGTTTTGTTTCCATCTGTCATAGAAGCATTGATGTATTAACTATGCCTTTTGAGCTCTTGATTTTGTACTACAGTAATACATAAGAGTGTTCGTACAGAATGATAACTATGATATATAACATCAGCAGGTTTATATGACTTGGTGGTATAGTTACCCAGCTTGTACTTTTTATTGATACTTTTGTGTATATGGTATGTCCAGCTGCAAACATACTGTAGATACCACTCCACTCCACATCAGTGAATAACAATGCAGTGAGCAGGAACTATATACCTAGTCATGCAATCTTCAGGGGCAGACAGTTTTTTATAGAATATTCTGTGTTTCCTAATTTGCAACTAAAAAAAAATGCAGTGATATTTATGTCTGCTGCTGTACATTTTGGCAATACTTATCACATGAATATGATGGTGTACAGCTTACAAAATACTTAATACAAAAATTATTGCCAATGGTATCACTCTCATCTTAAATGTCGGGACCAACTGCCTAGCCCTGGGCTCCTACGCTCCTCATGTGGCAATGTAGGATTGGATGATGGATGGATGGATGGTATATTTACCCCATGTTTTGCTCTTTGAAGTAAGACTCTGGGCTTGTGGATTTAGGTGCTCCAAGGGGATATGGGTCATGAAGGGTTTATATCCAAGTGGAGGTCACTCTTGTCTTCATATGAGGACTGAGTAGCCAAACCTTGGCCCCCTGCGCTCCTGAATGGGCCAATAAAGGTGTGATAAAAAAAGGTACAGTTAGAGCTAACAGGCCTGTAGCTTAAAAGTAGAAACCTTTATCCATTCCCAGTACTGTATATTAATTTATTTTTATGATACAAGTGGTGGTAGGTGGGGGTGCTCACTATCCACTCACTCGATGTAGTGCTGCTTTGGATGTCCGTCCTTTCCTCTTGTCCGTCCTTCATCTTCTTTTGTTCTTTCCTTTATTCTTTCCGCTTCCTTCTGTCTACGGGTGACATTACACTCCCTCCTCTGTCTTTCTTTTCTTCATTCTTTCCCATTCCTTCTGCCTGTGGATGACTCTACACTGAGTGACAAGCCAAATGGTTTCCTCTACACCAGGAAACCATTTACTATGCTGGGTGGTAACCATATAACCAAATTATGGCACCTGGTGGTTTAGTGGGTAATTAAGGCACTCCAGTTCTCTGATGCAAGGGTTAACCATTACTCCCAGTCCTTCATTTATGCAACAGGTCAACTCTGGAACTCTCTCCCTCTGTCTGTATTTCTTGCTTCCTATGATCTCCAGTCTTTCAGATGCAGTGTGTCCAGGCATCTCGAAATGATCGTATCTTGAATTTGGCTCTCTCTTGTATTTTGTTTTTCTCTTGGAAGGAACAGTAATTGCGTGCTCTTGGCCTTTGGTTCCTTCTTCCTCGCAAAAAAAAAAAAAAAAAAAATCCAAGGGGTGGTTGGGGTTTATTGCTCACGTAATGACACTCAGAACTTGGTAGGCTAGTGCAGAGTTTTGCTGATGTCTGTAAGCGTCGTTCCTTGAGAGTAAATGTAGAAAATAGTAAAGTGATGGTTATTGAGAGAGAAGGTGACTCCTAGTGCAATGTAACAGTGAATGGAGAGAGACTGGAATTGATGAGAGAGTTCTAATACCTGGGTACAGTGATAGAAAAGAGAGGAAAATGTGCAAAAGAAGTTGAAAGTAGAGTGACACAAGGAAGAAAAGTAGCTGGTGCAATGAAGGCCTTGATAAGAAACAGAGGCTTGAGTGTTGCAGCTGCACGTGGCTTACATGAAGGAGTGTTAGTGCCAACTTTAACATATGGATGTGAGACTATGATGTGGCATGAAAATGAAAAGTCAAGAGTAAGAGCAGTGGAGATGGGACTGCTGAGGAATGTATGTGGAGTACAGAGGGTGGATAGGATACGAAATAATGTGATTCGTGAAAGATGCGGAGTGAGGAAGTCGGTGGACACCAGAATTGAAGAGAGTGTACTGAGATGGTATGGTCATGTGGAGAGAATGGACAACAGTAGAGTGGTGAAGAAGGTATATCTGAGCGAATTCAAAGGAGGGAGGAGGCGAGGTAGGCCAAGGAGAAGGTGGAGAGATATGGTGGATGAGTGTGTGAGGAAGAGAGGTATGGAAGTTGGTGAGGCTAGGGAACTGACAGGAGATCGAGCTGGCTGGATGAATTTTGTGAGGAGGTATGCATGATCAGGGATTTTTGGCACCCCTATTTAACGTGGCAACATCTGGATTGACTCTGTCGAATACGATATGTGAAGCTACAGAATGTGGTGAATGTTTTTAGTGTATCCGATACAGCCAGGATTCCGGAGACTTGAATGATGAGTGAATGGAAGCATGGCCCATTGGATTGGGCAATTTTGGGCTGTCTGGACATTGCTACTCCTCACCCTGCCCTTGGGTGGGAAAGGAGGTCCGGATGATGATGATGATTATTTTATACTTACCTCTTGTATTTTAATGTTACAGAGCTCAAGTTGAGAGCCTCCGTAAGGAGTTGCAAGACCAGGAAACCTCATACAAAGCCCAACTGGCCAGCTATGAACAGAAGGTTCATGAAAATTGGGTAAGGTTTTTGGTTTTGGTTTCTTCATGATATGGTGGAGGTGGAGGCTATGTTGTCTATTCTATTCACTTTATTTTGACCAAAAATTACCATCTCTTCATCATGAATGTGAGCTGTAGCAAGAGATTGACACTAGAATATGGTGTTGATCATAAGAAGGTGCTGTAGAACGGATATAGAGCTGTAGCGTTGTCTGGAAAATAGGCTGCAAAAGGATGAAAATCACTGTCAAGTTAAGTTGGAGATGCCTCAATCTCGTAAGGGGTGGCCACAAACAAGTAGCCTCCATGGCACCCTGTCCAATGCCATTTCGCTGCCCCACTTCCAGCTCACCCTCCTCTCTCATATACCCCTCCACTCCATCCTTCTATCTCATCCTTGGTCTCCCCCTCCCTCTCCCCCCCCCCTCCACCTTATTCACATACACTCTTCTCGTTACTCTCTCGTTCTCCATCCTCTCCTCATGGCCAAACCACCTCAGTGTATTTCTCAACGCTTTCTATCACATGCACATCCACACCACAACGCTCCTTCACTTCCTCATTTGTTAGTCTGTCTTTCCACGTAACTCCACAAGGTCCTCTCAGATAACTCATTTCCACTGCTGTTACTCTTGACTCGTGTCCTTCCAACAATGTCCAAGCTTCCATACGTTAGGGTTGGTTTCACAATACTGTCATTCAGCGACCTTTTTTACTTCCATGCTCACTTTCTTGTTCCTCATCACTGCTTTCAAGGAACCAGCAACCTTTCTTCCTTGCTGTAACCTTTCAAGCACCATCCTCAAAACTCCCATCCATGCCCATCACACTCCCCAAGTCCTTAAATGCACTCACATTTTCCATTTCTTCCTCATCCAGCCTCACTGTACATTCAGTGACTTTATTTCTCTTGAAGACCATAACTTTACTCTTCTCTACATTCACTGTGGCTTAGTGGGTTAGAGGACTCTGACCGAAGGGTCGGAGGTTTGAGTTCACCCAAGGGTCATTTGTAGACATCAAGAAGGGCATCTGGTCATAAAGTGCTACACTATCCAAAAGAGTCCTCTACCCAGGGGCAACGCCTTAGCCCTTATTGAAAAAAGGGGACACGATGTATATAAAAAAAAAAAAAAAAAAAAAAAAAAAAAAAAAAAAAATCGTTTCTTACACTCCCGAACTCAAACTCATTCACCAAGCCTTGCAGTTCCTCCTCGTCTTCACTTAACAATACAGCATCATCTGCAAATAACTGTAGAGGGAGTCTCCAAACACTGCCCTCTCTCATTAGAGTCACTTCAACATCCACTGTCGTACCTTGTACCGCTTGTATAACCCCATCCATATACAGATTGAACAAGCATAGGAACATGACACATACCTGTTTCAGTCCAACGTTCAGATAGAAAAATTCACTCAGTTCACTATCCACATGCACTGCAGCCTTAGCATCCTCATTCATACTCTTCATGATATTCAGCAACTTCCCATTTACTCCATATGTTCTTAATACATTCCACATTTCTTGTCTATCCACTCTGTCATATGCGTTTTCCAAATCCATGAAGGCTGCATACAACTTCTTTCCCTTCTCTTAAAACTTTTCCAATATAGACCTAAGAATGAATATCTGATCTATACAACCTCTTCCCTTCCTAAAGCCTCCCTGCTCTTCTCCAACTAATTCCTCTCTTATTTCCCTAACTCAGTCAATAAATATCCTGCCATATACTTTTCATATGATACTAAAAAGGCAAATGCCCCTATGATTACCACACACTTCTTTTTCCCCTTTTCCTTTGTACAGAGGAATAATTATACCTGACTTCCAGTCCTCTGGGACTCTACCTTCCTCCCAGGCCAGTCTGCACATCTTCCATATTCTTTCTACCACTCTCTCTCATTCATGCATCAGCATTTCACCATACTCCATCAATTCCTGGGACTTTTCTCATTTTGACATTCTTCATTACTTCCACAACTTTCATCCTACTTATTTCTTCCACTCTTTTCACCTCCCTCCATCTCCCAGCCATTCCCCAGCCACTTGTATTCACATTACTTTCATTCTGTATACTGTATTCAACAGTTCCTTAAAGTGTTCTGTCCATCTGCTCACATTTTTTCCATTCTCCACTTGCAATCTACCATTTTTATTTTTCACTTCGCGACTTACTTCTTTATTACCCTGTCTAACTCTTTTCCTCATTCCACAACATTTTCTTACATTCCCTCCACTTTACAAATTCCTCATCCACTCTCGTCATTATCTTACTAATCTTTTCACCTCTCTCTTCGTCTCTACTTATAACTCTCTCTTCTGTCTCTCAACTTCCTCCACGCCCCTATTTCTCAGTCACTCACTATATGCTTTCTTCTTTTGCACCACAGCCTGTTTCACCTCCTCATTCCACCATGCTGTTCTTTGCATCCCTTTTTGTCTTCTTTTCACCCCACACACACCACCTCTCGTTGCACAGATCTCTTCTGTGATTATCATTCACATTCCTTCTACATCCTCCACCTGCTCCAGATGAAGTGTAGTTGTAATATACACCACATCATGAAAGATTATTTTTGTTCTTAACTGAAGTAGCCCACAGTGGTTTAAATCCAAGGAGTGATTTGGGCTTATTGCTGACATAATGCTGTGCAGGGATGAGCAACTGTTCACTGAAGCCTTAAATGTCTGGAATGAGCAGCCTATGTCCGGGAAATAATGCCTGTGCTTTTTCACGATGATAATTTGGTTTTTAGTTTTGTCTTGCTCTTTCAAGACAGTTTTATTCACCATTCCGAACTGGAGGAGTTTGATACAGCCCTCAGTAACCCCCTAGCTACAAGAGGTTTTTCCAGACTAGAATAAAAAAAAAAATCTAAGGTAGCAAGAATAATAAATGATAAATAAACTGAAATGGATTTGTATTGGACTGTATTCGTTTAGGATATTAGCTGCTTTCAGTGATAAACCAGTCTACATGGCTGTTTCGTATTTTCTTTTTCATATTTTTTCACTTCAGTATTCCCTTTAGTTTGAGTGTGAAGTGCTTGGTAGCTGTATAAGTAGATTCAAGTATAAACAAGGAGTATAATATTACATTGATTACTTTTTCAGTAGTACAATTTTATACTTGCAACATCCTTATTATTTCATTCCCCTACAGGATAACTTAAAGCTGTGGGTGGGATTGTACGGTATTTTAGTTTGTAGCACCCGTTTTTTAACAATTTATTTTACTTCTTACACCTTAACATTTTTTTGTGTAGGTGTGTTATTTGTATCATTTTATTATCAGCATATTTTGCATCAGTAACATACAAAACAATATCCAGGTGTATGTGCAGAATAAACATTAAGAAAGAGGTGTTATGAACTCTGCAAAGCCACTTAGAATATGGTCCTGTAAGTGAGAGTCTGACTTTGCATGTATGTCACAGTGTGTATGAAGGGCATAGTCATAGTTGTAATCAGCTTAGGAGTTTCCTTGGAAGAGGTATCCAAAGTCTCTTAGAATATGTCTTTAAGCTGAAGAAATGTATATGCTCTATAGTTTGTATGTTCTATCCTGTGGGCAGCTTCAGGCACGTGCAGCTGAACGTCGTCATGAGGAGCAGCGTCAGGAGAACAGCCAGCTGCGTACCCGCCTCACTGTGCTGCAGAAGGAACGCGATGAGGCTCACCACCTTCCTTCAACAAAACCACACCCAAAACGTATAAATACTTCTTAATTGTTTTAATAGACTTAACTTTGTGTAGGTGGGGGGGAAAAAATGTGCATACTATTCCACCTAGTGCACTTAACATTTAAGACATCTGTTACATTTCTTCATTGACAGAATATAGAGCATCATCTGTTGGCAGGGAAACCTACCATGCATCTTACAGCTTTTGATTTCAGTTAGTAGATGGAAGTGAGAAGGTATGAAATAATTGGCAGACTTTTATTTTCAGCTGTGCCTGTTCTGGTTAGCTTTAGTTTGAATCCCTAAGAGTAACTTTGATGTAAACTAAATTGTTTGGCATGGGCTGAATATAAGCCCATAAAGTAGTTTCATCAGCATACTAAAAAAAAAAAAAAGATATCTGTAGATGTAGGGGGGGAAAGAATATTATTTACAAAATCCCTGTGTTGTGAAACACAACTTTAGGGGTAGAAGTGTAGGATTAGAAATCCATCTTGTGTTGCAAGCACCCATGTAGTTGCCGTGATGCAAGAATTAAAGTGGAGAGAGAGAGAGAAAAATATATCAGGTACTCATGTGCTTCTTATATTCATTTCTCAGAGAAAGTCTTTGTGCTATATTTCAGATGTATCCACCATTTATACCCGATAAATGGGATTAAGTTAATTATATAAAACTAGGCTAGTTCTTCTTATACAATAATGAGTAGTAATTCTGGCATAATACTGATGATTTACAATCATATTAGTGTTTGGTCCAGTGCGACTGGCACCGATGAAGTGAGAGCTGGTTGTACATGGTCACTCTTGATTTTTCCAGCATTAATTTTAAAGTAATTTTGAAAAAATAAGTAAATGAATAAATAATATAACATGTTTAAATAACTGATGTAAATTTAAAACATAAGGAATCTTCGAATACAGTATATGTAAAGTAACTTATGCAATTGATTTAGTGACAGCTAAATTGCTTGTTTTAATTTTGAATACCAGTACTTAAAATGTTGTGTACATAAGGCATACTTTACAGTGCCTGTCATCTTGTTTGTTGACCCATATATCTCAGGAACATAATCTCTTACTGTTAACTCCTTCATATTTTTTTTTTTCCCACTGCACAGACAGTTTGATGCAGCATACAGGGATGTTGCTCCTAATATCTCAGGAACATAATCCCCTTCTTTTAATCCCTTCATATTATTTTTTTCCATTGCACAAACAATATGATGTAGCATAAAGGGATTGCCTTGCAGTGTAGGTTTTATTGAAGGCTACATCTAACCTCTCAAATGTAGAAGTAGGATTCTGGGGGCTTGATGTTTGATTCAGGGTCTGGCTTATTCACTGAGCTTGTTGATAGTTCTTGTGCTTTCTCTGTCCCTGTTTCCCGGAGCCTACCTTGCCTTATCCTTCGGTGAGAAGGTGAGGTCAGGATGGTGATAGTGAGAAATGCCCTTTTAGTGTCATCATCCTGACCCAATTTCCCATTTTTGCAAAGGGGTGGATAGGCTTCTTAAACTAAAAATGGAAGCTACAGAAGTTAAAGGTGTCTATCAAAGTACTTGTTCATACAGCAAGATGGTTCCTTAATTTTATCATCACGATAATTTTTAAGTAAGTGTCATAGTTGGAATTCTATTGGCAACCCTGTAGCTAAGTGGTGTGGCTTGGTTAACTGATAGTTTTCACTTTCTGCAGTTTGTATTTCAAGTACCTGTACTTGCATTAAGTGCTGGGTATGTCATACTGAGTTTGCTGTATATTAGTTTAAAAAACAGCTATTATCACTGAAGTTAACTCAGGTGAAAATATGCTAGTATTTGTATTGTAGAAACAGGTAGGAGTAACATAGAGGGTATGCACATCAATACTCCTCTGATATGGCATATAGATGGATCTCACATCTTGTGCAAAAAAACTTGTATCACCATTCTGTGCTGTACATACTCCCGCTTCTGCCATAATTGTAGTGGTGATTGGTTATTGTAAGGTCAAATAAAGCAACCTGTAATTTTGGTAGTGATATATGATGCTTCACAGGTGTAGATGCCAATGGGAGTGTGTCGTCACCAGGGCCAGAGGGCGAGGGTGAGGGTAACCATCGAGATGTAGACTCACCTCCGGTAGTGCCTCATCCCTTAGCACCTCCACCTATGCTGCCCATGATGTTCCCACCTGGTGGCCCGTTACCTCCGGTGCCTCCTCCCCATAGCTTACCCCCAGGTGTACCTCCACCCCCACATCCTGGCCTGCCCCACGGTGTGCCTCCTCATGGCCTGCCACCTCCTCCTTTCCTCTCAGGGGAAGCACCTTTCATGGGCCCTCCTCTCCCTCCACTCCCTGGAGACCGTCGGTTGCCCCCTGCTGGGGGCATGTCCTCACCGCCTTTCCGAAGATCTGGATCTCCATCTTATGATCATCGTAATGACCGTTATTCGCCTGCAAGTGAACATTCTCATTTCTCAGATCATCAATATTCACCTCCTCCATTACGTCATCGGCCAGGGTCGCCAGATATTCATCGTCGAAACCACTCCCCAGACAGACGGTCTGACAGAACTAGATCTCCTGATCGACGTTCAGATAGAATGAGATCACCTGATCGGCGTTCAAACAGGCATACGCCAGACAGAAGGTTAGACAGACGTTCACCTGAGAGGCACTACTCCACCCGATCTCCAGATGGGTACTCGCGCCACAGGTCTTCCCCACATCGTTATTATGATCATTCAGATTTTAACAGTGATGAAACTAGGATACATTCATCTCATATGAAAGGTAAGGTAACAGCAGAGCTTTGCTATGCAGTTTAATTTTTAATCATCCAAACCTAGCTCAACAATATCTTGTGATGGACAGTTATCCATCACACGCATGCAGTTCATATTGGTGAGCTAGAGTTGGCTCATACACACTTTTTTTGAAGCATGATTTTCCATGCATGTCACATTTATTCATTTTGTTTTTCTTGCATGCTGCTGGATTAGGGAATGCAAACTTTAAGAAACTAAGAACATTCTGGCAGAGTATGGAGAAAGGAGAGCCAATTCCAACAGCATCAGACAGTGAACTCTATGAGAACATATAACTACTGACCTGTCCTGAATATATTTCCAGGTTAGGTAGATGATAGTAGTGTGTGCTTATGTATAGGTTTGGTCATTCATGGGTGTAGTAGCCTAAAAGCAGACCATGCAACTTTGTAGTAGTGGTAGATATTTCCCTACTAATGGTTTAGTTTTGTCATAATAATACTGGTATTTACGTGAGTACTGTATATCACGTCTGAAGTTCAGCTTATTATTGTATTAGTAGTAGTAATAGTTGTTCCCTAGTCAGACTGACTGAACAGCCCCGCATCCCTAAGGAAGGCCATGGCTGAGACTGAGCTTTCCCACAAAGCTCTCAAGGAGTGTATGTTGTGTTGCTGGTGCATGTGATTGTGTACAATGCAGTCTTCCATAATCTCCTTAATAGTATGGGGTGCAGTGTTGCATCCCGAACAGGCATCAGCGACGGAGTCATCCAGCCTCTTCTGATAACTCAAGAGGGCTGGATGATGCCCACATCTCAGCCTGGCCAGGTGGACCCTGTCCTCATGAAGGAGATGGGATTCAAAAGGGTGGATATCAGGAGTCCGTGCATGCAGCTGTGTGTTGTCTTTGAGTGACTGAATGGAGCAGCGAGTGATTTGAGCATGGATATGCCTCTGGAAGCTGGTTTGAGGCAGGTGAGGGGGGAGAGATGGCAGTATTTGTGTATGATATCGTGTGCACAGTGTTGTTTTGATGTTCCTTGGTGTGTATGGATGTGCTGCCATGAAGTGTAGTGGATGGTGTGGGTTTGTGGAGGCTGCAGCAAGGATTTGTGTGCCTCTCATGTCTAGATGCTCTTTGACTCTGAGGACCTTGGTATCTTGGTGGAGGTGGTCTGTAGATGTAGCAGCCATGTAGCCTGTAATTATTTTTAGGGCCTTGTTCTATATGGTCTGTATGGTGTTGCAGTATGTGGGGTTGGTGAGGTTAGAAGCCCAAGCTGGGCTTGTGTAGTTCATCACTGAACGTATGTAGTGTCTGTATACTGTGGTGGTGGTTTCTTTGTTGTGTCCAAATGTTGTGTGGGCAAGTGACCTTTGGGTGTTGAGTCTTGGTGTTAATTTATTTTTAATGTTTGTTATGGGTTGTTTAAATGACTGATGTATGTTACACCAATGATTTTGTGTGTGTGTGTGTGTGTGTGTGTGTGTGTGTGTGTGTGTATTTACCTATTTGTATTTACCTATTTGTAGTATACAGGAATTGAGCAATGCTCGTGTTGTCCTGTCTCCATATCCACATTTATCAAGTCTACCTTTACACACATGAATGTTTTTCTCATGCACCACCTCTTTGTCTGAGTCGTTCTAAATATTTAAGAATATACCTAATTGTGATATACACGGAATGTACTATGCTCGTGGGTTTCCGTCGCTGTTTCTCAATAAGTCGAATTTAACTTTAAACTCGTTTAAGTTTTTAGACTGGACGATCTCTTTGTCCAGGCTATTCCATAAGTCTATACTTCTGTAAGGAAAGCTATATTTCTTGATATCCTTCAAGCAGCTTGACTTTTTCAATTTCATTCCATGTCCTCTTGTTGCTCTCTTATCCCATACAAACAGATCTTCTTTGTCAATTTTATCTACTCCCACCATGGTCCTGAACACCGCAATCATGTCTCCCCTCTTTCTCCTTTCCTCTAACGAAGGCAAATCCAGTTTTTCCAGCCTCTCTCTGTATGACAGGTCTGTCAGACTGGGGACCATCTTGGTTGCTGTTCTTTGTATTCTCTCAATCTTGTTTATATCTTTCTTTTTGTGTGGGGACCACACTACCGCTGCATATTCTAACCTGGGGCGGATCATGGCCACTATCAATTTTTTCATCATTTCCTCATCCATATAATGAAATGCTACTCTTATGTTAGTCAAGAGCTTATAAGTCTCTCCAACTATCTTGTTAATGTGCTTTTCTGGTGACAAACTATCTTGGACCAGCACTCCCAAATCTTTCTCTTCTCTCCTTTTTGTGATTAATTCATTACCCAAAAAATAATTCAGTGATGGTCTCCTGGTACTTTTACCCATTTCCAAAATTTTACATTTCTTTACATTAAATTTCATTTCCCACGTCCGGCTCCAATTGTGTATCCTATCCAAATCCTCCTGCAGTATTTTACAATCCTCCTCAACCTCTATCTTCCTCAAGATCTTTACATCATCAGCAAACAGACTCGCATAACTGTTCACTCCATCTACCATATCATTTACGTAAATCAGGAACATTACTGGTGCCAACACTGAACCTTGAGGGACTCCACTTGTTACTTCCCTCCATCCAGACATCTTTTCCTTTATTACTGTCCTCATTTGTCTGTCTCTCAAAAAGTCTCTCATCCATTCCAGAAGTTTCCCCTTTAGTCCTCCTATATATTCTAGTTTCCACATTAGTCTCTTATGAGGTACCTTGTCAAAGGCCTTCTCTAAGTCTAAGTACACACAATCCACCCAACCATCTCTCTCCTGTACCACATCAATCGCTCTTGAGTAAAAGCTCAACAAGTTTGAAACACATGACCTTCCACTTCTGAATCCAAACTGACATTCAGCCAAAATATTCATCTCTTCCAGATATTTTATCCATCTGTCTTTCAGGATTCTCTCACACAATTTTGCGACCATGCTGGTTAGAGACACTGGTGTGTGTGTGTGTGTGTGTGTGTGTGTGTGCGCACGTGTGTGTGTGTGTGTGTGTGTGTGTGTGTGTGTGTGTGTGTGTGTGTGTGTGTGTGTGTGTGTGTGTGTGTGTGTGTGTGTGTGTGTGTGTGTGTGTGTGTGTGTGTGTGTGTGTGTGTGTGGTAGGGGAGTGTTGTTTATGGTGAGGTGTGGAATGTGATTATGTTCTGCTGTCCAGTTTGTGAGGAGGGTCACTGTAGATTTGGCTGGGGCTGTTGTAAGTCTGTCTGTGGTGAACCATTCGTGTAATGTGTTGAGGTAAGGTTGGAGGATGTGTATGGCTGTGTTTGTGTTTTGGTGTGTACATGTAAGTGTTATGTCATCTGCATAGGAAGCTGTGTATCTGTGGTGTGTGGGTATGTCGTGCATGTAAAGGTTAGAGGGTGTAGGGGACGAAACAGATCTTTGAAGGACACCGTTTGTGAAGTATCAGATGTTCGATGACTGACCGGCAAATGTTGCATGTGCATATCTGCCTGCCAAATAGTTTGCCAGCCATCTTTTTGTGTTGTTGTGCATGTTTGTGTTAAATATTTTGTGAGCTTGTGGCAGGGGATGGCGTCAAAGCTTTGCTAATGTCTGGTGTGACTAGGAGTGTTCTGTGTGGTGGCCTAGCTGAATTGATGCCATCAAAAACTCTTTGTGTAAGGTCTGTAAGAATGTTTGTGGAGTGTAGCGGCCTAAAACCATGTTGTGATGGGGCTGGGGGATGTGAGGTGTTACTAATTGTAATACCAGTCGTTTAGTGACTTTGGAGGGGGTTCAGAGGAATATGATGGGGCGGTGTGAGGAAGGTAACATGGAGTCTGCGTTGGGTTTGAGGATAGTCATGATAGTACCATGCTTCCAGATGCTGGGTATTAAGCTGTGTGAGTAGCTGTAGTGTGATATGTTGGTGAGTGCTTTTATGCCTTGTGGTTCAAGGTGTTTAAGGTGTATGTTGCTTATGTTGTCTGGGACACAGGCATATGAGTGCTTAAGGTTGCTCATTGATGTGCTTTGGTTGTAAGTGAAGGGTGCAAAGTCTGGGTCTGTGGGGAACTCTCTCATGTGTTGGATGACACGTTGGTCTTCATGATGGGGTTTAGATGGCTGATGTGCTTGTTGTTTCTTTGAGGTAATGGTGTCTGTTGTTGTGATGGCAGTGTGTGATTGTGTGGTGTTGCTGTTGGAGTGTGTGATGCTGTTTAGTGTTTTGTAGAGTTTGCCGGTGTTTGTTTTGTGATCAAGTGTTTGGAGATAATTATTGCAATTTAGTGTTTGCTGCTCTGATATTTTATTGTTTATTGGAGTGTTGACTTATTGTATTTGTTGTATGGTGTCATGTTTATGGGGTGTTGGGGAGGGTTGTGATGTGTCACATTGACTACTGAGGCCTTGAATTTATGGTGTGAAGTTGGGGTTGTCTCTGTTGTTTCTAGGGATGTGTCTTTTGTCTGGGTTTTGAATAATTGTATTGAAGTGTGCACAGGAGTGTTGATGTTTGTGACGGGTGTACAGTTAGTTGTTGAAAGCGCTGTTTATTTTCCAGTACAGTAAGGTGATAGGGGGTAGTAACCATCATCCACTCCCTTAATGTATTGGTGCCAACTTTTTCCTTCACCTTTATAACATTTTTTTTTGCACTCTGCCATACTTCCTATCACTTTTTATTACTCTTCTTTCCACTTCTTGTGGCCCTACGAGTTAAAAACCAAATAGTTTTCTGTAACCCAAGAAACCACATACAGTTGGGACGCAATTTAAGACCGAATGAAACAGTGATCTTACAATAACACGAGCATTTAATTTCTCCCATTATTATATAATAGCACAGTAATACCACCGTGGGAAATGGGTGTATTGGTATTGGATTTCTAGATACAACTCATGTATTATGCTTTTGTTGGTCACTGATTGACTTTCTCGACCCGACCCGACCCACGTGACCTCCATACCACCTGCCACAGCCTGTTGATTACCTCAGTGTTGTGTGAACGGTCACTGTGATGAGAAGTTTATTTGCTTATTTCCTTGCTCCTCGTTTCCTCTCAGAACTCTGAGCACGTAGTTCCAAACCAACTTTAGTTACGCCCAAGCACCCTGAAAGTGCTCTGAACACAAGAAAAGCATTTATTCTAAATGAAAATGTAAAATTGTTGGGTGAAGTAGTGTGTGGTGTTGGAGCATAAATACAAACGTTCAGACAGATAAAATGAGTTGGGATGTTTACTATGTGGGTAGTTTGCTTTGTTGGGAAAAAAAAAAAAAGTTAATGATGAAGGAGCAGTAAAATTCATGTATTTGCCTCTAGTGCAATGAATGTGAAAAAAAGAAGAAGAAAAAAAGGATTTGTGCTTGATCTTGTCGTGAACTGACGGTCTTTGGTCAAGTAAATTCGGATCTTACGATACGTGCAGACACTACGTGTTGACATAAATAGTTAGGTAAGATAATTATGTGAGTTCAGTTCTTGTGAATTATACTGTCATACAAATTATACTGCTTGGCTGACTTGTTTATTTTTCATGATTACTGCATTCATGTGTATCTGAGAAGTGAGATACGCAGTCACTCCATGCTGACGACTTCTTTATATTTTTTTTTTCCCTTTATTGTTGATGATTAGTGGCCTTCAAAAAGTTTCACACTGCATTTTCTTTAATGCGTGTCGAAAGTGATTCATGATGAAATATGCATGATACGGGGCAGCCATTATTCACGTGTTGTTTAGGTCAAGTTTTTGCTTTATTTCTAATTAGGACTTTCAAGAGGTTTAGTGGCAATCGTTGGTGATTAAAATTTTTATGGGGCATATTAAGGGGCAAAACTATAGGTTAGGTTAAGTTAGAACGCAGTTGCTATGCACTGATGTGTCCAGTCGGTGAGGTAATATGTAAACGCACCATCTTCGGTGTCTTAAGGTAGACGTATTTGCAATAATCTATCTTTAAATATATTTTTAACGAAAAATATGAGGCTCCTAGAACATAACCCCCTATTTTACAGGTAAATATATGTCACATTTTATTACAAAATCGATTTTGCACTAGGTTCTGCATAACCTATCTCGTGTTGTATGAAGACCCTACTATACAGTGCAGGGTGATAACCATATTACCAAATGTGGGGTGATGTGGAGATTTCTATGGTACCTTTGTTAACTGGGTGGAGAGCCACAAAGGGAACATCAATTCAATGCATGTGACAGCCCTGGAGAGGTAGTTGTTTGTCTGCGGTTAATGGGTCTGCTTGATTACACAGACTGGGTTATTTAGTAACAACAACAACAACAAAAACCATTACGGTAAGATTCTCAAGCTGCATGCTACTGCATGTCATATTTTGTGAACCTGAGTTTTATAACATTAAATTTTGATAAACATACCAAAGGAGTTCAATGTAAGTAAAATGCAATTACCCTCTTACGATGCTGGTCCACTATTTTTGTGTCCCGTCAGATTTCAGTATGATTGAACTATTGTATGTACATAATTTTAATTAGTAATCCGTTGGTTATAGCATACTTGGTAAGTGGTTTTCATTATCACTGCTAGATGGAAATCTGCACTTCTGCCGTTATAGTGCATTTTTCGGCACAAAAACATTATCACGTGCCTGAGCTGGTTTCTGCTGACAGTGATGGTGCGATGTCTGTGGTTTCTGATAGCTTTGAGGGATTCAGAGGTGAGGCCCTCCCCAGGGGGTTAGGTCTCTGCTAGTTTTGAGGGATTCAAAGGTGAGACCTTACCCAAGGGGTTAATCCCAGGTGGAGGAGACCTTACTTTTAGCCCCGGAACCCTATACCTTAAGCCTGGTTCGGGTCTGTCTATAGTATGTTTCTCTTCCTTATGGTGCCCTTTCATCACTTTCTATTCTAACCTAACCATGCCTGTGTGTGTTTCTGGAACTTACCGGCACAGTATGTTTGTATTTAGTGGGTCTAAGTTTTTGTAAAAGAGAAAATTCGGCCTTGCACTTGTGGTGCCTGGTTCCAGTTATGTTCTCATAGGTTCTGTGTATTTGTCATCCCACAATTCCCTCATCACACACCATGTTCAGTACCAGTTATGCATGATAACCAAAGTATCACTGTATAATGAAACCTTTAAATACTTTCCCTTGCTTTGTAATTGTCATTACCACCTTTAACATACTGTCATTGTCTTGTTTACTGAAATTTGTATTCACTAGTTACTGCAGTTATTAAATCACAAAAAATGTTTATTTCAGGCAAGAAGACTTCCACACCGCTGAGTTCAACTGATCGATGGAAGACTGAGTCGTAGTTGACGTATGTTCGGCTATTATGTATATTATATAGGAATTGTACTTTGATTAAATATGTTCTTTTTAGATTTTTCATATGTTGTGAACAGATTAATTTCAGGTGCTTTTCTCATGAGCATTTATTATGAATATTATTAGTGAGTTGACAGCGCAATAATGTACAATTACCTTGTCAATATGTAAGTTCAGACAGTTATACTGTATGGAGGAATAATTATCTTGCATCTTGTGTAGAAAAGCATACTGGTATGTGGCTGTTGTAATAGATAAATATTGTTTTTCCATCCAAAGGATTCTCACTTAGACATCCCCAGATTGATTATTGCAGTACCTGTAACATTCAAGGAAATATAAAGTCTAAATACACTACCAGTACACATATATTTACATACAGTACAGTTATACATTAGATAAAATAAATTTCTGGAGACTAACATTAATAAGTAAAGCTATTTCAGATGCATTTACATACTGGTATAATCTCCTGAAGGTGACTAACACACAAAATTGCACTCGTCTGACATTTACAGCTTTTCCCAAACATATGCCACACACTAATCTATTACACTCCTCACATATCTTAGGTTATCATTTTAGTTCTTAATATTTCCTATTAATGTGGATGGTGCTAAGGATGCTGCAGCTAGTATTCCAACAACCAACATACATCTTTCATAAATGATGGTAATACTGATGTGCATTTCTTGAACTGTGATTTCACAATATATGCTGTATTCATTCTGTAGCTTCACATAAACATATCAGATACAGCCAGGATTCCTGAGGCTTGAATGATGAGTGAATGGAAGCATGGCCCATTGGGGTGGGCAAACTTGGGCTGTCTGGATGTTGCTACTCCTCACCCTGCCGTAGGGTGGGAAAGGAGGTCTTGATGATGATGATGCTGTATTCATTTTAATTTAATATTAAACGAATGAATGCATGTAGTATGTACTGTATGTATGTACGTAGAAGTTGGTTTCCACAAGCCTCCTCCATCAGTGGGTAACACTATGTGTACTACAAAACATGTTCAAACTATGTTCTACAGGTTCTGATGAGCAGCTGACCCTACAAGGAACATCCTTTTCAATAATTTGTTAAGTAACCCGCTCCACTGATGCCGTGTCCACGTATTTAGGTGACGGGGATTTTGAAATGTAAGATGAATAGTACATATAGAAATATGAGTACCTTGACAGGGAAGAAGCATGTGATGGCACAGTGATGTACTTCTATCTATAACCAAACATCTTAAGGTGCTACTAATGGGTCAACATTGGATTGGACAGTGAATGGATGTAGGCTATATAAAAACACTACCTTCCTATACTAGCCATAAACATGGACCTTTTTCTTAGGGTAATCCTGGCTCTAAATGTTAGTGCAACTAAAACAAAGCCTCCAACTGTTTCAGAAATTATAAAATGTCTTGGCAAATTCTTCTTCTTCTTCTTCTTCTTCTTCTTTTTTTTTTTTTTTTTTTTTTTTTTTTTTACAGTATTATCCACAAGCAGTCACTGAAAATTACAAAAGCAAGATGGCCACACTAAATGAAGCCACACCATCCATCACTGCCTCCTCACTTGGGTGCCAACACAAACATCAGTCTGCCACCATCTCAAATAATATGAAAAATTACTGTACTGTGTGTTTGCCATCATAACACATTTAATGTTTCACCAGTCAGATAACTCTCCCTCTCTCCTCTTTTTTTTCTAAGTAGAAATCATATAGCACAGATTAAGCCATTATCACTGGTTTACATGATGCTGATGGTGTCTCGGTGAACATCAGCAAACATTACTACAGTAGATGAATCAATGTTTTGAGAAATTTGAAATTTTGATGCAAGTTTAGTTTATGAGTGGGATACCAGATGGGACTTGCATACTGGAAGTTTAAGTTACACAGACCATTATTTAACCAACTGAATCTACGTGATGTCCTCTATAGTTCATTCTTGTTGTTAACTGATGATTTTATTCAACTTATGCCTCTCATATTTAAGGGATATATTCTTGGTTTATGTCAGAACCCTTCAGTTTGAAAAGTTTCTCCTAAGTTGAATGTAATCGTCACGAGACAGCAAGAATAAATCAAACAAGTTGCCCTCACACTGAATGGGTCAAAATGCAAAGGTTCATTTTGAGAATGATAATCAGCATAAGCACACCCTCTGTCTTCTCACATGACACCTGACATGTCCGGTACAGATGTCTCCTTATGACAATGGATTAACCCCGTGAATACATGAGGTCATTTTTAGTTGTTCTTACTCATACACTGCAATGTCATGCAGCTTAAGATGGCTGTCTGGTAGTGAATGAGTTGAGGGACACTAAAGTTAACCCCTGTTTGAAGCACTCCTATGGTGGCAAAGAATAAAAGTTCTAATCCCACTGTGCCTAGCAGTACTACAAATAAACTTTAAAATACAACTTTACTGTACATAAGTTCTTAGTAACTTTCGTCCATTCATCATCCAATTCTACGTTGCCCCATGAGGAGCGTAGGAGCCCAGGGTTATGCAAGTTGGTCCTGGCATTTGAGATGAGAGTGACCTGCCACACTCATCCCTGAGTGAACAATAACCCCAACCACCCCTTGGATATAAACCTTCACCAGCCCAATCCGATTGGAATGCCGTAATTACCCACTTAACCACCAGGTGCCATTATTTGATTATAATGGTTACCACTCAGCACAGTAAATGGTTTCCTGGTGTACAGGAAACCATTCAGCTTGTCACTCAGTAATGAGTCACCCACAGGCAGAAGGAAGAAGAAAGGATGAAAAACAGAAAGACAAAAGAGGGAGTGTAAAGTCACCCATAGGCAGAAGAACAAGGAAAGAATGAAGTAAAAAAAAGAGAGAAGAGGAAGGAAGTAATGGAGGTAGAAGAGGAAAGGGCAGACACCCGAGAGCAGCACTACAACGAGTGAGTGGATGGTGAGTGCCCCCACCTACCACATGGTAACTTTAGTAACATTTATAATCAAGAAATAAACTTTTATCACTAATATCATCCTAACCCTATTTTCCACTAACATATGGAATGGGTAGAATTCAGAAATAAAAAGGGAGCATAAAAGTAGAACTAACAGCAAAGTGCCCAGTGAAATGGGCCATACATCCATTCAAGCCATCAAAATTCTTGGTTCCACCTAAGTGGCAACATTTCACACAAAAATGTTCTTCATATGATTAAGCTGCTCTTGCTGTGCTTGTCTTGTAGATCACCAAACACATTTCATTTATTAATTTTGAAACTTTGTTCAGTCTGTTGCTTCCTCAGCTAATTTACAAATAATTCCCTTGCACATAACATGAAATTACAAATGTCCAGGGCCCTATTGCCCCCCCCCCCCAAAAAAAAAAAGCATGATGTAAGAGACCACAAACACACATCACTCTCAGCGGGAAACAAAAGTACGATACTTCACTGAAAATTACATAAACAAGATATGAGCACATTCCACAACACAACCACAAAATCCCTTCCCTGAAAAAGTATGCTACACCACCCCTACCATAATGATGAAAAAAACAAACAACTTCTCTACAATATACAGAATACCTTGAAACCATCCCTCCTTGTCCAAGCAATATTACACTACACAAACACATAAATATACCTTGTAAGTGATAATCTTTGGTGCTTGAGTTAAATTAGGAAAAGAAAATTTTGGATTACTTTTTTTAACTGGCCTACCATTTCATAACTGGCATACAGTTTCAATGCATACAATATCATTAGTTTATGTGTCATATTTTTGGTGCTTCTGCAACTTTAGGACAAAATCTGGGTGTTTCTTTAGGTTCTCACACACAGTGCAAGGTATCGATGTACCTGCATGGAAAAAACGCTTACTTTCCAAACAAAGTTAAATAGGGTTTAAATTTATCATATGCAAAGTAAGCAACACACACAGAAATAAATGAAAGACTTGACATAGGAAATACTCTTTCAGTACAGTACTGTAGTGTCATAAATGCCCTTGAGTGATATGTAGGCTGCTTCATGCCTGGTGTACAAGTTTAGCTGAACACAGTTTACCCTGACTGTGAGTTTCACAAATAACTGTAATTAACTGGAAGCTTGCCTACATCTTCGCATTTACTTCCTTAAGAAGAGAGCCATTACAATCTCACCTAAAATGTTGATAACTTAGGTAAAAGTACATTCAGCTGTACATGTATATAAATTTAAGCCTCTCACGGAACCAAGGGTAAAATAAAAAAGATGTAATCATACTGCAGAACAGAATAAGGCTTTCACAGTCTCACCTATTATGCTGATGGCTTAGGTACCAGAAGGGGTATAATTTGCTGTATTTGTTCTCTCATGCCTCTTACATACACCATGGTCTCCCACAGTGCATTGACTAGAATATCATCCCTGGTCTCATCCAATTGCACATCCAGGGACAACTGTGGTGAGAGGCGCAGGTACGCTATCCCACATGTCCCACACCATGCACGGGCTCGGTCCACAGTCTGGTTGTCTGCCATGGTTGCCTGTATACAATGAAGTTAATTATTAATGGTGACTATTTAATTTTTCCATCCCATTAATGAATCTGCAATGATGATGACACTGAAAAGCTTATTAACCTAACAGTTAACATGTTACAGTACAGAAATACAGTACTGTGGACAGTATTTACTGCGACAGTAATTGACCTAATTGTTTTATTTAATGCATCTGATTCTATCTACTGACTAAGCAGTCTATTTTTGAAGGCCCACCAGGCCTAGTTTCATTTTTGTTTAGTTTTTGAAGGCTGCAAAATGCTTGCGTGCATTGACCTCGGTCACCTAATGACAGCTGTCCATGCTGCTTGATCTCTGGTCGCTTCCTTGTTTAGTCCCTCATTCCTGATGTTACACTCAATGACCTCATCCCTGGTCTTTTTAGGTCTACCTTTTGCTACTCTACCCCCAACATTAACACTTCTCACTTTCTGCACCCAATTATCATCCCCCATCCTCTCCACATGGCCAAACAATCCCAATTTACCCCTCCTCATCACAACATCAATACACTCCAGTCCATCCTACCTCTCAACTCTTCCATCGTAAACCTAGCCCCCTCATGCCTCGCACTCAGGGATGCACTGCACATCCACCTAATCACTGTCATTTCTGTATGTCTAAGCCTGTGAATATCCTCTTCCTTTATTGCCCAGGTCTCACTATCATACAACATTACACTCCTAACACATGCTGCATACAAAGACCTCTTGGCACTGAGACAGAGCCCTCTCAATGCCAGGAGAGGCAGCAGCTCCCCGAACTTCTTCCAACCACTCCCCACGGTAGCCACAGAGCTGCTCCAGACCCATCTCCAGTGCATAACATGTCTGCCAAATAACAAAACTCTCTCACACACTCAAGAGACTCACCAGCAAGTTCAATCCTTTCGTGCCAGGCAATCTCCACATGCTCTCCCCGACACCATACACACGAAATCAGCGTTATCTCGCAGTATACCTCCAATACCACTACATCTCTTGTGCACCCTCTTATCACAAACACCGCACAAGACAGAATTACTTCCCACGCCCTTGTGGCAAATCGCACATGGCCACTCTCCCTCTTCTTTGACAGTACCATCACCAGCCCTAGATATCATCAGTGTTGTTTTATCTGCATTTACTCTTAAGCCCTTGTGGCCCATACCATCTCTCCATATCCTAGATCTTTCCTCTGCCTCCCTTTCATTCTCTGCAAACAACACCAAATCATCAGCATACAACATCTACCATGGAAGTCCATATCTGAAGTCATGTGAGAGGGATTCAAGTACCATAATAAACAACATGGGGCTCAAGACTGACCCCTGATGCACATCAACATTCACAGAAAACTCCTCACTCAAAACTCCATTCACCCTTACCTGGGTGTGAACACCCACATACATGGCCATACCAACCCTAACCAGCCACTCCTTGATCCCAAGCTTTCTCATTGCCTGCTTCATCACCTCTGTAGGGACTCTGTCAATGGCTTTCTCCAAATCGACAAAAACAAAGTACAGTTCCCTTTTCTTTCCTATATATTTTTCCTGAAGCTGTTGAACAATGAATATGACATCAGTGGTCCCTTTGCCTGGCATAAACCCAAATTGCATCTCATCAATATTCACTATTGCTTCTACAACCTTCTAGAACTCTTTCCATTTCCTTCATTATCTGATCCAAAAACTTTATACTTCTATAATTTCCTCTTTCCAGGGCACTGCCCTTCCCCTTGTACACATTCACAATTACACTCTTCAGCCAATCATCTGGGACAACACACTCAAGTACAGTTGTAAATGAAGGCATCATACACATCAACATGTCAACATATAAGCATTAGTACTGAACAGTTTACACAGTGACAAGCAATAGGTAGCTACTTCTTGCCAGACTGGTGTGATGGAATTGGTTGGGGTGTTTTCAACACAGTGCTGGTGGGTCTTAAAGTAAAGCAGTGGATGCTGTTTTAACAAAACTCACATCCTCAGAAATTCCCGTTTTTGCCACAACTGGTTCTGCAATCTTCCAGCAGCACTCCATCTCAAAAAAAATACTGTAGTTCATTCACATCCCCAACAACCCATGATATACCAAACAGTAATGCTTTACTCCCTTCAGCATATTTTTTCTAACCGTTAAGATCCCTAACCCTTCAGTATAGTTGATAACCAACTGCAGTTAGACTGGAGGGTCAATTTGACTAGTAAACAAGGATACTAAATTCCTACTTCATATCTAGGGCTCACCTAATTCTATGTAACCAGTGTGTTACCTGTGGGAGTGGTCCAGTTCCATCTGGTAAAATCCCACCAACTATACCAGAACTGTCAAACACTGAGGGATCATGGTAGTGAATAACCTGGGGGCATTTCCATGTATTTCAAAACATTATCAATTTATTATTCATTCCTCTTCCTTCTGTCTAGGGGTGGCTCTGCACTGAGTGTCAAGCCAAATGGTTTCCTGTACACAAGGAAACTATTTACTACACTGGGTGGTAATCATTTAACCAAATTACGGTGCCTGGTGGTTTAGTGGGTAATTAAAGAGGTCCTATCAGACTGAGCCTGTGGAGGTTTATATCTAAAGGGTGGTTGGGGTTTATTGCTCCTGTAATGCCACTCAGGGATGAGTGAGGCTGGTCACTCTCATCTTAAATGTCAGGACCAACTTGCCTAGCCCCAGACACCTATGCTCCTCATGAGGCAACACAGGATTAGATGATGAATAAATGAAAATTAATTTATTATTGCAAAAGCCATATATCTTATACATAAATTGTCTTACCTGGTCAACTAGCATCTTTGCCACATTGGAGAGTCCAAAGGCCATTTGCACTGTGCTCCACATACTTTCGGGTTTGAAGCAGTCGATGGCACTGACCTAGAAGCAATGATCATCAGAGTTAGCCATAATTTTGTTTCCCATCAAATGTAGGCTACAAGGAAAGTCGACCTAATACCAGAGTTAATGGTATAACAGTATTGTAAATTTTACTGTTACCATCCATCCATCCATGCATCATCTGAACAACCTCAGATTATTGTAATCAATTTTGGGAAAGAGATCAGGCTGTGAAGGAGTTAACGAAGGTAACATCTATCTTGATAATTTCTCCTCAGTTGAAAAACGTCATCTGGATACAGCAAAAATAAGTGTTAAAATATGTCATCAGAGTGAGAGGGTTAAGGTTCTACTTCACAGACAACCATCCAAGAGCAATGAGTAAATGAAAAAAGACACTCATGAAATTGGATTCAAGGCAGGAAATATAAAGTACCTACTGTACTGTTTTACCAAGAGGAAGATGGAAGGATAAAATCAGTACAGTACCATAGCTGTGTAAATAATCGAGATACCAGTATGGAATCTGGGGAAGCCAGTGACATGACAAAGGATTGAAGTGGATGTACAAAGTATGTGTGGTGATGTACATGACAAGGGTTGTACCCTTTTTAAAATCTGATAGTAAACAGAATGGCTTTATCCAGTAAGCATTACGAGGCACAAGTTTGTGATGATTATCTAGTCTGCAATGCAAGGTACAGGTAAAAGGTAGAGCAGATGCCACAAGGTGCTTAGCTGCTGTGCTCATTTCTGCATCTTAGACCTCTGAGCCTGTGGCATATTATTCACCCACTACCCTTGGATACAGGTCACTGCATCTCCAGGTTACCACAATTACCACCCCTAGGTATATATTTTATCTACCAGCCCACAGACAGTGGATGGACACTTTAAGTCCAGTGGCATCAGTTGCTCACACCATGATCTGAATCCTGGTAAAATCAGGCTGTTAGCTTTGAAACTAGCAATGCTAACCAAGCCAATAATTTGATGATGTGCTTGATAGTTTTTTCAGCTTTTCTACATTCCTGCTACAGTTTCTGGAACCCTTCCCTCCCATGTATTACTGTAAAAGGTAAGAGGGTTTGGATGATGATGATAATAGTTACCTTAGTGACAGGTGGTCTTCCTGTGCCAAGTGACAGGACAACAGTGGGTTTCACCACACCCTTGTCTTGGCCAATGGTACTAAGGGTGGTGTTGTACTCAGCTATTTCAGTCAACATGTCCAGGGTTGGGTTGTTGGAGATCAGACCACCGTCAATGAAGCTCCTATATGCTCTATTCACAAGAGAGAGTGAGGGATGCTAGGTCCTCATTACAAATCGCCTTTTTTTCCTCTAAAATCCAAAATAAATGGTTATTTATAACAAAATTGACAAGTTTATGAATCAAAATACAGTAAAGCTGAAAACTGCCTTGATACAACTTAGGGACACTAAAATGCAAGAAAAATAATTAAGTACTGGTATGACAAACTTGGGTTCCATAAAAAAAGACAACTGCCATAAAACTAACCTAAAATACGAAGGTGCTGCCCCAGATGCACGTGCTGCCTGCCAGACCCGCTGCTGGTCTGGTGTCTCGGTGGAGGGGAAGGCACCACCAGTCTGGCCCTGCAACAGCTGCTCTCCACTGGTGTAGTTGCGGAACAGGTGCAGGTCTGCTGGGCTACGGTCTGCCAGCACTCCAGTCACCACCACCCTTACCGGCAGCAAAACAACACAGTTATGTAAGTCTCTTGAGTATGATAAAAATTGACAAATGGGGCTACAATGTAGCTGCTTAGCTTATTCCCCCTGTTGCACTTGGGAACCTAACCCCTTTACAGGACAGTTCTCTAATGCATGTAGGGAGATCAAGGGTGGGGCCTTGCACTGTGCACTGATCCAGTGCACAAGTCTTGCTGCCCTCATACAATTTTCTGATGCCTGATGGTCTAGTGAGCTAATGTGCTCCAACTGGCTGTGGCCAATATGGGTTTACTGTTCATGCAATGCTCAGGAGGAAGGCAACTGGTCACTCTTGCCTTCAAAGTCTGGACAGAATTGTCTATCCCTGGGTTCCTACACTCCTGATGGGGCGATACTGGACTGTACTGTATGATGGATGATATGATCTATCCCATGTTTCCACAAAGATGAGCCTGCAGTCATAATAATTTCCAGTAGCGCTGATACCACAAATCCTTGAATACTCTGAACTGCAGCATCCTAGCCTACAGCCTCTATACTGTGTCTTGCAAGGGGTATTCAAGGATCAATTGTAACCTATTTTGGTTTTACAAATAATGGTATCTTACTTTGGGCCCTTGATATCTGCCATAACAGTGTTCTCGCCAAACTCTCTCCTGAGGATGTCTTCAAGGGGCTTCTCTGAGTATGGCCGGCTCCCCACAAACACCAGGTCCTTCATGCGAAAGTACAGCCCCTGAGTGTACCGTACATCCTTACCTGACAAGGGAAATCAAATGTTATCATCATCATTCGGACCTCCTTTCCCACCTAGGGCGGGGTGAGGAGTTACAGCATCCAGACAGCCACAGTTTGCCCAGTTCAATGGGCCACACTTCCAATCACTCATCACTCAAGCCCACAGAATCCTGACTCCATCTGATAGGCCAAAAGGTTTCACCACATACTCTAGCTTCACATAAACCTATCCGACGGAGTCAGTCCAAACGCTGTCACATTAATATGGAGTGTCAAATCCATGGTCATGTGCTTCTCTGCACAAAATTCAGCCAGTCAGCTTGATCTCTTGTTAGTCCCTTTGCCTCAACAACTTCCATACCTCTTCTCCTCACACACTTGTCCATCATATCTCTTCTTCTTCTTGGCCTACCTCACCTCCTCCCTCCTTCAAATTTGCTCAGATACAGTAATCCCTCATTTATCCAGATGTGCAGCATCTGGACCTGTTCATTATCTGGATACTGGACCTTGACTCTATTAAACCAGTATCCAATTTACTTCCTATTATCCAGACATAAAAGTCCCCGAGGGCTTCGGCCAGTTGGCCAGCCAACATGTTCAAACATTCGATATACTGTACCAGGCTGTCTTTCCCAGCTGCCACCACGCATCGAACACAGACAACAAGCCACGAGACAGTGGCCGTCTGCCTCTCTTGCGAACGTCCAAAGTCTCTTAGTCACCAAGAGTTTTGTTTCTGAATGGCCACCACATGTCTAACACACCACAAGTCACGAGTAAATGTACGGTAAAAGCGCCTGTCCGCCTCAAGACAGAAGGGTGAAAATCCTGCCTAAACCCTTGCTTCTCCCCCCCTCCTGTCCCACCTCCATACCCTTCTGGCTCCTCCCTCACTCTCTCCCCTCCCTTGTGCTGATAGAACTGACTTGTGAGTTTTTAAATTATTTTGCGATTTATTTGATACTACTGGTTTTATCGAAATTCTGAAGTGACCACAGGAAAGCTCATGAAATTCTGCATCTAGACATGTGCATAACTCTTGGAAGGTGCTAGCAAAATTTTGCAACAGGATGGTGGGAAGTTATATGATGGCATATTTTACTCAAACACTATTTATTCTCACTTCATTTCTGTTCTTTTAATCATCAGTTTTCTGTGTTGTTATTAGCTTATCTTATAGTATAAACACAAGCAAAGATGATGGTATACCATTCATACCAATCTAATCAATTCTGGGGACATAATTGGCTGTGGAATTTTTTTGTCGCCCGGGAGCAGTTATCACTGGTGTTAGATAACTAATTTTCCAACTGTCCTAAGTTTTTTTGTGGACATTTGTTGCTTATGCACTTTTTTCCTTGGTGTTTAGCATTAATAAAGATAATCCTATGTGTATTTTGATGTCTAAATATGGCAGACTGACCTAAAATCAGTGCCAAAATTAGGAGGGGTACTGTACATGCAACAGTGTGTAGGTAGGGTGTTTTTTGGTTTTTATTTTTTTTTATTTTTTCATGATTTTCTTGGTGTTTAGCATTACTTTGGATATTCCTATGTGTGTCTGGATGTCTAAATATGGCAGACTGACCTGAAAAAAGTGCCAAAATTAGGAGAGGTACTGTACATATAGCAGTGTATGGGTTAAGTGTTTTTTTGGTTTTCTTCTTCTTTCTTTTTTTTTTTTTCATGGTTTTCTTGGTGTTTGGCATTACTCTGGATATTCCTATATGTGTTTTGATGTCTAAATATGCCTGAATGACTGGAAAACACTGCCAATGTAAGCACAGGCACTGTACAAATAGGTTAGGTATAGGTTGGAGGTTGGGTATAGGTAATGTCTGGGTATAATAGGGGGATATTGTTCATTATCTGAACATTGCCACTACCTGGACATGCCTTTGGCTTTATTACGTCAGATAATTGAGGGATTACTGTATACCTTTTTCACCCCTCTACTGTTATCCACATGGCCATACCATCTCAGTATACTCTCTTTGATTCTGGTGTCCACAGACTTCCTCACTCTGCATCTTTCACGAATCACAATATTCCGTATCCTATCCACTCTCTGTACTTCACATACATTCCTCAACAGTCCATTCTCCACTGCTCTTTCTCTTGACTTTTCATTTTCATGCCATACCATGGTCTCACACCCGTATGTTAAAGTTGGCACTAACACTCCTTCATTTAAGCATAGCGTTGCTGCAACACTCAAGCCTCTGTTTCTTATCAAGGCCTTCATAGTACCAGCTACTTTCCTTTCTTGTGTCACTCTACTTTCTACTTCCTTTACACATTTTCCTCTTTTCTATCACTGTACCCAGGTATTTGAACTCCCTCATTAATTCCACTCTCTCTCTCCATTCACTGTGACATAACACTGGGAGTCACCTTCTCTCTCAATAACCATCCTTTTCTACATTTACTCTCAAGGCACAACAGTCACAGACATCTACAAAACTCTGCACTATCTCTACCATGCTCTTGTCTGGTACAGTATTTGCAAGTAGTGCCGCATTATCAACATACATCCAATCTGAGATATTCCATGCCTCACCATTCATTACCAACACCATCCCTCCCTCCATTATTCGTGCTTTTACTTCTCTCATCATCCCATCCATATATATATATATATATATATATATTGAACTACCATGGGGACATTACACAACCTTGTCACATACCCACATTAACAGTGAACCATTCACTTAGATGCCCATTTACTCTTACACATGCCTCACTACCATCATAAAAATTCTCAACAGCACCTAACAGCTTACCATCCACACCGTACATATGTAAACTTCCACAATCCTTCTCTGTGCCTATTTTGTCATATGCTTTTTCCAGATCCATAAATGCCATAAACACCTTATAGTCCTTCTTACAAGCCTTCTCCACTATCTGTCTCACTCCTAATATTTGACCCACACATCCTCTACCACTCCTAAAGCCACCTTGTTCATCACTCACTAGGCCTTCTGATATCTCTCTTACTTTTTCTGTAATAATTCTTCCACATACCTTCCCTATAACACTCAAAAACTAATGCCACGATAATTTTTGCATTCACTTTGCTCACCTTTATTTTTGTACAGGGGTGCAATTACTGCCTTTTTCCACTCTGCTGGCACAGTTTCAATCATACACGCCTTCTTACGTATTTCCAACAAGCACTTCATTCTGCTCTCTCCACAACACTTAATCATCTCTGCATACTCCTCATCAACCCCAGCTGCTTTCCAATTTTTCAGCCATTTCACAGCATTCGTCACTTCTGCAAGTGTCACATTTCCTGGCACTTCATTCCTTCTCTGTACACCCCCAAAATTAATCATGTTTACAGCTGCTCTGCTCTCTCCATTCCCATTCACCAGACTTTCAAATTATCCTTTCCATCTGGTCCTTACTTCATCCCCATGGGTTAATAATCTACCACTTAGATCCTTCACACTTTCACATATCTTTCGACTGTCACTTCTGCATTGCCGCACCTCTTTACAGAATGACTTCCTATTTTCAGAGTAATTTGGATTCATTTTTCTTCGTAGATCATCATTTACCTCCTCCTTTTCCCTCTTCACCAATCTCTTTACTTGCTTCTTGCTCTCAGTATATTCAATTGAACCCCTGTCCTGCATCCACTCTAGCCACTTCTTCCTCTTTTCCTCCACTGCTCTTTTAACCTCTTCATCCCACCATGCAGTACTTTTCTTCCTCACTGTTACTCTTGCAACACCACACACCACTTTAGCATTCCTAACTAAACAATCTCTACATGCATTCCACAAGTTGTCCACATCCATTTCATTCCAATTCAATGATTATAACTCCTCTTCTACTTTGGCCCTGTATTTATCTGCCATTTCTTTGACCCTCAGCTTCTTGACTTTCTGTCTCACTCCCTGACTGCTGCTCTCCTTCTGACCCACCTCACTCCTCTCAGCTTCATCTTGCATACCACAATCATATGATTTGACAAACCTCCACATCATCCTCTCACTACCCTTGTATCAGCATCACTTCCCAGCATCAATTTCACATAATCAATCAAGCTGCTTTCAACACGATCTCCATTTCCTCTGCACCATATACATTTATGTGCATCTTTATGCTTGAAATACGAGCTACAAATGCACAGCCTCCCTTCCTGACACAAGTCCTTCAGTTGCTTTCCATTATCATTCTCTCCTGGTATTCTATTACTATCCATTATATCATTCACACGACCAGTGCCTACTCTACCATTCATATCACCCATTACAAACACTTTACAACTCCTGGGTATTTCTCCTATTTCTGTACTTCATTCAGCTCATCCCAAAACCTTTCTTTATGTGTGTCATTCTTATCATCACACAGTGCATATGCTACAATCACTGCCACTTTCACCTTCTCAAACTTGAACTTGATATACATACATCTCGAGCTGAGACATTTGTAATCTCTCATTCCACTCACATATTCTTTTCTTTCATCATCTTACTGTTTTTTTGCCCTCTCATTCTCCTCATTTCTGATCTCACTACATAGTCTATAAGTCTTTTATTATTCATTCTATCTGAATGGAAAATTATTCTTGCAGGACCTTAGTGGTATGTTAGGATGCTCACCATCCACTTACTCGGTGTAGTGCTGCTCTCGGGTGACTGCCCTTTCCTCTCTTCCTTCCTTCTGTCCTCTTCTTTTTTCCTTCATTCTTTCCTTTTCATTATGCCTAAGGGTGACTCTACACTCCCTCTTCTGCCTTTTTTTCCTTCATTCTTTTCTCTTCCTCCTGCCTATGCGTGACTCTACACTGAGTGACAAGCCAAATGGTTTCCTGTTAACCAGGAAACTATTTATTAAGCTGGGTGGTAACCATATGACCAAACTATGGTGCCTGGTGGTTTAGTGGGTAATTATGGTGCTCCAATGGGATTGATCCTGTGCAGGTTTATATCCAAGAATGGTTGGGGTTTACTGCTCATGTACTGCCACTCAGAGATGAGTGAGGCTGGTCACTCTCATCTTCAATGTCAGGACCAACTTGCCTAGCCCCAGGCTCCTATGCTTCTCATGGGGCAACACAGGATTAGATGATGATGATATAGCTAGGAAAAGTATATAAAGCACTAAAATACATCACCTTTAAAGGATTTAGTTTTGGAATGCTATGAAAAAGTGAACTATAGGCATTTCTTACTTCAGAAATAATACTATAAGGGAAACTTTTCACACACAAGTTCTTCTCCAGTGCAGCAATCAGATAAGTAAAGTACAGTAAGTGCATTATTACCAAATATTCTAATTGATGCTGCAGTTTAACATAAATCACATGAAATGTGTATAAAGTATATGAAGGTATATGAGGTATGCATAAAGTGTGTATAAGGTATATAATGGCTATGAAGTATAAAGTATATGTAAGAAATGCATGATAGTGTATGAAGTATGTACAGAGGGTGTATGAAATCTGTATAAAGTGTGTAATACTATACTTACCCATGGCCAGTGCAAGAGCCAGAATGCCACCGGTACTTGTGCCAGCAATCCAGTCAAACATCTCGTACACTCGTCTCCCGGCAGCCTCCTCCAATGCACTCAACAGCTGAATTAGAACCAGGCCCCTGATGCCCCCTCCATCTAGACACAGAATACGCCCACCAGTACTGTGTTTTGCCTCCAGCCCACCAAACCTGACACAAAGAAGGGAATATAATACAGCAAACCATCATCACCATCATCATCATAATCAAAGCATAACACACAAGTCAGTTAATTATGAATGCACAGGAAGCCCTCATTATAAGCTGACATCTATCTATCTAGCTATTAATTGCTAGATGCCCTAATCCTATAAGGGGTGGTCACAAACAAATCTCCTCCATGTTGTCTTGTCCACCATCACTTCACTGCCTTGCTCCCAGCTCACACCCCTCTCTCTCATATATCTCGCCATTCCGTCCCTCCATCTCACCCATGGCCTCCCCCTCCCTCTCCCCCTCTCCACCTCACTCACATACACTCTCCTCAATAGTTTCTTGCTCTCCATCCTCTCCACATGGCCAAACCACCTCAATGTATTTCTTCTAATGCTTTCTGTCACATCCACATCTACACTACAACGCTGCTTCACTTCCTCAACTGCCATTCTGTCTCTCCATGTAACTCCACAAGCTCCTCTCAAATAACTCATTTCCACTGCTCTCCTGACTTGGTCCTACCAACATGGTCCAAGCTTCACTTCCATATGTTTGAGTTGGTATCACAAAACTGTCATGCAGCAACTTTTTTATTCCATGCACAGTTCCCTGTTTCTTATCACTGCTTTCAAAGAACTAGCAACCTTTCTTCCTTGCCGTACCCTTCAATTACTTAACCCTCCAAACTTCCATCCTTATTCATCACACTACCCAGGTACTTCAGTGCACTCATATTTTCCATTTCCTCATCATCCAACCTCACTGTTCATCCGGTGACTTCATTTCTTTCAAAGACCATAACTATACTCTTCCCTACATTCATCTTTAGATTCTGTTTCTTACACACTCTCCCAGACTCATTCACCAAGCCTTGCAGTTACCCTTCGTCTTCACTTAACAATACAGTATCATCTGCAAACAACAGTATAGGAGGTTTCCAAACGCTGCCCTCACTCATTAGGGCCACTCCAACATTCACTACTCTATCTTGTATCTCTTCTATAACCCCATCCATATATATAATGAACAACCATGGAGACATGGCACAACCCTGTTTCAATCCAACATTCAAACAGAAAAAAATCACTCAGTTCATTATCCACACACACTGCAGCCTTAGCGCCCTCATACATACTCTTCACAGCATTCAGCAACTGACCATCTACTCCATATGTTCTTAATATTTTCCACATTCCTTGTCTATCCATCCTGCCATATGCTTTCTCCAAATCCATGATGGCAGTATACAATTTCTTTCCCTTCTCTGGAAACTTTTCCACTAAAGACCTATGAATGAATGTCTGATCTATGCAACCTCTCCCCCTCCTAAAACCTCTCTCTTTTTCTCCAAGTCTGTTATTTCCCTAACTCTGTCGATAAGTATCCTGTCATAAACCTTTTCTATTACACTAAAAAGACAAATGCCCCTATGATTACCACACACTTCTTTTCCTTTGTACAGGGGAATAATTATACATGACTTTCAATCCTCCGGGACTCTACCTTCTGCCCAGGCCAATCTGCACATCTTCCACATCCATTCTACTACTATCTCTCCCCCATGCTTCAGCACTCACCACAGACTCCATCCATTCCTGGGGCTTTCCCCATTTTGGCTTTCTTCATTTCTTCCACTACATCGATCCTACTAATTTCTTCCTCTCTTCTCACCTTCCTCCTGACATGTGTTCTAAAATACAGTACAGTACCATAACCATTTTCATTTGGCTGGTACTGTAAACTAAGAGCTCTAAAAACCAGCTTTATAGGAAGCAAAAGGACTTAAAACAGTTCAGTTTTCTGTTGTATTTGTTATCTGACAATATGCACCATCATCATCTAAGTGTCAGATTATGAGGAATTCCTTTCTATCTGTAACATACACACATATTAGTTGCCTTAGCTTAAGTACAAAACAAAAAGATCATACTGTACAGTCAGGGACAATGTTTGCCTAATTTTTCACCTCTTCCATTTCTCACTTTCCCATTCTTGCTAATACAGTCTGAAAGCAACTTGGTATGTTCCTCTGGCCACACATGATTCTCCCTGATATGATGCATCTGAGAGGAAACTGACGGACATGCCCTACGTGTAATGCAGATGCAGTGTAATGGCAGGTGAACTTTTGTCCCTACCTGTACACCTTTAAAATGTCAACAGCTATCATTCCACCACCAGCTCACCCAAGTGTCATATCCCTGATGGTCCTCCCCAATATGGCTGAATTCAGGAAGTCGTCATAACCAGTGCGGCTGCGGCTGATCGGACTGACCTCGTTGGGCACCCCATCAAAGGAGCCAGTTGGGGAGCATCCATCTGTGCAGTTGGACATGCGTGTGGAGCAGCGTGGTGCCCCAACAGCGTGTAGCAGGTATAGCATTGTGTTCTTTTCCTGTATTGAGCTTCCGGCTAGGATGTGACGTGGCGTTGACCCCTGTACGTGTAGTAATACAGTAGAAACTCTTACATCTAAAATACCTGACCAAAATTTACATAAAATGGAGAAGTTAGGAATGCAGAATCATAATAATAATAAAAGAAAAAATGATGTAACACAAAAAACTGCCTACAGTACTATGACGTGGCTTTATGGAATAGAAACACATGATATATGCTGACTTTACGAACTTTTTTTTTTTTTATCTCATTAACAAAAAAATTTATAAATAGGCTATGCTTCCTGAGATGTGGCAAGATTTTGAAAACTGCATACACTACACATATTTAGTTAAACTGTGCTACTGGGAATACTGCATTCTGAATCTTTGAATCCTGCTCTGGTATCCATTACCCACTGCACACAGCCACACACGGGTCTGATTTCAAAAATATTTACTAAAAGTGACTTACGGCACCCAGCAGTAAAGGGTTCTCATAACTCGCCTCCACTTCACCCACTCCCCTCCCTTTGGAGGGCCACCACTGCTTGAGGTAATGACCCCTCCAAATTCACTGGCCTGTTTTGAACAAAATCTTACTTGAACTAATTCAGATGCATTTCTGATTTCTATACATAGAACAAACACAAAACAAACTGCCTTCAAAAGACAGGTGCTATCAACACCCCTAACAGCATGGAAAATTATTTTGGAAGTGGAGGTCTTTGAAAATCTGAAATTTAGATCTGAAATATTTAGGAAAGTGGAGGAATTAGGAAATCATAATTTGGGAGCTGAGAGTTTGTACAATATTGTATTCTGATTACCTCTGTCAATGCTGCTCAATCGTACCTCATCTACAATGATGATGATATGGTACTGTAACGATGATGATGACAATAATGATGAGTTGCATGGATACAGCTGAGATACCCTTGGAAACACATCTCTGACTTACAATGATGACTGGGTGTTCATTAAATCCCTCACCTGATTATTGGTAAGAGCAGTGTTGGCACCAAAGACAAGGAGTGCCTGAAGGACAGCTGGTGATGTGGCCAGGTGAGGTGCAGTGTTGCCTTGTTCGTCTGGAATGTTGACATCTGCTCCTCGGCTCAGAAGCGTCAAGACACAGTCCAGCCGATTGTTCTCCACCTGCAGTGTCAATTATTAGATGTGGGTATAATGCAAGTAGCTTAAACCCAGCCCTTTAAGCTCCTGATGGGGCCATAAAGGATTGGATGGATGGATGGACGGATGGTAGTTCTGACCATGACATAGCTATGGTATTATTATGTCATCGTGGAAAATGCTCTTACTAAATACCAAATAATAACCCCTCATAACTCTTGGTACAAAATCTTTATATTTGCAATGTAAATTATGCCATGCTTTTCCTTTAAGAATCACCATATTGGAGTTGGACATGGTACAGCTAAAGGTTTTTAATGGACCAGAAACTTTACCATGCACCAACACCAGGGCTAGTGCATTGAAATGAGTGAATCAATTTAGTCAGATTTAATATATTTGCCACACTTATTGTTTTGTAATCATACGCACTCTTTGCAGACAATACATACTGTATTATGTTTACATGAGCTAATCCATATATTCTAATCATGTAACTTCTATGTTCTCTGTGAAGTGCATGTGTGCATCTTTCATCAAAAGCAACGTACCATTTTATGCAGAGCTGTGGCGCCATGGAAATTTCTGGCATTAATCAGACAGCCCAAGTCTGCCATAGCAGTAATTATTTCCCGGGATGTGGCCCAATGCAGGGGAGTTCCTCCATGCTTCATATCCTGTATGCATTTAATAATGTTATTGTAGACTGGTATATAAATGAAAATCCTGACTTGTTTGCTTTTGTATTTCATGAAGTTATAATGCATCTGCCCCTGGAAACACGCAAAAAAGATGATGATTATAAATAAATTCTGTCATATTAAGAGTAATATCACCTAGAGAAATGGGGCCTTCCTGTAAAAGCTGGAGAAAATTATTTTAGGAAGACGTCTTCTCATATATCTAATGGCTATAATATCCGGCTGCTAATATCCGGCTGCACCTTGACATTCAGTTGGTTGGGATACATTGTGATGATTTCTTTGGCACAGAGGGTACTATTGGCAGCCATGGCCGAGTGTATAGGTAATGTGGAGTCGTGTGTGGCCGCCACGTTGACATCTGCGCCGGCACAAAGCAGCGCCTTTACACAATCAGGCTTGTCCCCCTCACAGGCAAGGTGTAGTGGTGTCTTACCCGCCTCATTGGGGATGTTCAAAAGGCTGGACTCCTTCCTGGTTACAAGCTGCAAGAGAGATGTAAAATAAATATACTACAGTACAGGTGATATGTAACTTGGTATGATTTCAGGGTTAATAATAAAACCCCTAATATTCTATCTATAACTGACCGACATACTGGGTTGAGGAGATTGTGTGTTTATCCACAACAGTTTGAGCTGAAAAGGCAGCTTGGAGGTTTTCTGTAATCTAAATACTGCCAGGGACATAAGGTGGCCTCCTACAACTTAAATGATCAGCAGCCTGGCCTTGGGCCCTCCTTTGCCCTGGGCCCTAAGGAGCCCCCCAAAGGATAATAAATGATTGGCTGTTACCTCTAGCTACCATCAGTAATACTTATTGCATTCTACCTCTCAAGTTGCTTTTACGTCAAAGGATAAGGGATATTATAAGATCTACACAACTGATCTCTTTACAGTTCCAGCAACTGGTTAATTCTTTCTTTTTCAGCTCTGCCTAACACTCATCAGAAACTATTTTCAGGAACAAACAACTTTTTCAAAATAAACTCTACCTTGATGATAGCTTCATTTGAGGTTGCTGCAGCATGATAGATGGAGTTGCCTTTGACATCAACAGCATCAACACTGACATTCATCTCCAGCAGACAACGGATGATGTCGGTGTATTTGTTCTTGATCGCCAGGTGTAAAGGCGTTTCTTTCATTTCTATGTCAGCTGTGTCTGCATATCTGGGAAATATAACATACTGAATTCCATGACAAGAACTGTACTGTATACCAATATGAATGCCATAAAATAAGAAACCAAATATGACAAGATATAACCATATGCAGAGCTACATAAACAAGAAAAAACAGTTAAAACCTTATGAGTCCTTTGCCTACTTAGCTTCTTGATACCGTAAACAGTTTTTGATGTACGGAGGAAGTCTATATACAGAATGCTCCTATGGAACTACCAGTACTGAAATCATAACATCTAGGCTGCTACAATACGGCATACTGTATAGGTACTGAAAGTGTCCAGTTAAGTGTTTGGTACTGAAAGCGTCTAGGTAAGAAGCTGAGTAGACTACACTGTATTAACCCCTAAAAGAAGGGTATTGGAATGTTCTGACATATGCTCAGGAAGGGCACAATCGGCGGGTGCGATATGGTGGGGGGTTTGTGGGGGGTGGTGGTGTAGGGTGGGAGGAGTGGTGGGGGTTGTGTGGGAGGGTGGGCTGGGTAGTTGGGGGAGGTGGGTGGTGGGTTTGGAGGGTAGGGTGGGGGTGGGGGGATGATGGATAGGAGTGAGAAAATGGGGGTGGGGAGGGGGGTAGGGTGGTGGGCAGAGGGGTGGGGGTGGGTATGGGATGAGTGGCAGTGGGGGTTGGAGGGGTGGGGTGGTTTTGGGTATAGGGGGAGGTGGGTTAGTAGGGTAGGTGATAGGGGGTTGGGGTGTCGGGGGAGGTGGGTAAGGGGGGTAGGGGATAGGGGGTTGGGGTGGTGGCGGGATAGGGGGTGAGGGATAGGAGGTGGAGGTAATGAAGGGGGATTGTGGGGGAGTGGGGGTGATTGGGGGATGGTGGGGGAGTGGGGGGTGTGGGGCATGGATGGTGAGGGGTTGGGGGTAGGGAGGGTGGGGGTTAGGGGTTGTAGGGGGTGGCTGAGAGGTTCGGGGTGTGGAGGGATTTTTGGGGACTGTGGGAGTGTGGGGTTGGGGCAGTGGGAGGGGAGGTGGTGGGGTTGGGGTGGGAGGATGGGGTGGGGAGGGTGGGGGTGATGTGTGGGTGTGGTGGTAGGGGGGGTGGAGTGTGTGGGTGTGGTGGTAGTGGGGTGGAGTGTGTGGGGTGGGGGGGCATGACTGCATATGCAGTCACCTGTCTTTTTGACCCTAATACCCTCGGACAGCATATCCGGACACCCATCTTTTAGGGGTTAATTCCCCGGTCACTACACAACCAGTTTTATTAATACAATCTGCTGAAGGATGTCTGATGTGAAAATTAAGTGTAAGATGTAAGTAAGTGCGTTGCATTAGAACTGAATGGGTTAAACAGAAACCTAAAGGCTAAAGCCTACTCAATCCAGTATTGCCCTACCAAAAGCAAAAGGACCAGGGGCTAGGCTACTCAGTCCAGACACTTAAGGCAAGAGTAACCCACTGCATATCCCTCAGAAGTATTACATGAGCAATTAACTACAGGGAAGTAAATGTACTCCACCCACTTGGTCACCGCTGGATGAGAGAAGAGCCGTGCAATACCAAGCTGAGCTGCCACGTGAGCCACTGTCCAAGTGGGATGGTCCCTAACCAGGTCACATATGGTCTGTAGGTTGGACTGTGTCACAATCTCATGTGGGAGGTGCTGTACCAATGGTGGCAGCACCTCCTTCAAGACTATGAACCGCATCGTGGCACTGTCACAGTCCGATACTCGATACAGGCTGAAGCAGTAATAGGAAAATTACACGCAGTTCTTATTGTACATCAGGATTATGACTGAAAATACATTAAGTCTTCATTGCTGATTTTTTTTAATGGTAATTTTTCCTGCAAAATCCACAATTACAGAAAAAAGTGTCTATTACAGCTCCACTGCTGTCAATCAATTCACACTAATATACATACAAATCTATGACAGCATCATTGCAGTCAGATACTTGATAAAGGCTGAAACATGAAAATCTCTAACAGTCCTCCCAGCAAGTTTGGAGATAGTTTCAAAATATCACAACTCTTTCAGTGGGACTGGAGATAGAAAGAATAACCTCATATGGCTATATGTCACTGCGATGAGGGGGTTAAGTCAATGCAACACATGTACTGCAGCCTGACTACTGTAGTTGTTTCACATTAGCTTGGCACAGACTTTCATTCTTTTGCAGCTCATTTCACATACCTCAATGGCAGAAGACAGTGCTACAGTACAGTTCTACACCGCATTCTTTTCATAGCATTTCTTCATGAACAACAGTATATTAATGTGTTAATTTACTGCTCTGTGATAGGTAGAGGCACTCACCATCCACTGCTCTTACCTCTCTTCCTTCCTTCCTCTTCTGTCTTTCTTTCCTTTTTCCTTCTGCCTACAAGTGAATTTACACTCCCTCTTCTGTCTTTCTTTCCTTCATTCTTTTCTCTTCCATCCGTCTATGGGTGACTCTACACTGAGTGACAAGCCAAATGGTTTCCTGTACACCAGGAAACCATTTACAGTACTATGCTGGGTAGAAACCATATAACCAAATTAGGGTGCCTGGTGGTTTCGAGGGTAATTAAGGCACTCAAATCAGATTAAGCCTGTGTAGGTTTATATCCAAAGGATGGTTGGGGTTTACTGTTCACACAGTGCCACTCAGGGATGAGTGAGGCTGGTCACTTTCATCTTAAATGTTAGGACCAACTTGCCTAGCCCCGGGCTCCTACACTCCTCATAGGGAAACATAGGATTGGATGATGGATGGATGGATGGAGTTACTGCTACTGTTAACCCCTCCCTCATCAGTTGTTGGTGAATTCAAAGTCCGGGAGCGGTTTTCCGATAATGTATTAAGCACTCGTATACACCTCCACTCTCCACCGCCTCAGTCCTGTTACTCACTGAGTAGGAGCCGGCGCGCTCCTCTGAAATGAGTCTATCAGCAAAATTTGAATCAGGCCAGACCTTAGGTAAGGGATTTAGGTCACGTCACCCTACTTAGAACACTTACAGACTACTGGTAGAGCACACTTAAAACACTACAACTCGTTACTCAAAATGGGCAATGTCAATTACAGGCCAAGTTAGAGTATAAAGGGCATAATTGGTTGCATGTGGACCTTACCTATATGCTTTTGAAAGGGAGTTCTGAACTGGCTGGTGCAGAAGCAGCTCATAGTTTTTGCTGTTTGTCGGGCCATACAGCACTAGGCAGTCTTCTCGGCACTGGACCTAAAAATGCATAGTGTGTACGCAGGATGAGATGCAGGGATGGAGTGGAAAGGTACATTAGAGAGGGTGTGTGTGAGCTGGGGGGAGGGCAGTAAAATGGCAGGGGACAGGGCAAAATGGAGGCGATTTGTTCATGGCCACCCCTTACGGGATTATGGTGTCCGGCAATAAACAGAGATAGTATGTAACACTATTATAGGGCATGGCATATGCTTATATGTGGTTACAAATCCAGAATCTATAGTACCCTACTTGTATCATAATTGTCAATAAAATACGTAATCCCTCTGTGGCTGCCTGGCTACAACTACTGGAGTACTTTTGAGTGATGGGTATGACTGATCTGTTGACATCATTACAATGTCTTGTACTGCCAATGGCAATTTTTCATCCGAGCTCGAACTAGTGATCTGGCTGAAACATTTTAACTAACAATGCTTTGATCACAATCATGGATTTTATTTTTGCTTGCTAAATTTTTTTATTAATCTTGGTAAAATCCACAATATCTAAAAATCTAAAGATGATACTCTTACCTTTCCAGTGCCTAAACTTTCCCACAACTGTGTAAAATCATCTGATAACAGCCAAAACAATATCCCAACTTGATAAAAAAAATATTTAAAGGGTTATAAGTGCATTATTTTCCTGTCCTGTTATGTAAATACTGTATATTTCATTGTTCACTAGAAATTATGAACTCACTGGTATCCTTGTGAACTGTGAGATGCCGACTTCAGTTACAGTATCTCCTGATGGTCCCTCAGACCCAAGGATGGTCTTCAGTAAATTCCCCAAGAATGCCATTATCTAAAAAAAGGATTGTTTAAGTAAAGCAACACCATGTCCTTATAATGTACTCAACTGGTAATGTCCAAGTTCATATACACTCAACCCTCGGCTATCACGGGTTCCGCTATAGCGTATCTCGCTATCACGCCTACCGTATATGAAAAACTACCTGAATACCTTTACCATGCACTAAATGCCTGCTATCATGCACTGCAAATGTTCGAAAATCTCAAATAGGCCAGGCTCCAGTGCTCCGCCCAGTCAACAAAAGCTTCACTCCGTGATTGGTCGTGTGATGTCAGCTCCAGCTGAGCGCTGATTGGCCTCCCGACCGAGTCTCGTGCCCGCCAAACCATTCAAGTGCGCGCCCTCAGACCATGAACAGTGATAGCGAGAACAATAACCCTTTTTATTTGACCATGGCCAACGTATCCCCTCCCCGTCCCCCTACCATCACCCAACATAATGATGTGGCACCTGGCAGGGAAATAAAGAAGAGGAAGAACCTAAGTTATGCAGATAAACTGGAAATGTGAAACTTATAGAGAATGGTGAGACCAAACGAAGTGTGGGGAAGAAACATAACATCAATGAATCAACTGTGAGGGGTATTTATAAGAATCATGATCACATCATAAAAAATGCACATTTTTAGACTATTATATATTAATTTGTGGTACAAAAAAGGTATCTTAGGGGTAAATATTGATGTCATGGCACCAATTAGAATTATTACCATAAGTTCTTCAATTCGGCTATCACAGTTTATGCTATAGCGCAGCCATAGTGGGACCAATTGGGAGTGATAGCCGAGGGTTGAGTGTATACCAATGACTGTAGCTAATGACTACAGAAATAAAAATGCTGTGGGAGGGAAAATACACATCATACTGTACTCAATTAGTAATTTCCACCCTCAAACTATGCACCACTAGATTGCAGTTACTGAGTACAGAAATCTAAAATCTGTGAGAGGGAAAATACACACATAAAACAGAGCTTAACCAATTCTCTCTGATGACATACTGTATAAGCTACTGTACTAGTAATTATGCTGCTACTCAGGTTACTAAAACTTACAGGCTCCTTTGATTGGCACTGGCTGGATTGAAATACACGAGTTATCTCAACCATCAATGGGTTAATGGTATCATTATTAACCTTCACAGGTTCCTATGCTCAGCTGAATCATACTGTATTGTTCTAGTCATTAGAGAGTTATCTCAGTATGGGAGTAACAGAATGTTGTTCCACTATGATTCTGATAGGGATGGATGTATCAATTTCTTTTTTTTCCGAGATACAATTTAATACTGTTAGGAAGAAGCTACAACAATACTATATATACCACAGTGGACCCACAGCTAATTGATAAAGGGTTATCAAGCAGCAAACTGAAATAAATCCTCATCTTTATACACCTTCAGCCTGAGGATATCTTTGTCATTCTGTTCCTGGTAAGATAATTTTAGTCAGTGTAAGACATCCTTACACTATAATTTACTGAAGGTACTGTATTAATGATGGATGGCCAAATATTCAGCTTCCAGTTCGAAAAGTCATTCCACGGCTAAATTCAATCAACTGTGTCCTTGAGTTTAAAGTGTGTCTTTTAGTTTAAACTATGTCCTTGAGGTTATGCAACTTGAGCTGTAAGTTTTCCTATCTCTCTCTTTTTTTCTTTGTCCCTCCTCTCAACCACCATACAAAAACTGCATAGGTGTGCTCAACCGAAGAAGTTCGGGGATGCGTTTGTATATTGCCGTCTCTGTAGTTTACCACAGTTCACCATGTGTAAGTCTTTATGTGGATTTTCTACTGGTGACCCCAGCCCTGATGATTCTTTTCAGCTTAGGACAAACCTTATAAGCTGGCAGGGTTTGATACTGCACTGCCTTAACTCTCTGACTGGCAAACACGTACTTTTCGTCATTAAGCTTATGTCAGACAATTTTACTATGCTCCTAAGAAACCCAAGGAGCCAAATTATGCTAGAACATGGCATGGTTTGAATTCTGGCCGAGAATAAGGAATTTCATACAGTACAGGCCACACGACTTATGACTTTTTTTTTTTTTAGTTCATGCAATATCACTTTAGTTACAGGGTTAATAAATGCCTCTACTATGACAGGCCTCTTTAAACTGGAATAAAATCATTGAAATAAAATAGTAGACAGAACAAGTAAAATACAAAAATACATCCTCAGGTTGAAAGGTTTAATCAGTAATGTTCAGATGGGCTGATTATGCTTAATTACATAAAAGTTCACAACAGCTCCCCAGTCTATAAGAAGAAACTCAAAATCATCTATCATTATAACATAATAAACCTACTCAGGTAAGCATTAGTGTCCAATAACCAGTTGATTCCTTCACCAGTAACTACTGTACTGTACCCTGTATTTGGAATTACACATACTGGTGACAAGCACATGTAGGCTACTGGCATATGAAGGAAAATTCAAAGTTAAAACATGCACTTTAACCCATCTGCACCCAGGGCCCTCAATATAGGATGGAACTGGGCATTTTCAATATTTAACAAAGAAGGGAACCCCAGGGTTGAAACATGCGAGCTTCACGACTATGGGCCGACAAGCAGAAAGCAGTGTGCCTAGCACTCTTCCAACAAAATAGCTCGCACAGGAACTTCAAAAGCTAATGGGTTAAACACTGACAAATCTATCAGTTTCTTTAATTGTATCAGAGAAAAAATGACAAAAATAAGAAATGACAGTGAATTAATGACTTCAATAGAACATGGATGGAAACCACATTTTTTCAGATAATTCCTTGAGATAATCTTCTGCCTTGGGAATTCAAATTAGTCCTTGAGAAAAAAAAAAAATTAAAGATGGTACAGAATGGGAAATCACAGTACTTTAGGCGACATATATGACCAATACACGGATGACACAACCAACCTCCAATTATAAAATGATTCCTTGTGATAATCTATGTGCTGGCTAGGGTATTCAAGGTACATCCTCCCATGATGATAATTGAAGAAATTTGTTAAATGACGTAGGCTACACTCGAAGATATCCCAAGATAATGCGATGTAATCTTTCTTCGGAGGAACTATGATGTTGACACCTCCCCTTGTTCTTTATTTTTAATTATTATTTTTGACTAATCAAATATTTTCTTAAGGTCTTGTTATTTTTCCCGAATTGCATATGCTCTTCAGATAACGCCTCGCAAAATAATGTCTGCAACTGCAGGTTGATTGAAATATTATTTTTTGTAAAAGGTACAGAATACTGATACAACAAAAAAAGGTGGTTTGTAAGAATTATGTATTAATAACAGCTACAGGTATGCAAAATGATAATTTCATTTGCCACACGTCATAATATAATTTTTCGGCTCTCCTTGTTATTCGCAAACTAATCAGATATATCTCTTAATTCCGACTACAGGTGCATAGAATCCCATCAGTTTCTTACGAATATTTTCTTATGTTTTATAATTACGTTGAAATATCCGTAGATTTGTCACCATTTCAGGAACAATCTCACCCCTCTGTCCATCTAGTCAATGTTCCTGATAGGTATAGTGCTGAATATGTTTATTACCTTCGGGTGTAAAAGCAATTGCTTAAATAAATGAAAGGTCTCGTATAACATTTTATTATATATATTTTTCCTTTTAAGGTTGGCTTGCCAGAATTTCAAGATTATCCAATATGTCAGGAAATGTTTAGCAGTTGTGAGCGTAAGGGCAGTCGGTCGAAGCTCTAATAATTTATCATGGCAGAGGAAAGAGACAATGCCTGCTCGATTGTGGATTATATGCGAGACCACAGCGGCTACAAGTGTGGCTACTGCAAGTCCAAGGATACAAACTTTAGCCATGGTAATATTTTTCTGAATTGTCCTTGTCCTTGGCTAGACAAATTTAGCATTGCTGTCATCCATATCAGTTCTCTCAAGGGTTGGGCAGTGTTAAGAAAGTGCAGTAGCATATGACTCTGAAACGTACTTTTTTCTCTCTCTCTTTCTCTTTACAGAGAGGCTATCCAGAAAAGGACAGTCGCAAGATTATGTTTCCCTATTTTTTTAAATGGGTAATTAGCCTACACCTGTTTGTCATAGACTATCTATCTATCTATTGCCAGACGCCACAATCCCGTAAGGGGTGGCCAGTTGACTTTGAGTTATTTGCTTTATGGGTAGGGACACTAATCCTCCACCAACCCACTTGTTGACACGTAGGGAGCACGAATGGTTTGGTTATATGGTTACCACCCAGCATAGTAAATGGTTTCTTGGCTTACATGAAACCATTTGTCTTGTCACTCAATGTAAAGCCACCTGTAAAGGAAAGAAAAGCAATAAGAAGTGACAGGAAAGATGGGAGAAATATGAAGAGAGGAGGGCAGACACAGAAAAAGAATGATAAAGGCTAAGGAAGAAGTAGGCAGCACTACATCAAGTGAGTGGATGATGGTCGCCACCACCTACCACAACACACTCTGTATTTTCGATTTACCATTTTCAGCAGCCAAGAGTCTTACTGTTGAACACAGGCAGTGTATATTATTCACCTCATAGCCATAATGACATCTGTTTTTAGTTTATTATCGCAAGATGAGTTTATTTATATTCGGATAAATGTTGTTAACCAGAGATATTAGATTAAGCCTATATTAATCCCTTTACTACCAGAGGTCTTTCCAAACTTAAATAATTTGATGTGGCCAGAGTAAAATTAGAAATGTCTTATCTATCTATCTATAACCAGATGCCATACTCCCGAAAGGGGTGGCCATTTGACTTTGAGTTATATGTTTTACGGGGAGGGGCACTAACCTTCCACCAACCCACTTGTTGACCCGTAGGGAGCGCATATGGTTTGTTTATATGGTTACCACCCAGCGTTGTAAATGGTTTCTTGGCTTACAGGAAACCATTTGGCTTGTCACTCAATGTAAAGCCACCTGTACAGGAAAGAAAAGCAATAAGAAGTGACAGGAAAGATGGGAGAAATAAGAAGAGAGGAGGGCAGGCACAGAAGATAATGATAAGACTAAGGAAGAAGTAGGCAGCACCACATCAAGTGAGTGGATGATGGTTGCCACCCCCCGCCACCAATTAGAAATGTAAAGGCTGCATTAAGAAGACGGGACCACCACAAGTACAGTATTCACAGAAAACCACACTTACCAGTGGGCTGATTAAGAGACAGTTATGAAAATGTGAAGAAGTTCATTAAGTATGGAGATAACCCATCCATAAATGGTCAAATTATTATGGTGAGGATGGGTTAGTGCCAAATGATATAACAAAATAATGTCCCACTGTCTAAATGTCACTGTTTTAAATGTAAATGATATTCTTAGGGACTAAGCCTAGGCCTATCTACACATCACCAGATGCCTTAATCATGTAAACAGTGGCCACAGAAAAAGTGCCTTTATGTTACCCTGTAATCTGCCTCTGGCTGCCCTCACTTCAGCTCACACACCCCATTTTCCTATGTCTCATCCTTGGAAAAAGTAAAGAAAAACAAATTTCTAAGTAAGGTGTTGCTGTCCTAGTAATGATTATAAATGCTTACCAGGATTGATTATTTTTTTATGTAAAAAAAATAAAATCCAATTCTTATGATTTAGATTTTTTTTTTCAAATTTGAGTCAGATTTAAATCAAAATTAATTCATCTGAAGTAGTGACATACTCTCAGCAGTATCATAGAGCAACAGCTGTCAGCAGTAGCCTCATCCTCAGGGGTGGAACAGGTCTTGTCATTCAATGGACTTGTATATTCAAAACTAAGGAATTGCCCTGGTACAGAAAAAGCTGCAAAACTTGTTTTTCTTTTTAAGTATATGATTGTACCACACCGTGCATACAGCTGTTGACTGTGATAGTGAGAATGCTTAACAGCTTTAGTAAATCAGAAACTTTATGTGCATTATAACATAGCAAGACCACTTCAAGTGGATTTTGTGTTTGTTATTGTGTTCAGTTAGTTCATGTGGATTTTGAGTATTATTTCCATTTATGAGGCTTTGCATTTTTGTTGTGCAAGCAACGAAATTAAACTACAATAATGGAATTTCCCCGTGTTAATCACATCAGCCGTAATGAGAATATGTTTGGCTTTGTTTGATGTCAGTAACAGTAAAGCTTGCTGAGTAAGCTGTTTTGTTGTGTACAAAATAATGTCTAACTTTCAACACTTCTATACTCAAGTTAATAATATTATTTTTGTTATGTGAACAGCTGAATGGTGAACATTGCAATACCAGTAGTGTATTTTTTGTGTGTTTTTACAAGTTGTATTGAGAACATACCATATAAATATAGCATATATACAGTACTTTATTTGCTTTTGAGGTGTCTGGCAATAGATAAATAGGTAAATACTGTAGATATTTACTTATGGTTTTCACTCCTTCCATGTAATCAACAAAAAACATGAGATCATGATTTAAAAAAAAAAAAAAGAAAAAAGAAAAAAAAAAAAATTGATCTTAATCATGATTTAAATCACTTTTTTATATCAACCAGATTTAAATCAAACACACCTGATAATTACCATTCGAAATACTGTATATACTGTACATTCATTGTACTGTATATACTGGTACAGTACTATACTTTCGTAGTACGTATCCTGGATAGGATTTATGATTGGAGCCAGATGTGGGAAATGAAATTCAGCAAAAAAATGTAAAATATTGGAAATGGTTAAAAGTACCAAGAGGCCATCACTGAATTATTTGATGGGTGATGAACTAATCACAGAAGTGACAGAAGAGGAGGACTTGGGAGTACTGGTCCAGGACAATTTGTCACCTGAAAAAAACATTAACAAGACAGAGAGACAGATAATTACTTGACCAACGTAACATTAGCATTTAATTACATGGATGAAGATATGATGAAAAAATTGATGTTGGCTATGACCCGCCCCAGGTTGGAATATGCAGCAGTAGTGTGGTCCTCATGTAAAAAGAAATATGTAAACAAGATTGAGAGAATGCAAAGAACAACAACCAAGATGGTCCCAAGCCTAGCAGGTCTGTCATACGGGGAAAGGCTGGAGAAGGTAGATCCGCTTTCCTTAGAAGAAAGGAGAGAGAGAGGCAACATGATTTTAGTGTTCAGGGCCTTCATGGGAATAGAAAAAATTGACAGAGATCTGTTTGTATGGGATGGGAGAGTAACAAGAGGACATGGAATGAAACTTAAAAAACCGACTTGTTTGAAGGATATCAAGAAAAATAGTTTTCCATATAGATGCATAGACCTGTGGAATAACCTGGATAGAGATCGTCCAGTCTGAAATCTTAGATGAGTTCAAAGCAGAATTTGACTTATCAAGGAACAGAGACAGGACCCCACGAACATAGCTCATTTCCTGTTCATCACAGCTAGGTAAATACAGCTAGGCAGCTGAGTAAATACATGCTTAAAAATAATGCTCTGCTTCCCCTTAAGGTATCCCCATATTAGGGGGCAGTTGCTGGAAGCTGTTGACAAAACGGATATTTGAGAAGTACAGTACAGTAAGATTTGTAATGGGACCCTTACATACTCAGTCATTGCTGCACAAATATGGTGATTGCACAGGCATAAACCATCTTGTATACACCCATAGGATTACATGGGTGTGAATGAAGGCTTGCACAAATGATATGTAACCCAGTCTTTTAGTAATATACATGTTCTGGCAATACAGTATCATTATTTCTTGTAATGTCTATCATAATGCCTTGGAGTTATTGGCCATGCATTTGAAAATCTCATAAGAATTATCAGGATGTATTGGCCCTAGAACTGCATAATTGGCATTTGTAAAACAAAAATAAATTTACAGCCAGTGAGTATGTTTGCTTTGTGGTAGGTGGGGGCACTCACCATCCACTCACTTGATGTAGTGCTGCTGTTGGGTGTCTGCCCTTTCCTCTCCTCCATCCTTCTTTCCTTCCATCCTCTTCTGTCTTTCCTTCATTCTTTCCTTGTCTTTATGCCTACGGGTGACTTTACACTCCCTCTTCTGTCTTTGTTTCCTTCATTCTTTCCTCTTCCTTCTGCCTGTGGGTGACTCTACACTGAGTGACAAGCCAAATGGTTTCTTGTACACCAGGAAACCATTTACTACTCTGGGTGCTAACCATATAACCAAATTTTGGCGCCTGGTGGTTTAGTGGGTAATTATTGTGCACCAATCGGATTGAGCCGGTGAAGGTTTATATCCAAGGGATGGTTGGGGTTGATTGCTCATGTAATGTCACTCAGGGATGAGTGAGGCTGGTCACTCTCATCTTAAATGTCGGGACCAACTGCCTAGCCCCAGGCTCCTACGCTCCTAATGGGGCAAAGTAGGATTGGATGATGGATGGATGGAGTATGTTTGCTAAAGGCATTGCTTTCATCATTTAGTTCTTATTGCTCCACCATCAGTGTTAAAATTACAAATGCTGTAGGTAAGTCTGGATACTGGAAGAGAAAAAGGCTTTCAGTACACTTAATCACTGTTCCAAAGGTTTATTACTTTACTTCAAATTTTGCAGGAATGTGGAGCCACAGAATGTCTGTTGGTGATTACCAGAATTTGATAGACCGTGGGTGGAGACGTAGTGGTCATTATTGCTACAAACCTACCATGGATAAGCTGTGTTGTCCTATGTATACCATCAGGTGAGTCAGGTTTCCTTACAAGATTAAGTTATTTAAGGCAAACCCCGTTATATGATATCCCCATATGCGATACCCCGGATTAGTGATGGGGGTAGAAATACCACCCTACCCCACCTAACGATGGCTGAGCCCAGGTTTAACGATGGGTCCTCCGATATTTCGTCTGGGAATGATGGGCCAAAAGTTTGAATCACGCACTTTTCTCTAGCCAGGTGAGCCAGCCTAGCTGCCAGGATGCGCAGAAATGCTTGCGCAGCCCCCGCACCCATCACTCACCCTGTGCGCACCTATATCGTTCTTCTTGCACTGGCCGTCTCTGAATGAGGAACTCTCTTATGGTTGCCCGCCCCACATCTTTTTGCATCACCAACATTGCGCAATCGGCTATTGTAGTGCATCATAACTGTGCCCCAGCAGTGCCATGAGTAGGGCAGTGATACTAATTGTGTGTAGAGTGTGATTTTGTGTGAATTTTGGGTTAAATAAGTGTGATCATTTCTGGTAAGGGTGCTGCTCATGTTGTGGCTAGTGAGTTATTTGCAGGTGTTGGGCATAGGTTAGCTTCCTTTACAGCTGTTAGGCCATTTAGATTGGCTTTAAACTTTTTTTGGACTCATTTGGGTGGGTTTAGGACTTGGTATGGGCGGAAACCCAGAGCTCAAAAACGCATCCCTATACTGTACTTTACATGTTAAATCAGCCCCGATATACAATACCCCACCTAGCAATGGGTTTTTACATAACCAATTACATCGTTAAACTGGGATTTGCCTGTACTGTATACAGTAAACACTCAATTATCTGTTGTAATTCAGCCAAGCCTGATGCTGTATAGCATGAAATGTTTTATATTGCATATCCGGCTCATCATTGGGCTTTGAGCTGGATAATGTAATTCTGTCCATCATGACCTTCTATCTTAAAAACTTTACCATGAGTAAAAGATGAAAACTAAGCATATAAAAACAATACAGTAATAGTACAGTACAGTAACACAGTGTAAATAGTGTACGGTAGACCCTAGTTATCCGTGGGGGTTAGGTTCCAGAGACCTTCACGGAAGACAAATTTTTGCAGATACTCAAGTCATCATCATAAAATGGCATATTATTTCCACATAAATTAAGCACATCCCTGAAAAAATAAAAGCATACTTTAAAATATTACAGATACATATTAACACTCACCAAAAGACTGTGTGTTCTCTTCATAACCTTCGTACAATGATGACAATTGCTGTATGATGATGATGATGATTGATGTATAGATGACGATGATTGCTGTATGATGACGACGATGATTGTAGTGCAGTTCCTACAGTGCCAGTGTGGTGAGGCGACAAGATGTGTGGTGGCACTGTAGGTTAGCAGTGAGTCTTGTCTGACCCTTCTGGCAGGATGCCAGATAACACCTTATGCTCTCTCTTTGGCTTAGAAGGATTGCTTTTATTCTTTACTTGTTTCATGGGAGCCATTTTTCACTTACACAATGAAGTATAGTAGAGCTGTAAACATAAGAAAGGCGACGACGACGTAAGTAACAAACTGATTGGTGTTTACAATAAGACTGGAGGAGTGGCGGGAATGTCTGTGGATGCGGGTATCCTAACTATAACAACAAAAGAAGTGCGTGTTGCGTGCCAACGCGATGTATAGTACAGTATTAAGTTTCATCCACGGATGCAAATTCCACGGATAAATAGGGTCTACTGTACTGTTATACAGTATGTACTCACTAAGTGTTGGCATCAGTGGGGAGAGGCAGCACTTAGGGGTTTGGACTCATAAACAGAACAGTACACAATACCGTACAGCACAGGGGTAGTTTAACAATCACAGTAGAGTACTAGGACATGACCACTGACAGGCCATTAGCTTTGCAGTACAATACAATACAGTAGGTTGAACATAGGATGCCACAGAGTAAGTCAAAGCACCAGGGTTTTGCAATTATGGTCAGAAGAGCGGAGCACACAGGCACGTCTTGACTCAACAACATCCACAGGTGAGAATGAGAGCGCAGCGCTATTCTTGGTGCACTGGATAAGCCATGCCCAGGATGGATTCTGATTGACTGGAGCATAGCAAGAGTTTTCATTGGCTCCGAGTTTCGGGATTTCTCCTGGTGCCAGTTGGCTGCTGCTTACGAGCCGCTTGAGACACCTCAACGCTGGATATTGCACTGGACTGCTGGTTACATCTCGTTTCGGTGCCAGATGTTGCATAATTTGGCCAGAATTGCTTTAATACAGCCAAGATAGCAGCACCGGATGTTGTGTTGGGCTGGATATGCCAATGGATAATTGAGAGTTTATATACAGTAATCCCTGTAATATCCAGACGCCCATTTTCCGGACATCCCCAATAGCCGGACAGTTTCGTCCCGGGATCCAAAATTCCTAAAATGGGCCAAAAACCGCAAAAAATTGAAAAAAAATCTGACTTTTTTCCCACCCGTAATTTGAAATTGTTGCGTGGCGCCGAACAGCTGTTACACCGTGGTCCCTTCACCCCTTCCTTCCTCCCCTTCCCGCCTCCCCTGTCAGGGTTGCCATTTGGTATTTTTCATTACCAAATGTGGGCCAATTTGGTGATGAAAAATTCGTTTGGTAATGAATCAGAATAATATAATACCAAACGGATTTTTCACATGTATGAGGATACACAGGATGGAGATGGTGGATTGTTTGCTCTCTGGTTAATTTGGTAGCCTATATAGCATGATAATAATCAACATGGTGTTAATTATAAGAAGAGTGATTACATGTATTTCCACTTGTGTATATAATTAGTGAAGAATAGATGCTAGCTTTACGAATTTGGTAATGAAAGTTAAAAATGGTAATGAAAATTGAGGAGTTTGGTAATGTGGCCATTGCGATCTGGCAACTCTGTTACTCCGCCATCATCAACAGTCACAGCCTAACTTTGATCGAGAGCAGATGCTTATAGCAATGCAAGCCACAGGTGCTCGTTTTTTGTGAATAAACATTGAATAAACTGCAATACCTCACCACTAGAACACACGGGAATTTACAGTGTTGTGCAGTGTTAAGAAATTAGAATTTAGAGTGCAAAGGATTAACTGTGGACTGCAAACTGGCAGTTCAAACCAGTCCAGGAGCCAGGGACTTGTTGTAAGTACCCAGAATGTTTAATATTGTATAAACTCACCTCTAAAACCTCATTTTATGGTTCTTTTGCATTTATTTCAGTCTTTTATGTCCCTTATTGGTGTGATTTGGGTCTTAAATAGGTGCAATGCATGTCCAGAGGGAGTTGTATAGGTGTTTTTCTGAGTTAGGGTCCATAAGTACAAGTCCAGGAGGCTGGGCCCAATATCCGGACAGGACCACTATCCGGACATGCCTTTGGCTGTATTACATCGGATATTGGAGGGATTACTGTATATTTTATTTAACATGGAAAAGAGCAAATACAATGGTGATTGGAAAAGGTGTTTGTTATTATTACACCTCTCCTCCACTCTTTGACAGTGATGTGTTCCATTAAAAGTGGTTGAATAACAAATTGGTCAAATAACGAACTTATTTTTCCCATAAGACTGTTAAGAAATAGAGGTGTTAGGTTCATGACCACGTTCGTCATTCAAAAAATATTCAGTAAAGATGGAAAAAATACCAATGTTTATCATTTTGGACCTTTTATTTATTAAACAGAAGGAATGTTTTAATCTCTTTTATTTCTAACACAATAATGAGGAGAAAAACACAGTACAGTCGTGGTCATAATCACCTGTCCTTTGGTACTCCGTGCCTCCGGCTGGCACTTTTATGTGTGGCAAGTCACAGTGGAGTAAGAGGGGCTTAGAGGGAGGGGCCAAAGAGAGAAGGGAAGGTGGGTAGTGGGACAAATGATGGTGTGGAGGTGGGGTGAGGGAGGTGAGGGAGGGTAGATAAGGGATTAAAAATGAAATGCAAAGTGGTGGTCACTTTATTTGTCAATTTTCTTTCATTCAAGGCATGATATAAAGGAGTTAATATTTGGTAGGTGATGTTGCATTACACCTTGTATAGCAGTGTCAGATAAGTTTTAATGGGGTGATATCAAGGGCTGGCTCATGAGAGAAATACAGTATAAAGTACTGATGTGGCAGATCAAACATTAGTGCAGAGCCAGAAGTTTTAAGCACAACACACCATAGCCTTTTCCAGCAGTTTGTAACTAGCCGTTTTTTGTCAGAGAAAAATATTCTGAGGTGATGAGAGGGTGTTGGGGTTGTTGGACAGCCATTCAAACTTATACCAGCATAGAGTCCAAGCAGTAGATTATGAGAGATATCGTTATTATATCCACCCATGTGCGGAGACATCAGATTTATTTGCCTTTTATACACAGTTATTTTAAATAGCCTTTTCATGTAGAGATGCAATAAAACAATTGACATGATGGAGACTGTATAGAGGGAGTGTATACCAGGAGGATGATCATATTTATTGTGGACACAGCCATGTCGAAGGCTGCATATGATATTTAGTTCCAAAATTAATTGCATATATTGGTATAGCACATTTCTTACACAAACATTATGGAAGTCAAAGCCATCCAGATTCCATCCTGCATCCAAAGTCAAAATACACAGATAGGCCTAAGCATATGAATATCTGGTTCTGCTCTAATGTTTACTCTGTCACGTTAGTATATTTCTCTCATGAGCCGGCCCTTGATATCACCACTTTAAAGCTTGTTATCTGATGCTGCTGTACAATGTGTAGTGCTGCATTATCTACCGAATATTAACTCCTTTATATCATGCCTTGAATGAAAGAAAATAGACAAATAAAGTGACCACCACTTCACATTTCATCCTCCCTCCCTTACCTACCCTCCCTCCTCTCCCTCACCCCACCCCCACACCATCACTTGTCCCACCACCCACCTTCCCTTCTCTCTTTGGCCTCTCCCTCTCAGCCCTTCTTACTCCACTGTGACTTGCCACTGATAAAGGAGCCAGCCTGAGGCACGGAGTACTGGAGGATAGGTGATTATATTTATGACCACTACTGTACATAGTGTACTGTACTACATCAGAATACTCTCTCTCTCTCTCTCTCTCTCTCTCTCTCTCTCTCTCTCTCTCTCTCTCTCTCTCTCTCTCTCTCTCTCTCTCTCTCTCTCTCTCTCTCTCACACACACACACACACACACACACATTATATACAAAGGTCACACACTTACATAAATGCTCACTCAGGTTGGTGAGCACATGACTGTGCTTGATAGGGGTAGTAGTAGGGGTCCTGGAAGGAGGCATAGTGGTGCTGTAGTATTCCATGTGGGTAAATAGAAATGCAGACAGATGAAAAGGCAGCCAGTCAGCAGGGCAGAGTGTGGAAGGGTCACTGAGGCAGGCAGCTCAGCCGATCTGTTTGAATTGTCGAAATGGTGCGGATAACCATGCCGAACATTGAAAAAAGGTATAGATTTATAAATATCAAACAATGAATTGTCGAATAATGATTGGTTGGAAAATGAGCGTTTGGTGTAGTCATTAACAATATCTGTAGTATTGTATGTTGCCATAATTTACAGTCTTGTGTTGTTAACTGCTTCACTATGATGACAGTTTTTGGTTTGCTCCTACTAGTATCTCCCAATGGTTTTATTCAGATTAAGAAAGACCTTTTGAAGTGAAGAGGTTAGATAAGCATTCATGAACCCTTTCAGTAAAAAGTTCTTTCCAAGCTCAAAAAGTTATCTGGAAGTAATGAAAATAAAGTAGATTTAAGACATCATATTGAAGTATTAATGTCACTGTTAGTCACCTGTTTTGTTATAGTATATCAGCCTTATCATGTGGGTTTGTTACATGCTTCATAATTGCTGTCTTTGTAGGTGTGATGCACTAGAGTTGAAGCTCAGTAAAGCACAGAAGAAAGTGCTGAAACGTATGAATCGTTATCTAAGTCATGGTGGAACAAAGGAAGAGAAAGCAGTGGAAAATGAAATTGGTAAGTATAAGGGCATACTCTCATTAATTCCTTTGCTAGGATGATGCTTTATTTTCATTCTTGGCATCTCCAGCAGTTGCATTGTTCAATTCATGGGAGATCTCATGTGGTGCAGGGGCTATTGCAGGCTCTAGATGACCCCTCCAGTTTGAAATTCTACATGAAGATGAGTAAAATCATAGAGATGTATCATTAACAAATATTGTAATGAAAGACATCCTCTGGCCAAAGGTAATAATAGAATATCGTCACTATATTTCTTTATTCATAATGATGATAATGGGAGCAGCATTCTATACAGACATCATGCATTTTCAGTGGACAAGATTTCATTCAGTGTTATGATATTTTTGTTTGTTTTGCTTATTTTAAAGAATGTTACTGTATTGATGCATTTACTCATTTAGTGGCTAAAGTGTAATAATATTAATTCCTGTGCTCTTGTGAGTACATTTTAATATTCATACTGCTATCTTCTATCATCAGATGATTTTTTTCAGTGTAGGATATACTTTCCATGATGGAGGGATTGGGCTTAATAAGCTTCAGCTTGAGAGGAAATTCATAGTTTAAAATATTTTTATATATTGGGGTAGTGGGAGCAAGAATAAAGTATAAAAGAGACCACCAGACTGAAGGGGTCAAGGATGAGTTGTTTGATGGATACCTTGTTTTATACCAATGTATGTAATATGTTTACATGGAGGTAGTTTGTGAAACAAGGAACGTTCTAAGTCTCAGTAATTTTCGGTGTTGTAAGGATATCAGGGATGATCTTAAATCTGCATAATGCACTCCTCAGCCACAGTCTGCCTGTAATTTACTCTACTAATTTCAGAGAATAATGTGTTATAATGCCATCTACCTTCATAAAAAAGTAGTTGCGGTACACAGTAAATAGATTTTTAAAGAAATTATTGATTGACAGTAGTGTGTGTTAAGTTTCCTGATGGTTCATAAATTTTGCATTTCAGAGTGCTCAGGTAGTACAGGTGGAGGGCAAGAGTATGTTAAACCTATTCGTGAAGCTCGGGATCTGTCATCAGTAGTTATATCACCTGAATCACTGGCAAAGGCTAAAGGTAATTATATTGTACACCTGAGAGAGTTGGTTCATTTTAAGTTGGCAGACATATTTGTGTTTTTGCAGCTGATTCCCCTTAGCTCAGTGGCAGAACAAGACAGTACTATGGCTCCATATCTTTTCTATAGCACTTGAGATTAGTGTAATTTTCTAGTGTTTTTGTCAGCAGTTGAGTATTCAAAATGGAAAGATATGTTTTTTTGGTCAAGCTTAAGTGTACAGGGTAGAGTAGTTTTTATCATCATCAGCGTGTGCCATATCACTTTAGAATTAAACCCTCCCCCAGTTTTCTCCACCCTAACTTCATGGATGTTAACCTGTTTTCTCCCAATCTTACAATAGTACGGTACAGGCTTCCTCCCCTTACCTGTTTCTTTCTCTTTGTCTTTCTTTTACTCTATTTCATCTTCATCCTTTTTAGGGCATGTCCATCACTTTCCTCTCCAACACTGAGAGCATCACCCCGTGGACAGAGAAACATACCAAGTTTCTCTGAGCTCTGGAATAGTAATCAACAGAGGAAAGTGAGAAGTAAAGCGGTGAAATATTAGGTGCACTTTTGTATCTGGGTATACTGAGAGGAGGAGCTGTTTGGGTCTCAGTGGTGACACTTTCGACAAGGCAGCATTTTGATTTTAAAATTGATTTTAAAGTCTTGATATTATTAGCTTCCAGCAGTCAGTATTATCTGTATGTTTCTACTAGAGCAAGTGAACTTTTTGATGAATAATAGAGGAGGAGCTGTTTGGGTCTCAGTGGTGACACTTTCGACAAGGCAGCATTTGATTTTAAAACTGATTTTAGAGTCTTGATATTATTAGCTTCCAGCAGTCAAAATTATCTGTAAGTTTCTACTAGAGCAAGTGACCTTTTTGATGAAATAATTTTTAGTCTGAGTTTTCTTTAACTCTTCTGCTCACTAATTTTTCCCCTCCCCCACCATTTTCATTAATCCTTTCTCTATTAGGGTCTCTAAGTTGAAAAAAGTAGTTGGTAGCAACTAGGATAAAATAAGAAACATTCATGCACTGATGGAGTTAATAGATATGTGTTTATAACTTAGTTCAAATTGCTTTTAGGTATCAGAAATCAAAGAGATGAAGGAACAGTATTTTGTTTTTAACATAATTATTATGTATTTATTTTATTTATTTTTTTTTTTTAGGTGTCAGAAACCAAAGAGAAGAAGAGAATGCAGAGACCATTGTTAACAAGGAAACCTTTGGGGATGGTGAATGTGTTGAGAGTTGCCCTGCATCAATGGACAGTGAACATATTAGCTTACAGGAGCTTAATAATACTGAGAACAATAAAATGAAGAATAAGAAACAAGTCGCAGGTAAGTTTTTTATTATAAGTGTTTTAATTAGGGGGGAGGTGGTGGCTCAACCAGTAGAGAGTTGGCCTGCAGTCCTAATGGACCCGGGTTCAAATCCTGCTGGGGGCAGGAACAGTTTAAGGATTTGAATTTCATAAAATCAGACTTTACTGATCTACCAGAAGACCCGCCGACATGTCGTAAAAATACCCCCGCTAATACCAATACACCAGTCCTTTATGAGACAGCTCTAGCATGTATTTAGTATGGACGGTGGGTGTTAGCGCCGAAGTGGTGACATGTAGGGGTGTGCGGTATGTAGGAGGACTACTGGGCCTTGAAAGCAGGCTGTGATGCCTATGCCTAGAGTCAGACACACAAAAGAAAAAAATATATATATATGTGGAAATGTCATCCTCATTCATAATTCAGTGTCTTTTAAACATGATTATTCCAGACATATCAGAATGCATGGAGGTTTAATTCAGCATTTGCATTGTTTGCAAGGGACAACAGTCTTTGGGAATGGATATTTGTTTCATCCATCCATCATCCAATCCTATGTTGGCCCATGAGGAGCGTAGGAGCCCAGGGCTAGGCAAGTTGGTCCTGACATTTAAGATGAGAGTGACCAGCCTCACTCATCCCTGAGTGGCATTATGTGAGCAGTAACCCCAACTTCACCATGCATATAAGCCTGGTTTGGTTCAATCTGATTTGAGTGCCTTAATTACTCGCTAAACCACCAGGCACCATAATTTGGTTAGATGATTACCTCCCAGCATAGTAAATGGTTTCCTGGAGTACAGGAAACCATTTGGCTTGTCACTCAGTGTAGAGTCACCCATAGGTAGGAAGAGGAAAGAATGAAGGAAAGAAAGACAGAAGAGGGAGTGTAAATCACCTGTAGGCAGAAGGAAGAGGAAAGAATGAAGGAAAGCAAGACAGAAGAGGAGAGAAGGGAGAGAGGAAAGGGCAGACACCCAAAGCAGCATTACATCGAGTAGTGCTGGATATTTGTTTCCTGTATTAAATCTCTTCATAACTTGTACCTTATTATATTTTTTTACTGAAGTGTTTCATTACTTGAATAAAATATACTGTAGTTGTCTGGTGGTAGCAAGACTAAACTGAAACTTCATTGTAGTGAAGGATTTAACAGCGTTTGCTCCAAGTTGAAGAAAATTTATTGACAGTAGTAATAGAATTAGGAAGATATTGTGTTTAATGTTGAGGTCTCAGGTTCATCCGAATATGAACCTGGTGGAATGCAGGTTGAATATGCGTTTCTTCTTCTGTCCTCCGTCATCTTCATAGGGGATAGGGAGGGTTGAAGATATCTGTATAACCATGGTGGAGCTGCTAGATTGTATCATTGCCACTACCTGAAGGCATCTTTCTCTGTCACCTGTGGTTGCACTAAACAAGCCAAGGGTCAGACTTGTAGACTAAGGAGGCTTCCTAATCCCATTCCTCTCTCTCTCTCTCTCTCTAATTTTATTTATTTATTTATTTATTTTTTTATGTGTCTGACTCTGGGCATAGGCTTCACAACCTGCTCTCAAGGCCCAGTAGTCGTCCCACATGCCATACACCTCTACATGTCACCACTTCGACGCTAACACACACCATCCATATTGAATACATGCTAGGGCTGTCTCATACAGGACCGGTGTATTGGTATTAGCAGGTGCATTTTTACGACACGTCAGTGGGTCTTCTGGTAGATCAGTAAAGTCTGATTTTTATGGAATTCAAATCCTTAAACTGTTCCCTGCCCCAGTGGGGATTTGAACTTTGGTCCGGTAGGATTGCAAGCCACCTCTCTACCGATTGAGCCACCGACTTACTGTCCTCATCTTTGTCATTTAAATCATTCTTATACCCTCATACTCAGCATAAATAATGTACAAGATGATATTAACCAGCTGTATCCCAAAATGACTGGGTTAGGAAGAGCAGATAGTTAACCTCCTTAACCAGCATGAATAAGGAGCCAAGGACCATGTTCCCCCCTGGGTTAGAAGGCATTGTAGCACATCATCTTTAGCTTTTTATTTAACTTTTATTTTTTATTTTTTCTCCTCCATATCCATATTCTCTTATGTGACTCGTATCTCTGATGTATGCATAGTTTGTATAGTCATCCTTTGTCTTTTTCTGTACTTGATCTTGCCTGCTTTGTTTTTTGCAGGTGAATAAACCAATACTCAGTACGGTAGTTTAAGATGTGTTTGAGGATAATCTAGTAAGATTTGGTGCCAAATCATCTCAAAATACACCTTAATCAAGTAGAGATCATTGTATGGTGACGTTTTGAGGCACTTAAAAGGGATTTGAGGCCATTACATAGTTGGCTGTAGGAACCCTTTTTAAAATTATTTCTTTACATTGTGGAACTTAGTGTTAGTGAGTATCCATTCATATTAATCATACTGTATAAAAAGCACACTAAAATCTATTGGTGTGCCAAGTACAGCAATAGGTGGCAGAGATGTGACTACCATCAACCTTGGGAGATACTGCCATAATAAAGAAATGTGGCTGCAAGCTTGGTAGTTGGCCACACAGTTATCACCCTTTGGCAGAAAAAATTCAGTCACAAGTACAGTCAGTTATTTATTTGTCTTCTGAGTGAGTGTACATAGAGTCAGAGTCCAAGCTGAGACTCACAAATCATATTACACATTTTAGATTTCTTTTTTCTCAACAGCTACCAGCAACTGTTGGGAAATAATTAGCTGGTTTTGGCACTTTGTTTACCTTCCAGTCCTTAGAAAACAGCAATACCATGGCCTGCCCCAGTATGGGGATTCCTCAAGAGGAAACATGGTGTCACTTTTAGATTAGATTAATTAGATTTCAGAAATACACCAGTTAGGAAGAGATGTTAGGGAGCTTCCTTAGAAGATGAAAATAAGAAGCTAAATGCCTCCCAGGTCCAGATCCAAGCAGACCGCCATGTAGGAAAGCCAAGGACATACGGCGTGAACGGAGAGAAGCCAAGTTAGCTCAGAAAGCACAGGAGGCTGCCAGCCGAGGGGAATCACCAATGGAGTCGACAAAACACAAGAAACTCAGTGTCGAAAAGACCCTAGAAGACTTCCTAAATGAACCTCTGCCTGCAAACCCTGCCCATACATTAGAGGTAAGATGATGATGATGTTTTATCTGGAGGTTTATTTTTCAGTACTGTCAAATGGAGCAAATGCAGATGGTTTTCTGTTTTTCATTTGTCATACTTTACCCAGCCAAACAGATAGGTGCAGTTGATTAGGTCTGTGAGGTGGAGTTAGGTTTCTGGAGTCTTCGGTGGTATGTTCATAAGTCTAACCCATTGTAGTGGGCATGTTGCTGATAGTTCTACCTTGTTGTTGCCATTTCTTTCGTAGTGTTCTGCATCCAGTGTCATGAGAGTCCTAGGTGAGAAAGCAATTGCTGGCATATATAACTGTAATTTATAAATGTTATTTGTTCAGTTATCGTATCTGGAATTGCCCCACGTGATGGTAGGATAATAGACATTACAGTCCTCATAGAAAATGATTTCATGTAGTTTCAATTTTTTTGTTACTGATGAATTATTACTGTTACCTTTTCTTCACTTCAAGTTGCTTAATTGTTTCGAAGTTAAAATTTATATAAATTATTTACCAAACAGTCCCAGCCATTCCATATTTTCTATCGAAATGAGTCTTTCACTTGGTAATTGGCACCTCTCCTGGATTACCATACCAACTGGGTTTTTTTTAAACTTATCTCTGAAGGCTGTTATGTAGGATTTTGAATGTGTAAATATTCTGCCGACATCGCCATATCCATCACTGGATGTCAGATGCTGCCAACGCACATTTTACTTTTGACATGATTTCCAAGTGGTGTGTCCGGGATATACAATTACTTTGGTGGAATTGTGTGTTAATTGCAGTGGTTTACATGAACTGCTTCCTGTAATACTCAGCCATTTGCATATCAAGGACACAACAAACTGCAAGAAGTGGCATTCCACAAGTTGCTTCTGGCAGCAGCCGCTGATTGTCCTCCTACATATTAACATTTTTTTTTTTTTTTTGTCCAGAGTTGAATTTTGCCCTCCAGGATTTTGGATATGAGTGTAATATTTTGTGGCAATCCCAGTTTCAGGGGAGTTAGGTTTAGCTAGGATGGATTAGGTTAAGTTTGGTTAGGTTAGGTTAGGTTAAAAGTATGGGGGGTTGGGGGCAAAGCCCCCCTAGTTAGCTTTGGCTGAGTTTGATTAGGTTGCATTAGGTTTGGTTAAATTGCAAAGTTTTCCAAAGCTTTGACTGTTTTAGTGTTTTCTTTTTTTGCATATTTGAGTACGTTTGATACGCTGACATATCCAGTTGGAGCGATTGTTGGTAAATGACAGAGGCAGTCAGAGAAATTGTTGATATAGCCTACATGTGACGTGGGCGACTTGGCCGGTTCCCTAAGTACTAAAAAATCGATATATTTTGTCTTTTACCAGTCGATTACCGCAGTCACAATTCTGGAGTTAACTATCTGTGTTGCATATGTACCAGAATTAGTTATCTTGAGATAATGTTTTTTTTATAATATGGGTGGAATCTATGTGCCCATTTACCAAATTTACTATTATTATTATTATTATTATTATTATTATTATTATTATTATTATCATCATCATCATCATTATCATCATTGTTTAAATGTCAACAATTGGATTGGTGGAGGGCTACTGCCCCTCCCTGTAAAACAGCAAACTCAAAGTCAGACGGCCATCCCTGAGGGGGTTATGGCATCTGGCCATAGATAGATAGATAGCTTACATTAAGCATTTTTTACACTGATGAGCTGGAAGTATGTTTCATAGAAAGATGTTTCTTACAAAGTAGGATTTTGGTTGCACAGAGCCTAAAGTGTAATTGAGGACTGACTGAAGGATAATAGGTTACCTGAAGGGTCATCAGGCACTGTTATTTTCTTTTTGGTTTTTGGATAGCATTTCTGATATTCAGTTGGGTACAAATTGATACTGTAACTTTGTAAATTTAGTTCATTATATGTCTGATGGTAATTTCACATTTCCAAAAAAGAGTAAACTCTGTAGTAAGTTTTGATTATTAAGGATTCACATAATCTTGGAGACATCTCATTGGATTCAGAGATCTTAAATTGTATGTTGTGTTTCCTCTACTTGTTAATATTTCATGAGTGTTTCACATAAAGTATAGAAAGTTCAGACTTTACCTCGTGCTGACAGTTCAATTTTTAAAATATAGTGGAAAGGACATTTTTCCTTTTCTTCTTTTTAACAGCATTATTGTTTTGAGATACATTTACCTAGTTACTGTATAGTATACAGGATTTGAGCCCATCTTTTCATGTTCACATATCTACTTTTATCCAACATAGTTTCGAGCACACGGATGTTCTTTGCTTGCATCACCTGCCCTTCCAAACTTTACCAAATATATATACAGGAATGCACTTCCATTTGGGGAACTGTTTTTGTAACATCATAAAGCACTTTGAGACCAGTTGCCATTTCTGACATTGACACCAGCAAGTACATCCAGTCACTAAGTGCTGCTTAAACAAAATTACATATACGGTAACTGAATTACATTATGACTGCATACTTCATATTTTTATGTCATACTGTACTTAGATTTTTACCTCCTTTAACCCCTTAACCGCGAGGCGTCACTTTCGTGATGCTTGGGAGCAAGGGATCATACCGCTGGGCGACACTTTTGTGATTCTGTGTTATTTTGAATTCGCCTGGGCTTTGAAGTGGTGGCTTGTATCATCTATCAGTACTGCCAATGTCCAACACTAGTCAGCACTCCTAATCTCATCTGTACTCCCATCCATTGTTGACAATTTAGCCATTTCTCCCCGTTCTTGACTCCCCTCCCTACCTCCCCTCCATTACCCTATCCTCTCGCCTGCCCGGCCGTGCTGCGCTAAGTAAATCTTCCCTGGAATTTTTCACTGATTTCATCCATTGAAATAAGCCCTATGCCCTATTCTTACACCAAATAATATATACAAGAAAGAAATAAGGTAAGTGAGAGTGCCATACACCTAGAATTGGCTAATTATCACCTGACAACACCTCACGTGCATTCGTTCACTAATTTTCGCTGTTTATTTCCCCTTGAAATATGCCGTATAATCTATTTTCGTAATAAAAATATATATAAGAAAGGAAGGGAGAAGCCTAAGTGATATTTACATTCACCTGGAACTACCTAATTATTGCAGGCCACCACACTGTATTCTGCATTAAGTAAATCTTCCCTGGAATTTTCCACTGATTTCATCCGTTGAAATAAGCCCTATGCCGTATTCTTATACCAAATAATATATACAAAAAAGAAATAAGGTAAGTGATAGTGCCATACACCTGGAATTGGCTAATTATCACCTGACAACACCTCACGTGCACTCGTTCGCTAATTTTCGCTGTTTATTTCCCCTTTAAATATGCCGTATAATCTATTTTCGTAATAAATATACATATAAGGAGGGAAGGGAGAAGCCTAAGTGATATTTACATTCACCTGGAACTATCTAATTTATTATGTATTGTCTAGTTTTCCTGCCAGTCATTTCATTGCTATATATTAGCAGGTCTCACAGGGTTGAAGTTGGTAGTATTGCACTCACCCTAGCCAGGCGGCAGGAGGCCATTACTATCAGTTCACTGTCGTCTTTGAAAGTGGGAGTATGTCTGATTTGCTCCTGCTAACTTCCGCCGCTTTCTAGCCCCATGCAAAGGGCCCTGTGACCCTTACCCCCTACTAAACCTCGTGTGGAAAGAGGTAAAGGGCTGACAATTGATAAAGAGTGACTATGATCTTTTTATTGAGTAAAACAGTGCAAGTGGAATTGTAAATAATGTGTAAACAGCAAGTGAAAGCAATGAATATAAATATAAGTGAACAATGGAAAATAGTTTTATAAGTTACTTCAAGTGACAGTGCATAACACAGTATAAATAAAATAGAAGTGTAAATAATGTAAATAAAATAGAGAACGTAAACAGAAATGTAAATGAGTGGTATTATAAGAATACGAGTATACAGTATATACCAGGAGTAATGAAAGTGAAAGTTTCACTCTAGCATGTATGAATACTATGAGTTATGAGAGTGTAGGTGAAAGTTACATTCACTCTCAATGCTAGTATACAGGACGAGAAAGAAATTGAATCCCTACAGTGACAGTAAACTACTATTACTGAAGGAAACTTATGGATAAAGACTGTAGATATATATAAGTGTTATATAGTAACAGAAATATAAACTGTGAGTGCTTTTATGAATAATAGACAACACTAGTGACGAACAATCGGAAGTGGGATGGTCATAAGGCCTCGTAATTTTCATTGCTTTCACAGTGTTTTTTTTTGGGGGGTATGGATTCCAAACTATTTGAGAATCATAGATTAGTGTTTCTAGTGATAATATCAGGCTGTGGTAATCATATTACGAGTTGTCGGGAAGTGTAAAGTGTAGACTTTGTTACCCAACTTCAGAGGTCTCCACAAGTCCTACGGTACTCGACGAAGGCTCGACAAACTCCCAAGGAGAAAGCTGAAGGTATGTGCCATAAGTATATGTGATTTTAATATTCTAGGACTAATAACTGATTTTTGGCAAATACCGTATTTTTAGAGAGTCTGTCGGAGCGCGAATATGCCTGCGGGAGCCGCAAGTCAAAGCTAAACAAGCCCGCGGTTTAAGGGTTAACATAGTTGGAGGAGGTTATGTATTCACCAATGTTTGCCTGTTTGTTTGTCCACACATCTCCAAAAATTCTCAATGAATTTCAATGAAATTTTGTGGAAGGGTGGTCCATGGACCAAGAAAGAATTGATTAAATTTTAGAGCAGATCCGGATATGGATCCAGAGTATCCAGCACAATATCTCCAAAAGTTCTCAATGAATTTCAATGAAATTTTGTGGAAGGGTTGGCCATAGGCCAAGAAAAAATTGATTAAAGTTTGGGGCGGATCCGGATCAAATGTACCCCACACAATATCTCTGAAAGTTCTCAATGAATTTCAGTAAGATTTTGTTTAAGAGTGGGCCATGGGTCAAGGAACAGTTGATTAAATTTGGGGGTAGATCCAGATCCTTTGTTCTTCACACAATTTCTCCACGAATCCGGATCCGGATCCTTTTTAATGACAGTGGCATTGGTGGAGGTATGTGCTTTCTGAGTGCTTTCTAGTTAGTTATGTTTCCTTTCTTGAGGAAAATTTAAATCGTATGAGACATCTGTGGAACTGTAGGTAATTAGACCACTGTCACATGTGGTTGTGTGGCCCATTTTTCTTGGGTACCCAAATGATAATTCTCCTCCTTATGTTCTTTACTGTCTGTGTTTTGGGATCCTATCTACCCCATGTAAGTGGGAAAGAGGTTCAGGAGGAGGAGGAGGAGGCTGTTTTTACTAGGCACACTGTGATAGCTTTCCTACTTTTGTACATGAATGTTCCTCTTTCTGGATCTTTCCTTTGTATGTCAGTGGTAAAAAGGGTTGTAATGATAATATATATTTAGTGAAGACCCACCCACCACTGCCTTTACTATTCTTGTTTCTGGAACCTTCCCAGCCCCATTTATGTAAGGGAGAAAGAGTTATGTTGATGATGATGATTGAGTCATGGCCCACCCCCAACTGGCCAGGTTAGACTCGTTCGGTCACAACCAGCCAGCCCAGAGTTCCTGCAGAGTGCGAAGGAGGCCCACCGGGTGTATCAGAAATACCAGACCACCATCCACAGGGACACCAGGGACAAGTGTAACGAGCAGCAGTATAAGCGCTTCCTCTGTAATTCACCCCTAGAGGTAGCGCTTCCATAGTGATTTGATCTAAACAAGGATTGTGGGGATGGTCCGTCTTTATGCTTATGTGTTGTATTTTGTTGCATATATTTAATTTAATGTTTGTTCCTTCATTTTATTTTACGTGGTATCTCTAAAGCATGTTCATTTTGTTCCATGTGTTGTCTTTCACCCCTAAACCGCTACAGTCCAGTGGCATCCTTTTTGTTTTGTATTGTTCTTGCTAGCTCCAGATAGTTTTATTGAGTTTATGATTGCCACCCCAAACGGGATTGAGGCGTCTGGCAATAGATAGATAGATGATTGTCTTTTCAAACTAGAGGGGTTAGATTGTAACTTTCATTATCCCCTTCACTTCTGGTGTACTCTCCTAAACTTAATGAAATTATCTGGTAGCACCAAGAAAAAATTTAAAATATAGTACATGTCCTCAGACTGAATGGGCTGATACATAGAATACTTTATGTTTTCACCATCCCCATAACTCCTGCAGGTTTTGTTCTTTGTCTTTTATTTCAGGTTATCTAAAGGGGCCATTCGACCAGGAAGCTCAGAACCATAATTTTGTTGTAAAACAGTTTAACCTATATATTTTGTATGAAACAAATGCACATATTACTTATGTAATATGTGAAAAATAAACACACAGAAGCATTATGTGGCTGGTGACAGTAATTTTATCTGGAAATGTTAATGGATATGACTACAGTACAGTTCTGTATATTTATCAACACAGAAGTGTGAAGAGCATACAAACTTTAAAGCATTTAATCTGATGTGGTGATATAGAGCTGAAATAGTTTATGTACTACAGATTCACTTGTGAATCATTGTTTCTACTTGCCCTGTAATCCTGCCAATATGGGAAGAAAGTTGTAGCTTAAATTACTTGTTGTTCAGTGTTGATGTGGTATTTTGAAGCTTTGTTAGACTGTGCATTGAACAGTTTGTGATGACAGTTTTACACATACTGCTCATAAGAACACTAATCTACCAGCAGGTTGCTTTTGCTCAGTAGCAACTTCTTTTCAATGAGGGATGGGGGTATAAGGGAAGCAGAAACTTTGGCGCACTGGTGCACAATCATGAGTTCTGTTCACCCCCTAATCCTGCCCTTAGCTGTAGGAAAGTTGTAACCAGGGTTTAACATCAGATGGTTTCTTGGGAGTAGTTGGAAGCTTTTCAAGACAGCACAAGCAATAGTGTCAACAGCATCCTAACAAAATTTAGCAAAATTTGAATGTTGATGATGGTGGTAATGGAAGTACTGCTTTAGCAATGTATGATAGATTGCCATTCATTATGAAATTTTTGCTACAGCTTACCTGTAGCCAGGGTAAGAGTTTGACTTAAGCTCATGAGTACATTTGCACCATACTGCTGAACCTCACACGTTGTATGAGATTCAGTTATATTATCATACTGCTTAATAGTAAAATTGGAGCAATTGGGCATTTAGTTTATGCCCTCTAAATGACAGACATATTGAAGACCAATTGTGTAACAGGTAACTGAAAGATAAGTAGGTAAACCCAACTGAGAGTATCACTGTACCAACCTTATGGCAGGTCACTTTGGCAGAACAAAGTACCTGCATGTATTTTGTTGATGAGTGAGGCTGGTCACTCTAATCTTAAATGTCAGGACCAACTGCCTGGCCCTGGGCTCATACGCTTCTCATGGGGCAGTGTAGGATTGGATGATGGATGGATGTATATTTCCTTGAAAGTAAGAATCAGATACTTGATATTATGAATATTTTTACTAATTTTGTTCTTAATTTTGATACTCATATTTTTGGAAACACAAAACTGGTTCATTTTCCAAATGTTTCGATAATTTTTTATTTTGTGATACTCTTTGGCGTATCACAGTATTACGGAATTATAAATATATTATTTTTCTGTGTTGCCTGAATAAATTTACGAGATATGTCAGCAGCCATGTAATGTAATGTGTACAGATTTACTTTAGATACCATTTGCACAACTCTGAACTAAGTAAAGTTCATTGACCCCAAACAGTTGAAGCTGGTGAGGGTAAATCCACCTGAAGAAGCATTCAGGGGCACCTATAATGCTTCGTATGGTGTCTTTCGCAAGTATCAGCTGGAGATTCATCATGATACCGAGAGCGAATGTGACCAGATGTCCTACCAAGGCTTCCTGGTTGATGGGCCCCTCGTGGTACGCTGACTTGTAGGCTAAGTTTATTGTTGCCATTGGTTCATGCTAACACTAACGCTTTACACATGTTCACAGATACTGTACCACTTCTAATAGCCCATTCAAATACTGTATTGTCGGTTCTTTGGGGAAGGTTCGCTGCTACTCATCCTTCATTCTTCCCATAAAAAAAACTTTTTTTTTTGGCAGGTAATATGATTATGTACAGTATGTCTTCATACTAAATATTGCTCTTGCAAAGCAATAGCTATTTTGAAATACTGTAATACTAAGACATGCTCCACTTGGTATACTTTTTTTCACTTGCATTCCATTAATTATGGTATGTCTATGACAGGGTCATTTATTATTTTATTAGTTTGTGGTCACTTCTTTTTCAATTTTCTGTTTATCTTGTGTAAATGAAAGTGTTAGACACGAATGCATTTTCAGGGTGATAAACAAAAGACTGTTTGATTGTGGGGTTGAATCCAGAATTGCAAGGAACAGTTTGTTTGTTTGCTTGATTTTACACTGCTCTTCCATTAGATCCACTGACATATGATAAAAACACCACCACCCATAACAACAGATTGGAATATGATGTCCCTAGCCTATCACAGCAGAAACGATGAACCAAGTACTAGGAGATGTTTGAGAACTGCTCAGGGTCAGCCCTCTGCTTGTGTTTTGTAAGTGTGCAACACGCCCTTGGACGATGAGGATGCGTTTGAAAAAAAAATATCACTCACATAAAAATTTATTATATATCATCAGTTATAACATGGGTTCATTGAGGGTACGCTTTTGGCCAAGGGTCACCTACCCAACAAAGTCTGAAAACAAGTTTCCACCTCACCTAAACCTCACTGCACTGCACTTCCCTTGCTGCTTACTACCAGATACAGGCCTAACAGTTAGTTTCCAACTCATGTAAGCTGGTAGTCATTTCACTTGACACTGCACTTGCTGTGTGAACTTCCAAACCACACTGTTGTTCCATCACTGACACTGATAAACCCGATATTGGCTGAGTTCAAAGGTCATCTCAGAACAAACAAATGACCAAGCTTGTGTGTCGGTGATTATATAAGCCAAAACAGTGATTGTTCATTGATCAGTCAGACTTCTTACGGGATCATAATAGCCTAATTGCATAAGGAAAAAATATGATCATATGTAGAAAAAATGTCCTAACTTCTTGGTCATCATACATGCTATTCACCGTATAACAAGAGTCTGCCATATTATTGACCTTAGGAATGGGTTTCATAGTCTCTGTCCATAGTCAGATGTATGGGACTCATAACGTATGTGTGTGTGTTTGGATGTGGGAGTGAGTGAGTGCATGCAGAGCTCAGTCTTGCATTGGGACCCATATGAACTGATGGAATAATGCAGATACATGTGTAGGTGTTGTCAAGGAGGCTTGAATGAGGACCTCTAGCACTGAAGCTTGAAGGGGAAGGTAACATATAAACACTGACCCTTAAATAGGAGGCAGAAATGTTGTTTTCACTTATCTTTAATCCATTTTCTTTTTTAAAAGGAAGAGGTATTGTAAAAAACTCAGAACTGTTTGTAAACTAAGTAGTCAGTATAAGTTTAATGGGGCATTGGCTGATACTGGTACTGTGTTTTTAATTATTTAGGTGGTAGGTAGGGGTGCTTACCATCCACTCACTCATTATAGTGCTGCCCTCGGGTGTTTGCCCTTTCCTCTCCTCCTTCCTTATTTACTTCCTTCCTTTTCTATCTTTCTTTTCTTCATTCTTTCTTTATCCTTCTGCCTACACGGGTGACTTTACACTCCCTCTTCTGCCTTTCTTTACTTCATTCTTTCCTCTTTCTTCTGCCTGTGGGTGACTACACTGAGTGACAAGCCAAATGGTTTCCTGTACACCAGGAAACCATTTACTATGCTGGGTGGTAACCATATAACCAAATTGTGGCGCCTGGTGGTTTAGTGGGTACTTACGGCCCTCTAGTCGGATTGAGCTGATGACGGTTTATATCCAAGGGATGGTTGGGGTTTATTGCTCATGTAATGTCACTGAGGGATGAGTCAGGAGTTAAATGTCAGGACCAACTTGCCTAGCCCTGGGCCCCTACGCTCCTTCTGGGGCAACATAGGATTGGACGATGGATGGATGGATGAGTGATAGTGGGGCATTCATATGTTTAAGTTTGTGAGGTGAAGCCAGGATTCTGGGTGCTTGAATATTATTTGGCTCATTATACTGTGTATGCACATGATAGTTCACCCATATTTGTATTTCCTTTTTTCTGGATCCTGTCTTCAGATGGGAGGAAAGGCCAGGATAATGATTATGGTGTTATGATGGTGATGACATACTGATACATTGTGTAATATGTTTGTTGTGTTGGCATGAATCAGTAGGTAACATGTTGAGCAGAGAAACACTAAAGGGAGCATGGCTTTAAGTTAATAATGCTTTGAAGTGTTCATTAGTGCAGTCACTGTTTGGACATGGATTTTGCACTGAAGCATTGTGAAGTTGCATCATTGTTTATCTGTCTAGTTTGCCAATGTGAAAAGCATGATAGATTTAGTACTCAGTATTAAATTATTGTTTTATACTGGGGCTTTTCTGTGACAGTCAGGTATGATCAGTGGAATAGTGTTGACAGATAGCAGTGGCTTCAGTATAGGAAGCTTGTTTTTAAATTACCCTTTTGATTTTCTTTATTTCAATAAAATCTACAATAAATTATGGAAAGAGTGCTTTTTAGACTGCCACTGCCATATATAAAGCTGATTAGCCAGCTCTCCCAGTTTTAAGTAGCATTTGTATGGGAAAATTCTTATATTTTGAAATACATCCCTGACATAATTATAACAAAGACTTCCTGTATAGTGATGATCAGAATTTATGATTGAGTCTGTAGTCAATTAAATTTATTAGACTTCCTATATCATGACAGTTTTAGTCAGCTTCAGAGAGACTTTTTCTACTCTACTTTCCACTTCTTTTACACTTTGGTTATTGAGAGAGAAGGTGACTCCCAGTATGATGTTACAGTGATTGGAGAGAGACTGGAACTGGTGAGAGAGTTGAAATACCTGAGTACAGTGAAGAAAAGAGCGGAAAATGTGCAGAAGAAGTGGAAAGTAGAGTGACACAAGGAAGGAAAGTAGCTAGTGCTATGAAGGCCATGATAAGAAACAGAGGCTTGAGTGTTGTGGCAGCGTGAGGCTTACATGAAGGAGTGTTAGTGCCAACTTTAACATATGGGTGTGAGGCTCTGATGTGGCATGAAAATAAAAAGTCAAGAGTAAGAACTGTGGAGATGGGACTGCTGAAGAATGTATGTGGAATGGAGAGAGTGGATAGAATACGGAATAATGTGATTCATGAAAGATGCGGAGTGGGGAAGCCTGTGGACACCAGAATCGAAGAAGGTGTACTGAGATGGTATGGTCATATGGAGAGAATGGATAACAATAGAGTGGTGAAAAAGGTATATCTGAATTAATTTGAAGGAGAGAGGAGGCCAGGTAGGCCAAGAAGGTGGAGAGATATGGTGGACAAGTGTGAGGAAAAGAGGTATGGAAGTTGGTGTGGTTGAGGGACTGACCAGAGATCGTGCTGGCCGGATGAATTTTGTGTGGAGAAGCACATGACGAGGGATTTGGCACCTCTTTTTAACGTGACAGCATTCGGATTGACTCTGTCGGATAGGTATATATGAAGCTATAGTACATGGTGAAACCTTTTGGCCTATCAGATAGAGCCAGGATTCCGTGGGCTTGAATGATGAGTGATTGGAAGTGTGGCCCATTGAACTGGGCAGACTTTGGTTGTCTGGCGGCTGCTACTCCTCACCCCGCCTTAGGGTGGGAAAGGGGATCCTGATAATGATGACGGTGATGATGTAGACTTAAAATGGAGAGGTTTAGTGTAACATTCATTAAACTTTTCACCGTAAGAGATTTTTTCCTTAAGTGAATAAAATCATCTGGTGATAACATGAATAAAATAAAAGAGCTTGTCAAATTAATCCCTTCAGTGTGGTGATGTGCTTTATAATTTGGTTTTGCTATCATACGATGATTTTATTCAGCTTTGGAATGAGTTTGTGAACTGGAGGGATTAGATTTAGCCTTCATAAGCCCCTTCACTGCAAAAAATCTCTCCTAAGAATAAAAAAAATTGCTTAGTGGCAGAATGAGTTAAAAAAAAAAATAACATGAGATTAATAGAGCCTAATGTTCCTCACAGCCATGGAAACCCATATCCGGCCCTGATCAGGGTTATGGGTCCTTTCACCACCAGTACTGGCTGGATGGCCGTCTCATTGCTGTTGGAGTCCTTGACGTTCTCCCACACTGCATCTCATCAGTTTACCTCTACTATGATCCAGAGTTCTCATTTCTCTCCCTAGGAACTTATGCTTCATTAAGGTAATATTTACAGTTTGGGACAAATATTGGCCTATCGTTCCTTTGCATCTTCTACTCACTTAGAGAATGTCCATCACTTTCGTCCCTGACACATCATGTCTATGGCCAGAGAAACATACCAGTCCTCTCTCAGATTAGGAATATTAGTCATCAGAGGAGAGTGAGAAGCAGAAGAGGTGAAGCATAAGGCAAGCTTACATCTGCAGCTGTACATTTGGTAAGGTAAGTACAGTATAGTAATGAACTGAGTAGGCAGAACTGGAAGTGTTAATTTTCCATGTAATCTAATGTGCTATAAGCATGGGCATGGCTGTGTGTGTGTAAATTGCAGCCAGAGCTGGAAAAAAAGATTTTGATGTAATTTGACAGGGTGGTTAAAATTCAGTCACACTCAGGCACGTCACAATTTCATGTCAGTTGAAATTTTCTGAAAGGGTGTTTTGGCTCCTAATTGTTTCGAGTGGTTTTACAGCAGAATGGCCTGATAGGGCCATGAAGTCTTTGCTTCTGCATTGATGTATAAGTTGTTGGTTCCAAGCAAATCAGAGCATGGTTAAGAAACTGCTGTCATTTGAGAAAGTGTTGAGTATCCAAGTAGGGCCGCAAAGTGCTTGTTGATGCTGTACTTGAAGATGAAAGGTGATAATTCTTTTGTTCAGGTTTTCCTTATCTGAAGGAAAGATTGCTTTAATCAGGATTATTCTTCTAAATACTAATGTACTCAGAGGCATTCCTTTTTTCAGGACCACTGAGTTCAGGTTAGTATAGAATAAAACCCAATAAGTTTTGGACCACTGGACACTAATGAGCATTCTGCAATACAAATGTTTGCCAGAACTTTAAAACTACAGTGATCACGTTGAAATTCAGTGGAGGTGGTATCTGGCAGTCTGTGTCTAACAAATAACACAACCCCTTTAGCCTAAGGATTTTTTTTTTCCAGATTATTTTATATAGCAGAGGCGTGATATCTGTTTGTGAAAGGATTAGAGATGATCTCCATTAACCCTTATTTTCTGTTTCATTTTCTTTACCTTCTTAACCAGATCTCTCCTTGTCTTGCCTCCCCCCCCCCCCAAAAAAAAAAATGTTTTGCAGGCATACTGGCAGCCCACACACCTTTTCTCATGTATAGTGGGAAGACACAATAAATCTGCTGCTTTGTTGTTTATCATATTCAAAATTTGATTGCATTCATCAGGAATTCTGCTGAGGTTGAGATAGAAAGGGTTTCAATATATAGTACCGGTATTAGTTGTGTGAAGATAATTCAACTGCAATTGTGTCAGACATTTTTGAACAAACAAAAGTAGCACCACATTACAGTGAGAAAAATTCAGTAGGATGCTTGTTTTCGTGAAATTTGATTGAACCAGTGTTGTACTGCTGGATATTCTGCACTAGATGAGATCAGAGGTAATTCAGTTTGTACTTGAGATTATGATGACCTGATGGCACAATTACTTTTTTTTTTTTTTTTTTTTTTCATCATCTACAGTAAACTCCTGATTACTCGGTGTAATAGAGCCAAAGGCCTGCCAGTTACTGTCAAAATGCCAGATTATGCACAAGTTCCCCCTAGGGACCCCTAACTCCCCAACCCTATAACAACTTATCCACTGTCTAACCCTACAAAATGCTTTGAAATGTCTAAAAACTGCTAATAGATGTTCCTAATAATAAAATACAATAATGTAGTGTCCATCCATCCCTCATCTAATCCAATGTTGCCCCATGAGGAGTGTAGGAGCCTAGGGCTAGGCAAGTTGGTCCTGACTTTTAAGATGAGAGTGGCCAGCCCCACTCATCCATGAGTGGCATTACGTGATCAATAAACCCCAACCAACCCTTAGATATAAACCTGCACAGGCTCAGTCCCATTGGAGTTCCTTAATTGCCCACTAAACCAACAGGTGCCATAATTTGGTTTTGTGGTTACCACCCAGCAAAGTAAATGGTTTCCTGGTGTACAGGAAACCATTTGGCTTGTCACATAGTCTAGGGTCACCCATAGACAGAAGGAAGAAGAAAGAATGACTTAAGAGGAAGGAAGGAGGGAAGGAAAGAAAGAAGAGAGGAAAGGCAGTCACCCGTGAGCAGCACTACATCGAGTGAGTGGATGGTGATCACTTCCTCTTTAGAAGCAAAATCATGTTGACGATAGGGATAATGTCAAAGTCCCTCAGTCAGGAACCCGTTTTCTTTCATCAGGCTGTACTGTTTAAACACACGCATTGTAAAACCCTCACCAAGCACATGTCTTGCATTATACAGCACTAAGGTAGGAGTACCGATGTCTGTACCATGCTGTTACAATAATAATGTTTTGGAAGAGACTAAAACTGCAATTTAGGCTCATTTGTACATCAGCATCATAGTGTTGGAGGAATACAATGGTGAGTGAGGGAACATCCATCTACCTGCTGCCAGCCAGTGAAAAATCTGCATTAGAATTCTTAGCCAATCAGAACTCATCTACTCCCTACCACTGCATCTCCCCTCCTTACCCACCACCAACACCCTGTGAGCTGTGCACCAACTGTCAACCCTTCCTCCCTCAACACTCCACCACTTTCATTTTACAGTACAATATAACCCCATTCTTTTTGTGTATTTCTTTATTTTCATTTTTTGTGACTGTGGCTGGATGTTTGATGACAACAACTGTCTCATGCTGGATGATAATGCACTTTCAGCCAGAAGAAAGGGTCCTTCATGTAGGATAATGTCAAAGATTTTATGCATACTGCCAGATACCATTTTAATTCAGCCATTTGCTACATCGTATAATGTCATATGGCGGATAATCGGGAGTTTACTGTATGGTACTGTATTTCTTCACTTAGAGTTATCATTACTGTAATATATGTGCAGTTGTTGCATTTCTTAATATTGCATTTCGGTTTCCATTGATTGCATTTCAATCTTCATGATTTTCTACATCAGTGATGTATATATTTTATTAAAATTTGTATGGTACCTGGAATAAATAACCAAAATGAAAAAAGTAGACTGCATGGAAATATTCAGCTATACCCTGTAGCCCTGAACACACAAGACATAATGTACTACCCCTCGGTACAGAAAGTGTTCATTGATGATCTGGTAAGTTTTAACCCCTTATTTTATTTTATTTTATTATTTTATTTTTTTAATAAATAGAAACCAAGTCAAAGAGTAAGATTGTATAAGCCAGAATAAAAGTGTTGAACATATAATTGCATATACTGGTGATACTGCAATGTATTATTAAAACTAGCACTGTTATATTGCCAGGAAATTTAGCTAATGTTTTCAAACTTCTACAGAGAACTTGCATTGACCCGTGAATTGCAACGTAAAACGCCAGCCTTGAAGTGGTATTATATGGGCTTCTACATTCACTCCTGTCCAAAGATGCGATACAAAGGCAGATACACTCCATCATACCTCTTGTGTCCAGAAACCTATGTGTGGGTGCCCATTGAAATGGCTGTCCCTAAGCTAGATGTCTCTAAATATTCAAGGTTCAATGATGATCCTGCGGCTATAGATGTTAATGGCCAAGTGGATGTTAATAAGGTAAGTTTGTTTGTGTTGTCTTGAATGCTTTAAGAAAACAGTCCTCCTGACCTGGGGCTTGGGGGGGGATATTTTTAAGATGGTACAGGATGGGGACACTCACCATCCACTCACTCAATGTAGTGCTGCTCTCAGGTGCCTGCCCTGTCCTCTCTTCCTTCCTTCTTTCCTCTTCCTTCTGACTGTGGGTGGCTGTACACTGAGTGACAAGCCAAATGGTTTCCTGTACACCAGGGAAACCATTTACCACTCTGGATGGAACCATATAACCAAATTATAGCGCCTGGTGGTTTAGTGAGTAATTGCGGTGCTCCAGTCGGACCGAGCCAGTGCAGGTTTATATGCAAGGGGTAGTTGGGATTTATTGCTCACGTGATGCCACTTGGGGATGAGCGAGGATGGTAATTCTTATCTTAAATGTCTAACCCCAGGCTCCTACGCTCCTCATGGGGCAGCATTGAATTTGATGATGATGTTGATACAGTAGTGTGTTTCTCTCATGAATACCATATGTTCATACCCTGCTAAGGTTCCTTCAGTAACATATACACTCTCTCACTTACAAACACATCCACTCCAATGTCAAAAATACCGCTCCAGCATCAGAAGCACATCCACTCCAGTGTCACAAACACACCCACTGCAATATCACAAACACACTCCAACAAACACACCCACTCCAACATCACAAACATATCCACTCCAACATGACAGATATATCCACTCGAGCATCACAAACATATCCACTCGAGCATCACAGACATATCCACTCCAACATCACAAACATATCCACTCCAGCATCACAGACACATCCACTCCAGCATCACAGACACATCCACTCCAACATCACAGCACATCCACTCCGGCATCAGAGACACATCCACTCCAGCATCACAGACACATCCACTCCAGCATCACAGACACATCCACTCCAGCATCACAGACACATCCACTCCGGCATCACAGACACATCCACTCCAGCAGGGGTGGGTAGATCACTTCCCCAGTGACTGGCAGTGGTGTTTCTCGTCTGTAGGACTCAGTTGTCCTTCAGGATCCATAAAAAAAACATGGGTTGAAACTGGTAAGTCTGGGTCATAGGTAACAAAAGAGTTTTAATAGGCAGTTTTTCTACAATTTATAGTGGGATTAATAGCATAAAGGAACTTAAATAGAAGAACTCTGTATTGTCATGTACTGTAGTGTTTTCTCACTTTAATTTGTTTCAGTTCTATAAAGTTATTTTGAAGTAAGAGAAGTGTGTGTATGTGCTTGTGGTTTTAGCCGATAATCACAAACCATAAGCTCTCACATAAAGCTGTTTAATTTTAAGTAGCATTTTGTGTGGTCAGACATCAAACACAGGGGTGAAAACTGACTGTACTTATATTTTCAGACCCCATCATTGTTGATAAGTTGTTAGTGTTTCATAAGTAACTGCAGTATGGTACTGTACTTTTATTTTCAGGTACCAGTTTGTCATTGTTCATTGGTTGATAATAATTCAGTAACTGCTTATATGTTCAGATACTCTTTGTCATTATTCGGTGGTTACTGTAGTGGTTCAATAATTATTTTCAGATCCCCATCTTACACGAAAACACGTTCCTACCCTACGGCACTTACCACCAGCTGTACCCTGATGACGATGATGATGAGGAAGTGAGGGAATATGCCGCTTATGTTGGCAGCAAGACTGCCTACAACATGCTCTTGTACCGAAGTTGAAATTAGGCAGAATAGTACCAAATGATTACTAATATTATTATCAGAAAATACTTCACATGGATAATTCTTGCTATCTCAAGGCAATTGTATTTATGTAAAGGAAATGTTTTGAACTGGGGGGTTAGATATAGCCTTTTTATTGTTGCTGTGGTCCCCAGCTCATCTGAATAGTGGACGCAATAGACTGCAGGCTGAAGTTGCCATTCTCCTGCGGTCCACCATCTTCATTTCGGGAATAGGGAGGGGGTTGAGGGGCATTTGCTTAACCGAGCATATTGATGTTACCACATGATGGTATCAACACCAGCCTCATGAAACCTCTTATTACCTTTCTAAGTAAAATTGCCTGAAGATGGGAAGAATAAATGAGAATGATTCATCTGATCGAAGAGGTTAAATGCTCTGCAGTGGTGAACAGATACTAATTAAGTTTTCTGCTGTCATTTGATTATAACATGGTGATCTCTCAGTATTGTAATTTACACTAAGCAGTTTGAGTACTGTACAGTACAGCGTAATGTTATTTTCTTGTTGCTGTATTTACCACTACTTTAATCTTTTCAGCCAGGCTGCATCATTTTATATTTGCTGCCTCTTGATAATTTTACTCTGTTTAGGAAGATCATTCACACTGAATGTGTTCCTGAAGGCTGTATCAAACCTTTCCAGTTGCGAAGTCTCTCCTAAACTAAATTAAATAGTCAAGGGGTAGCAGCTTTAAAATAAAAAAGGCATCCTCTGGAAGAAGGGGTTAATACATTATCAAGCATCACAGTATGATAAGAGAATATAACATTCTTCTTAAAGGGGTGAGAATGTGTGGTAAAATTTCCATGACAAATCATAATGGCACTGTGTATAAACTTACTGTTTACATTGACAAAAGTAATGAGACAGTCACATTATAAGAAGTAAGTTACTCATTACTCTGGTTCTGTTTTAGGTACAGTTCACACCATGCGTGGTTAGGTATATATATCTGTTAGAAGAGAATAAATCCTGTAGGAATTTATAGTTGCCCCACTTAACCCCTTTAATCCAGTGACATATATTTGAAAATCATTCTTGTTTCTTTCACCTTTCATTCAGCTTTGTAAAGAAAGTGGATTGTTGAGCAGCTTAATGAATGCCGTATCAGTATTTTTGAGCAGGTTAATGAATGCTGTATCACACCTTTCCAGTTTGAAATTTCTTTCCAAAGATGAATAATATTAGATGGCACCATGAAGTAAAAGGAAAATGATTGGACTCAAGGGGTTAAAGGAAAAATAAAGTCTGAACTGGAAGTGTAAGATAATTTTCATCATAAGATGTAGTGTGGCCCATTGGACTGGGCAAACTTGGGATGTCTGGATGTTGCTACTTCTCACCCTGCCTCAGGGTGGGACAGGAGGTCCGGATGATGATGATGGTAAGATGTACTATAACCCCAATATTTTTCATAAATTGGGCTATTAGTAACAGAACCTACTTTGTACCAAAATGAAAAGTACCAGTAATCAGAAAAAATGTACTAAAGCCTTTCATCTTTCAAAATGTTTCAGTCAGAGTGATGACCTTGCATCTGTTTGATTCCCAAGAGGAAGTTTTTTTTATCATGCAATATGGTCAAGGGAAGTAGGCTGACCCAACTACCAATGTACTGGACTCTGGTAACCTATCCACAGGTCCCTACACCTTGAAGGGGCTTGTATGAGATTAGTTGTTACTATTTCTTCTCCAGTATGTCTAGTACGTACTTGAGTGCCTTCCAGATATGTGAAGCATGGGGAAACCACTAGTATGCTTAACTTAAGAAAGCTGTCATGTCTATTGATCCATCGCCAGATACCTCAGTCCCATAATGGGTGGCCATGTCACTACCCTACCCCCTAGCTCACACACCCCTCTCTCATATACCTCTCCACACCATTGCTCCATCTCATCCTCGGCCTCCTCCTCCCTCTCCCCCTTCCACCTTACTCATCACATACACTCTCCATGTTATTCTCTCACACTATCCTCCCCACATGGCCAAACCACCTCAGTGTATTTCTCCTAATGCATTCTGTCACATCCACATCCACGCCACGAAGCTCCTTCACTTCTGCATTTGTCAGTCTGTCTCTTCATGTAACTCCAGATGCTCCTCTCAGATAACTCATTTCCACTGCTCTCACTCTTGACTTGTGTCCTCCAACATGGTCCAAGCTTCACTTCCTCATGTTAGAGGTGGTATCACAGTACTATCATGGGGCGACTTTTTTACTTCCATGCTCACATTCCTATTTCATATCACTGTTTTCAAAGAACCAGCAACTTTCTTCTTTGTTGCACCTTTTCAAGCACTTCATCCTCCAAACTTCTGTCATTCCTCATCACACTACCCAAGTACGTAAATGCACTCACATTTTCCATTTCCTCATCATTCAACCTCACTGTATCTTCCCTACATTCACCTTTTGATTCCATTTCTTACACGTTCTCCCAGACTCATTCACTAAACCTTGCAGTTCCCCTTTGTCTTCACTTAACCATACAGTATCATCTGCAAACGACAGAACAGGATGTTTCCAAATGCCGCCCCCTCTCATTAGGGCAGCTCCAACATCCACTGCCCTACCTTATGCCTCTTTTATAACCCCATCTGTATAAAGATTGAACAGACATGGAGACATGACACATCCCTGTTTTAGTCCAACGTTCAGATAGAAATATTCACTCAGTTCACTAACCACATGCACTGCAGCCTTAGCACCCTTGTACATATTCTTCACGTCATTCAGCAACTTTCCATTTATTCCATATATTCTTAGTATTTTATGCATTCCTTGTCAATCCACCCTGTCATATGCTTTCTCCAGATTCATGAAGGTTGCTTACAACTTCATTTCCTTCTCTAGAAACTTTTCCACCAAAGACCTAAGAATGAATATCTGATCTGCACAACCTCTTCCCTTCCTAAAACCTCTCTGTTCTTCTCCAACTAATTCTTCTGTTATTTCCCTAACTTTGTCAATAAGTATCTTGCCATATACTTTTTCTATTACACTAAGAAGACAAATGTCCCTATGATTACCACACAGTTCTTTTTCCCCTTTTCCTTTGTACAGGGGAATAATTATACTTGACATACAGGGGAATAATTATACCTGACATCCAGTCTTCCAGGACTCTACCTTCCTCTCAGACAATCTGCACATCTTCCATGTCCATTCTACTACTATCTCTCCCCCATGCTTCAGCATTTCACCGCACATTCCATCCATCATGTACTTGTTACAGTAGGTATGCACAGTACGCGAGGACCTATTTTTTATAGAATTTTAGTGTATTTTTTTTAATAGTACGCGAATTGAACTTGTAATAGACGAGACAGCAGCGAAGAGTGGCCCAAATCTGGGGTTACCCCAAGCACACGACATTGCCATTCCAAGACGAGCCAACGGTTGCCTACGCTGCGCCCACCTTGTGACCAGTGATGGAGAGTGGAGACTTGTCAATGATGGGGATCAGCCAGGTACTGTGTGCCCTAGATAAATTCAAAGAAGAATTCAAGGACATCTAACACTGTCAGTTGCTAGTGGAGGGTGTGATGATTTCACTGGACAAAACCTGCTGCCACACAGACAGGCACAACCAGGAGGTTAACAGAAGGAAGCAAACCCTCATCACCCGTTACCTGCGGCCTCAAGAAAGTGAGGAATCATTCCCTTCAACATCAGAAAAGCCATATCCTGGGGAGGATCAAGAGGATGATGCAATGTCTGAGGTGGCAGAAATAGACTTTGAAGGGTTTATGAACGAAGTGAGTGTATTAGCTAGTGAAAGTGTCGAAAGTGCTGGTGACGAGAGTGGTGAGGAAGGTGGTGTGTCAAGTGGTGTGGTGGGTGGTGCAGGAGGTGCACGCTAGGTGCCTCACCCTGCCTCGAATCCCATTCTTACGTCCATCAAGCCTGTTGTCCTCTTGGGTTAAGGTGAGCAGCCATATTCTTGTTGGTTTAGTTAAGCCATATCCTCGTTGATTTAGTAAAGCCATAATCTTAATGGTTTACTTTATCTTAGGTAATATGTCTTGGATAGTTTCCCCGTACAGTACAATACTTAGGTCTGAAAGGAGTCTCAAGGGTTACCAATGAAGAGGGGAGCTGCCCATATGTAATTTTTCCCATAAGTTTATGTATTCACAGTACGCGAAATCCTAGTATGCCACCTTTTTTGCCGCCCATAAACTCGCGTACTGTGCATACCTACTATATTCCTGCTGTGTTCAGATGATTTTTATTAAGTTTAAGGGAGACATTTTGCTCAAGAGGGGTTAGATAAAGCCTACATATACCATACCATTTCATTGTCATAGGTTTTTCCTAGACTGAATAAAATCCTCTGGACTTGGCAAAAACAAAATGAAAGGTATGCCAGCAGACTGAAGGAGTTAACCCCTTATAGCATTCGCGATGGTGCTGGAGAAGGACACCTTCACATGGTGGCACTGATGTTGCTGTGTGGCTCCACTACATGGTTATATAAGCATCCGTCAGTCCCTATCCATGGAGAGGTGGAGGATGGTTACAGGAAGAGGGCAACTTCAGCCTACAGTCCAGTGGGTTCACATACAAATGAACCTGAGGCTACAAACTACTACTAGCATTCCAGGCACTTGGTAGGCTTTTGATATTGATAGCCTTAACCCATCAAACCTGGGAAGATCTTTTTCATTTTTTTCTTGCTGTCATGATGATTTGTTTTGACAGGTTGAACTTTTCATACTGGAGGGGTTAGATATACCCTTGAGAGATCTTTCCCAGGTTAAATAAAACCCTGATACTTTAAGAAAAAACTAAATTTCACCTGGATTCAAGAAGTGAAATATTCCACACCAAATTAGTGATTGTCTTCCTTGTCAGTGCATCTCAGGTAGTTGGGAATATGGTATGTAGTGGTTCAGATGCCCAAGTTGGAGTGATGGAATTGACGTGCGTGAAGTGTCTATCTCCAAGATGTTACCAAAGGTTTTTCAGTAATGCATTGTTACCAAGGGAAGTAGGCTGGACATTTACCATTAAATAAACTGGGCAACCGTAACCTAGCCTTGGGCCCATACTCGTCAGAGGGGGTTATATGGGATTGACCATCGCCAAATACAGTGTGTAGATTGCAGAAGTACAAAGTCATGCATGTTTTAGTAAAAATTTTGCAGTATTTTGTACATAAATGCAAGAATCTAATGTGGAGTTTCTAGATGATTTCATATGAGATTTTGGTGCCAGAACATCTTATTGACCCAAAGTTCATTTTGTTTTGTTATTGTTACTGCCACATGACTTCAAGATTAGGAAGTCTGGCTCCAGCTTCCCTCTGGGTTTTTTCAGGTACACATGGGCCTGCATGGTTGGAAAACCTACCTTCTCAGCACAACACTCACTGTTATTCCCTCCCTTACTGTCTGGTCATGCTGAGATTTGCCAGGATGTTGTGTTCAAACAAAAAATCAAGAATTGAATGGATTATTAATTTTATCATTCTGGACCTGATGGTTTTATATATGCCTGGTATATAATTATACAATACTTGTAAGGTACACAGTGTGAGCCAACAGTATATACATTTGGAGGCAGAATATTGTGAATACTGCAAATTATTATGTTTGGCTCCACAAGAGCACTAGCATGTTGCCTTGCACGTGCTCAGATATGAGAAAAGGAAAATACAGTCATTCCTCGTAAATCGCGGCAATTTGGGTCTGAACCACTTCCGTGATTTACGAATTCCCTGATTTATGAATAATAACTTTTATGTGAAAAATTAATTTGCGTCTTGACTTTGGCCAACCCACCCGCACAGCATCCTACCTACACCTATCTAGGCCCCATCAAACACAAACATACAAATTTAGGAGTATTCAGTGCATGTATTAAATAGAATTAAGCAGTGATAAGGAATCTCACCTTAATCCTATGATGAAATTACTTAAGTGAATGGAGTGGGGTGGTGTTGGGAAGAACTCTTTCTTCCCTAACTCTTTTGCCAGCTTTGAAAACTTCTGTCCCTTCTCAACATGACAAATGAGCTCCAAACGTTGACTGTACGACGACGGCGGCAGCTTCTTGACGCCATACTGCTTAGAGCGCATCATCGGGGGGTCGGAAGGGGCCATGGCAGGTAGGAGACGGGGGGAAGTTGCACAAAACAGCAGGTAGCTCTCATGCTCCACGGCAGCGGTCTGTAGTGTGTGGACTGGCGGGACAACAACAACAACAACGTGGCGGCATTAGTATGCACACTTGCCACCAGGGACATATGATGATTGGATGTTGGGTCGCAATTTTCAGTTTGAATGCTGCGGTTTATGGTGTTCCTCAGAAAAGGCCCACTTGGTTGCCTACTCTGTTTTTTTTATTGAGGCGAAGATGCACTTGACAGGTTGATGATGACTGGCTGAATGCAACATGTTCAAAAAAGTATTTACTAACCCAAATTTCCCCCTCAGATATTTGTTGTCAGTTAATAATGTTAGATTATGAAGTAATGTTGCATTCAGCCAATAATCACGAACATGTCAAGTGCATCTTCGCCTCGATAAAAAAAACTGAGAATTGGTCCGTGATTTTCATGACTTAACAGTGATATACGGTTGCCAGCAGTCTGACGGCCATTTAGCCGTGATTCACGAATCCGTGCTTTATGAACGCGATTTACGAGGATTGACATCACTTGTGTATTGTATTATATGTAAATGAAATACAGTAGATATTCTAGGCACTGTTATCCAAACAGCATCCAATGAACTCAGCCAATTTACCTCAGAAGTAAAGAGCAACAGATTTATTTGCTCTCTGCCTTGATTTTCTTTTTTCCACGTCACTATAGATTTTTACTTTGTAAATTTCACTTCCTTTTATTTTATTCACTAACTCTATTCTGTTAGAAAACCTCTAATGTTATGCCAGCGTACATTGGTGTGTGTGTATATATATATATATATATATATATATATATATATATATATATAAAATTCTTGCTACTTCCAGATCCTTTCATTCATCTTATGGGACACTTTTTGAACTGGAGGGGTTAGTTGTAGCCCTTATTAGCTCTTTCAGTATGTGAAATGGTTTGTAATTGCCTGAGTACATCAGCATTAGGCCCAACTGATCAGCCATTTATGAGTTATACAGTACTTCCAATCAAATTAAACCAATTAGCACCAATGGTGGAATGGTTCTGTATATCAACTTTTCCATTCTGATAATGCCTTTCTTATGTTACTGTAGCTACTTTCAGAGACTATTCAGTTTAGGAGCAATGATTTGAACAGGAGGAATAACATATAGTCTTCATTCATTTCTTTACTGTGAGAGATGTTTCCCAAGGTGAATAAACTGGATGAAGCAGGAGTAAACTACAAATTTGTTACCGAATTCAAGGACTTTGGAATGCGTAAATGTGGTGCAAGCCAATGTAAGCTTCAGATAGTGGAATTTGCAATTACTGTATCCATCAAATTACAGCTCACCACAATATTGCATAATGAGATACTGTACTGTACCGTTTTAATTTTTTATCAAAAAATTTCATTCAGCTTTATCCTAAAATGTATCTAGAATATATCACCAGCAATAAATTATGAGTGATTTGGACTGAGATATTTGTAAACCCTTAGGACTCTTGGTTAGATTTTAAATGTAGAAGCCCCGTTGAACTTGAGTGCTTTCCTGTATTTTCACATTTATGGGAGTTCTCTTGATGCATGCAGCGAGATCAAGGGTGGAACTTCATGCTGTGTACTGATGTATTGCATTAGTCTCATTGCCCTACACAGTTTTAGACACATGGTGGTCTAGTGAGTTATAGTGCTTTAAGTGGATGTGACCCAGAACTGGTGGTTGTGGTTGATTGCTCTTGTAATGCCGTGGCGAACAGTGTCCCTCTCACCTTCAGTGTCTTGACGGAGCAGTCCAGCCCCGGCCATTTACATTCGTAATTGGACAGTACTGGGATAAAGGATGGCTCATTGGATAATGCAGAGTGCAGCTATAAAGATTTTTTTTTTTTTTCCTATGCAGATGGTTAGTGGTAGGTGGGGGCACTCACCATCCACTCACATGATGTAGTGTTGCTCTCGGGGTGACTGCCCTTTCCTCTCTCCCTTCCGTCCTGTTCTGTCCTTTTTCCTTCATTCTTTCCTCTTCCTTATGCCTACAGGTGACTCTACACTGAGTGACAAGCCAAATGGTTTCCTGTACACCAGGAAACCATTTACTATGCTGGGTGGCAACCATATAACCAAACTACGGCGCCTGGTAGTTTAGTGGGTAATTAAGGCGCTCCAATCGGATTGAGCCTGTGCAGGTTTATATCCAAGGGTTGGTTGGAGTTTAGTGCATAAATAATGTTACTCAGGGATGAGTAAGGCTGGTCACTCTCATCTTAAATGTCAGGACCAACTTGCCTAGCACTGGGCTCCTATGCTTTTTGTGGGGTAACACAGGATTAGATGATGATGATGATGATGCAGATGGTCATACATATAAGGTGGAGTCGAGATTTAAGGGACTCGCATGGTGAGTGGATGAGTTTGTGGTCAGTTCCACTGGGGAATGCTGTTGATTAGTTTTCTTTTCTACTGTATTTTACTTGTACAGTGAGTCCTTGATATACAAAAGGGATAAGGACCAAAAAAAACTATTGTAATTCGAAATTTCATACATCAGAACGATTTTCCCCATTGAAATATACATATAAATGGGGGGATGTGTCCCAGGACCCCCTCGGACCCCCACCTACACTTCACCCCCCCTATTAAGAAGTAAGCAATACCTTTATAGAACTGTAGAGAAGGAGGTGGCCATATTCTTGTACATCTCCTTTTTCTTCGTCACAGTCCCAATGGTGGAAACAGCAAGGCCTAAAGCACGCCCAATCTCCGAGACTCCCTGCCTCTCCTCATGGGGTCTTATAATTTCCAATTTCCTTTCCAAAATTAGAGTACGGTGCTGCTGCTGCATTGCAGCAGGCCCCCCCAATGCTGGAGATGATGCAGGACAATTGGGAGGCATGGCGAAACAATACGAAAAGGTGAAGGGCTGCAAAAATATCCTCACGTATAGCGAGGCTTTGAGGAGAGGAGGGATGTGGACTCAACTGAGAAGCACGCGAAAATTTGTTTACCAGAGAGGGGTTAGTTCGTTTCCTCTCGGCAAGCGAGTGCAGCGCTATGCACCTCACCCATTTTGAATTTTTTATGCAGTATTCCATTAACCCCTTCATAGCTGCTGGCCTTGAACAACACTTTACTGTTTTGGTGTCGGTGACGTTGAGTTAGGGCATCCTAAAAAAAAAATGCAAACAATTATGGGAAGGGAATGAGGGTCACTAGTGTGTTTACACAACCCTACTCTACCACCTCAAGCAGTCTGGCGTTCACAGTTCACTTCGTCCCAGTCATTTTCGGCCAATGTATACATGCTGATGTAACACGCATCCTATTTTTATTAATTCTTACATGAATCATAGCAAATCACAGGATGGGTTTAGGGGAAAAATAATAATAATAATAAAAAAAAAAAAGCCAGGTGTGCCACATGAGTCTTTTCACATATGTAAGAAAAAGAAATTGATTTTAAAACTTTGAAAAAATGGTCCCAAGGCCGACCACGGGAGCACGCAAATATCTGAACCCACTGCCATTGAGGGGGCTAAACATACGTTTTACTTTAAGCAGTAAAAGCACATTACCAAATCAGTTCTTCCTGATAGTCTGTTATATTTTTCAGATTATTTCTGGGTTGGTCCATACAGTAAACGTTTCTTACTAAATCTGTTTCCCTGTCATTTTTAGCTGTTCTGGTGTGACAACTCTTGTTTATTTCACTAAAATAATGGCGGAAAGGACTGTTCTTCCCTAAGTGTTTAACTAAACCTGGCCTAACCGAGTGTACCTGTACCTAATAATTTTAACCTAACCTAACCTCCAGTTGGGAAATTGGAACACGGTATCCATCTTTCAGCACGCTGAGTTTCTTCCACTGCACTGGAAACGATTGTAGGGGAAATTGACAATAATAACAGGAAGGAGATTTTTCAGCAAGAAAAAATAATTTGCCAAACTGAAAATTGTCAGAAAATTACAGAAACAAGCTGGAGGATTATGAATTGAATTGGTAAGGTCTTTCTGCTGCTTCAAATGTACAATGAAAGACACAAGTATCTTCCCAAAGTCTGACGAAAACAGCGTGGAAAAATCTAACCATTTGAAACACGCACTAGTAGAAACAGGGTTTTCATTGTATTTTGCCTGGTGTAAATTTTTATTCAGACTGAACTGGGAAGATAGTTGTGTCTTACATTGTACATTTACCAGTACTGTACATAAATCAATCTAACAGTACTTGTGTTTTGTTTCCACCAGATTAATCGTGATTTCAGACTATTCAGGCACTTCTTCACATCATATAGTCTGGATAATCGGGCTATGTCTGCATTTCCTTTTGTATCAAGTATTGATTTTCGTATCATCGAGACAGATATTTTCGTACTGTGGAATTTGTCCTATATTAATCGATTTCATACCATCGAAAATTCGTACTTCGGGTTTTCGTATTTCAAGGACTCACTGTACTTGCTTTCTGGGTCCTACCTTGGCCATCTTTAGGTGAGAAGAAGAGGCTGGGATGAATATGATGAATTACTATCAATTCTAAACTCAACGTTTCTCATGATATACTATGAAGATGCTTTGAAGTCAGAAATAAGTGTTTTCTAGTGTTTTTAACCCCTGAGCCTTGAACCAGAAGCAAGTCTCACTTAAAGTAGAATTTTGCCTGCATACATCCTGGCCTTTATTTGAGGACTGACTTTATGAGTGAGTTTGAAAATAGGCCAAGAGGATGGTGGATGGATAAGATAAGTGAGTGTGTAAGCTAGGTATAGAAACTGAGGTAGTTAGGGAACTGACAAGGGATGGAACAACCTGGTTGGATAAACTGTGTACAGAGAAGCAATGACAAGGGTCTGACAACTCTTAACATTCTATTCGCCAGATATATTCTAAATCCCTTAATATTCTATTCAGCAGATGTATTCTAAATGGCAGGTGAATGAAGTGTAGAGTGCCATTAATTAAGGCGCTCCAGCTGGATTGAGCCTAGGCAGGTTTATATCCAAGGGGTGGTTGGGATTTATTGCCCAAGTAATGCCACTCAGGGATAAGTGAGGCTGGTCACTCTCATAAATGTTGGGACCAACTTGCCTAGCACCAGGCTCCTACACTCCTCATGGGGCAACAATGGGTTAGATGATGGTGATAGTGGTGATGGATGTAGTGTACATCTATTTCCATCCATCATCCAATCCTATGTTGCCCCTTGAGGAGTGTAGGAGCCCAAGGCTAGGCAAGTTGGTTCAGGAAAAAAAAAAAAAGTTTCAGATTATTAGTTAGGCTTGAATAACGGACCCTAGGAGTCTGGAAACTTTAATATGTGAATGAATTGTTTAGCCCATTTCAATAGGAAAGCTGCTGATAGTTTCCCCACTTCTGTACTTTCCTTTGTTTCTGAATCCTACACCCCATCCTTAGGCAGGAAATAAGTTACGGTGATGATGGTAATGATCAATGTATGTTTCCAGTGATGGATATCCTCATACAGTGACTGTTCATACCAATAAATGAAAGTACGTTATACTGGGAACGATTATCGAAAAGTTAGAAGATATTGTGAAAAGTTTATTTACATAAATAGTTAATTATTACTTTTAATTATACTTGGGTTCTTGAAAGTTTCCTCGTGGTATGTTTTTTGCCCCTCACTTCTTCTTCTTCATTTTCTTAAACTCTCCTTCTTGTACCTGTAGTCCACCCATGATCTGCCCCAGCTTCCTTTTGCGCTCAGCATCACTGTAACATGACACAAGATTATGGCAGTTACTGTCATATACTCTTACAGCAAACACATGTCACACCAGAACTGATACAAGAAGTTTTTGTTTTTGGTTCATTTTTGCTAGGAACCCTTTCAGTCTAGATGATATATTGCTTAATGTGTTCTCCCTCCAGAGAGTTTCATTCAACTGTGGAATGATGTCTGGCAGTAAAGGGGTTAATGAAGGCTCAATCTAATGCCTTGTTTAAGTGTCTCTTCTAAATCTATATTTTATGCAGCTAAGGAAATGCCTTTTGAAATGGATAGATTAGAAAAACTAGGTACTCCCTTCACTATATGAATTTCTTCCAAATAAAAACTGTCTTGTAGCAGCATGAGTAAAATTAAGAATGAGTAAAGTGAGGAATGTCATCATAAAGGTGGGCTTATATTTGAATGCTGACATTAAAAATATCAACCTGCATGATGATTCCCTTAACACTTTTCTTCCTACTGCCAGCAATTAGCATAAATATAATATAAACGATACCCTTGAGCTGAATAGGTTAGGGTATTGCTGCTATACGAAACCTTGATAAACTTTTAACCTTTTCAAAATTCAATACAAGAGGCCTCCCTTAAATTGAAGAAAACTGTTTGGAACTAACAAGAAGAAATTTTAGATGTCACCATACAAGCACACCCTCAACCAAAAACATGAATAAACCTACCTCTGCAAAGCTTCAGCCAGCTGCTGTCTGGCTTTGAAAGCTGTGTCTCGCTGCAGCTCCCTTCTGGCACCTTTCCTCTCACGCTTCAACTTGTGTATCAATTTCTGCTTCTCTAGGTACTCCTTTGTCCCATGACGCTTCCTTACACCTTCAATGCTGAAAATATACATTAATTTACATCACAATACCTTCACTGCTGCAAATACAAATTACAATAATTTACATCATTCTCATCATTTTGACCATTTCCCCACCTAAATATGTGGTGAGGCTGGATAACATATTAATATCTGGTACACCTCACACAACCAGCTGTACTAACATCTTCTTTATTACCATCCTAACTTTTTTCCTACCATACGATGGAGTGAAGTAGGGGTCCATGATTTATGTCTAGCATACCTTAGTAAACCACTAATACTTTCATTACCTACAGGTAAATCATCATCATCATCATTATAACTGTATACTCCAAAAAGTCACAGCAAAAAACATTACTTAATACATGGTATGTACTATAGTCATTACCATCATCCTGACTTTTCCTATCCAAGCTTGGGATGAGTAGGATCCAGACAACAAAAGAAAAATACAAAATCAGAACTAACAACAACATGCCCAGTAAAACTGCTTGCTAAGACATTCATTCACACATCATTCAAGCCCCCCAAATCCTGTTTCCACCTCATAGGCCTAGCCATCTGCACTTAGGATTAGCATCTAGCACACCTTACAGAGCTACCAACACTTTCATTGTTAATTTCTAGAGTTTACTTACTGTAAATGTGCTCCAAAAATTTACCTGAGCTACTGGTTATTTCAAGGCATGACTTAAAAAAGGGTGTATTATCCTGTTTTCATCATCACTCAGATCTATTTTCTCACATAAGAATGGGGGTGACGTACAGACCAGAAGCAAGGAAAGAAACCATGATAGAAGAACTAGCGATGGCTTAATGTAGTAATGAATGAAAATGTAGAGCAGCGGTTCTCAAACTTTTTAGTGTGTGACCCTATTTGGAATATTTCAAGACTTCGCAACCCACAGTGTAATGAGAGAGAGATAGAGAAACCGGTACCTAGCCTATCGCAGTTATTATGAATATGCTATTAATGTAATAAGGATAATTACAATTTTACTTAAGTACCATAAATAAAATACACTGAAAGCATTAGGCCTATTCTATGTCCCTGCGACCCATCAAAATTCCTCGCGACCCACTTTGGGTCACGACCCATAGTTTGAGAATCCTTGATGTAGAGGGATCTAACAGTCAGTACTTACACCTTCTCAATAGCTGGCTCATACATCTTGATGGATGTAGGTTTCTTATCCTGTTTTACAAGCGGCAAACCTTGACGTGGCAACTTTCCAACTGCTGCAGTTAGTTCTTCAACAGCTCCTTTGACACATATAGGATAATTATCTACCTTAAAACTCTTCAGCAGCTTAACAGTAGGTTCCATTATGGAACGTATAGATCGTAGACCCGACCAGCAAGTACACAACTCGATGAGGGATCGCAGAACTTTACAGATAATGCTGATCTTAAAGTCATCGCTCATCTTATTTTTCATACTGTTCAGTCTGTCAAATTTGAGCTTTGATTCTTGGAACCTGGAATAAATAAAAATGTATTTAAAAGGATAATACTAGGCAACAAAGGTGACTCACAACTGTAAACATCAATTTATCATATAATCTATTATTGGCATGCTAATGATTAAAAATAATCTTTCAGACTATAGCTATAAATGACCATCAATTCAGTATTATTATAAATGCAAATGACATCAGTCAGAATGAATGTGGGAGGTGTAAGCACAAAGTCCTTCAACACAATGCCACTTTCTTTTGTTCTTGCTATGGCCAAAAGATCCTATATATCTTGGAGAAAAGTCTTATGGTAAAAAGGTTAATAACAATCTCTATTAAACCCTTCAGAATGGTGGTGCTGCCTTATTTTAATCTTGTTGCTATCAAACAATTTTTTTTAGCTTAGAAGCAGCTCTTCATAGTAAGGAGGTTAACTTTCTTACATGACTTCTAAAGCTCTTTATGGTGTACACTTGAACTTACTCGGTCACTTTGTTTTCCAGCACCAGTAAGTGAGAAGCTGGTCCAAAATACTTAAATGGTGGAGTAAGTGGAAGATGTCTTTTGTTTTGGTCTTGTATGGCCATGAACAGCAGACCATTCAACACATTGGCCAGCTCAGGGACAAATCTCTTGGAGACAGCCAGATACTGAAAACAAAAATAACTGTTAGAATACATTTTTATCATTTCATTATCATCCTGACCCCTCTTCCCAACTAAGTATTGGGTGAGGTAGGATCCAGAAATAAGGAAAATGAAAGTACAAAGATGGAAGAATTATCATCAAGACCTTTCTCTCTCCCATAATAAAGATGAGGTGATGTAGGATCCAGAAACTAGAAAAAAGAAAATATAAAAGTGGTAGAAATGTCAGCAGCATAGCCACATATGGGCCACACAATCATTCACACATTATTCTAGCTCTGGTCCTTATGCAAATTACACTACAAGTTACTCTTACCCTTTATCAATGAGAACAATCTGGATCCTTTTGTTTACTCTTAACCATGTTTCTCTGTACTGAGTTCATCATCTTCATCATCCACTACCATTCTGTCATTCATCATCCTAATCCAACTTCCCATTATTAAAGGATGATTAGATGACGTATGTATGGATACGATCCAAAAACATAATTCAAAGAAACCACAAACAGAGTGCTCAGTGATGTGAATATGGATAATACTGTACATTACACACAGTCATTCAGCTTCAACCTCGACATAAACACTTTCAGCACTATGCTTCATTTGATAAAGTCACTCTTGTAGCATCGGGAGGGCAGAACCATTCCACTGACTACCAAATTAACACTAGTGCAATCTGGGAAATAGTTACAGATCACTATGGCAGCATTAAGCTATATTTTACATTACAGGTTAGCCTCCTATGACCCATGACTGGGATACACTGGACAACAGTAGCCTAGTCTTGGCTCCCCATGGCTTGAGGGGGGGTTAATATAGGACTGGCTATTACCATTATTTATTTATGGTATCTAGTGCAATAAATTATATGCAGTTCAACCATTATGCTTTGAGCTTTCTTTGTTGCATGAAAACTGTAAAAAGATATACCATATGTAGAGTTCTTGACATGTGACTTCATTTAAACTTCTTTTTTGGCTATAAGTTCACAAAAATTTACAAAATAAATGCCTACTGACATCATCTTGCAACCTATAAAGATGATCCACCAGTTTCCACAAAATTCAGTATCAGTTGTAAAATAGCTGCGATATTTTAGAACATATCTGACATAATGAAGACTACCTGTACTTTACTGATAATGCTAGAACACATCTCTGAATTCAAGGACTGCCAGTTCTGCATATGCTAACCTCCATAAGGAGATGTGCTGTGAAAAGAGCTGCAGTGACCTCCCTCTCATTGGTAATCTTGGCCCGGCCCAGCAGGTGTGTTAGGAAGGTGATAACGGGTGTCATTACAGGGTGGATGAAGTCAGAAGATGGGAACAGCATCCCACTCACTTTTAAAAACACATACTGGAAAGAGAAATTTGAACCTAATACTGGCTTTCAAAAACACAAACCGTAAAGTAGGAGCATTCAACTACTGGAACTTCTGAAGAGCCTAGCATGTAAGATAACAATATCATGATTCAAATTAGACACTGGAAAATGTGGCATTTCATCAGGCTCGACTATCAGACAGCATTCCAGCAACTAATCAAATTTTCTAAACGCATACAAATTTGTTAAAGCTGTGAAAGCATGTGCAACATTACCAGTGCCCACTGGCTGTTCAGAAAAATTAGTGATACGGCATTAACATACTTACAGTGCTGGCTTGCGGATATCTCTTAAATTTTGTCTTAGCACAGTCCTCGTACTTCTCCTCAATAACCTGAAAAGTAGATGCAATTTTTGGGCATTTACATCCTTTCCAGATGAAGTATAAATAAAGCAAAATTTCACTAAAATAGCCTACCTGGGGCACAGGTTCCAAACTTCTGATTCATATTCAGAAAAACAGTTGCCAAATAACTGATGAAGTAGTACTGTATACCAAGTGATTCAACTCTCCTTTTCTTTCTTTGAGACAACAGTGTTCAATAGTTAATGTCAAGTTTTCATTCACACTGGAATATTTTATGATATACCAACACAGATTCTAGTGGTACTCATCCTCCTACTTGTTCTTTTTTTATGTGTATTAGCTATTTATATTTATAACTGAGTGTCTTCCATTACTGCACAGACAAAGTATGTTCAAGAAAAACAGTAACAATGAATCATATATAAGACATTAATGTCCAGTACACTGAACAGTGGTTGACTGGCCAAGGACAAATGTAGCAGAATATGACTGAAAAACCTACAGCTGCCTTGAAGATCTGAGCTGATGTGTGCAAGAGAGATGACCATCACTCAAATGGAGCACCTCAGTGCACCAAATTACCAAGCATCAGAGAAATATTAATGTTAATGGCCAAAATCATATTACCCCACTCAAATTGTAGAGACCTGAGGCTACTACTGCAGTTCATTACAGCAAAAAGTAAATAACCACAGCCTAGTCTCTAGTGTGGCATTACAGAGAGAGAGAGAGAGAGAGAGATTAAACCCAAGTGTGTAGCAATGTCATCACTGACTGAGCATTCTGCAAAATCTGTCTATCTAACCTGAAGTAAAGCCTTGGCTGAGTCAGCAGATGTCAGCTGTGTGAGGGTGTAGAGGTGAGGGATGAGTGGTTCCACGTACAGCATCCCTGACACTCCAGGCATTGGGGAGTCTCCATCAATGTCAGTCAATACATGCAGGGTCTGAAGGGTAAAAAATGCCATACCAGCTTCACAAAGGAGGACAAGGATGAGTAACATTTTCATTCATAACACCATATCTTTATCATCCCGACCCTAAATCCTGTCCAAAGAATGAGATGAGCAAGGATCCAAAAACAAAGAGAGCCAAAAGCTGAATTATTAAATGCAACAGAGTCATATGCACATCATTCAATCCTTCAGACCCTGCCTCCAACTTGGCATTTTTCTTTATAAATGCACTTCATACACAATACTGAAAATCTGACCTGCAGAATGTATGCAAAAATATCAACACATTTCTCCTTATTTGTACTTCCCAAACTGGTGTGGTTACAAGTTATCATCCGTTCAAGAATGAGGTTCACTTCTTTGGGTGATCGGTTCTCCAGTAGGGCCCAGAACGCTTCATAGTCTTGTGGCACTGTGGAGTGGAAGGGAGAAAAAATCATCAACGTTATCCTCATCATCATCATCCTGACATTCTTTCCCACCTAAAGATAAGTGAGGTCACAGCATCAAGTATATTCCATTTATTATCACTCTCCATTAAATAACCCCTTTTGAAAATTTTCATTTTTGCTGCCTTCAGATGAATGATTTTCCTCTGCTCAGGGAAATCTCTAACTGTAAAGGTGTTGCAAAGTCTCCATTGGTTCCAAATCTTTTTTAGGCAGTGAGGGGGGGGGGGGGCCTACCTTTAGATGGTTTTATTCAACTATGTTATTGTTACTATCAGCATAACAAGTAACTACTTTTTCTTCTGCTATGGAATAACATATTTATTCTATAAGCTGCATGAACCATATCCCACCTTCAAATGTGTAGGGTATTTCTTTCTTTGCTGCCTCCATCATTGCTTTTTTCTTGATATCAGCCTCTTTCTTAGATGCCTTAACTTCAGCAGTATGTTTCTCTGATGCCTTCACATCTGCAGCATCTCTCTCATCCTCACTGTCACTACCCTCAAGTATATCTGAGTACTCATCACTCTCATCATCTTCACTATCACCATCCTCTTCATTATCATTTTCACCATCTTCCTCTTCATCATTTTTCTCATCATCTGAGTTTTCCCCTCCTTCCACATCTTCCTCTTCATCCACTGAAAAAGAACATTCTAAGTGAAAATACCTGTACAGTCTTTTGATAGCCTTAGGACGTACCAGCATGTAAGAGACGGAAGTTTTAATCTCTGCTACTCTGGTTATGAGAAACTACAAAGCTGCTTCCTACATCCTTGTGCCAATATAACCAATTTTTTTTTAGCTATCTATTATCCAGTTCTTTACTGCCTCATCAGGAGCACTGGAATAAAATCTAATGAGATGCATAAAGCTTTATTAATAATGTTCCCTTGGCAAACATAAGGTTCATTAACTCAAGGAATTTTCTGTTATATTAAGGACCCCTCCATACCTTCCCTACACACTGATTAGCCTGTTAAACTAGGTGTGTTTATATTGTCAGTTAAACTCTAAACTACCTCTCTAGTTGCACATAAATATAATACAATATGATGTAAAAAGTAAATTTCATATTATAATTACCTCCACTCTCATCTCCTGCCTCCTCATCTTCTTTCTCACCTTCATCTGGTATATTTGTCAGCATCTTACCATCTTTGTAGCTTAAATGGAACTTGTCATCATTCCCTAGAACAAATCTGAAATGCAAAATCCTTAATATCATACTATATTCATCACCATCATCCCAACCTCTTTTTTCCTGAATAATGATAGGTTGAGGTAGGATTTTGAAAGCACGGAAAGGCAAAACACAACAGAAAGAGAGAATGAATGACAGCATGCCTAATGGAATGGGCCATACTCTCCTTCAACTGCTACTCAAACTATCAGAATCTTGTCTCTACCTCTTCAACATAATTTCATTTATTGATGTGCAGATTGGCCTGGGAGGAAGGTAGAGTCCCAGTGGATTGGAAGTCAGGTATAATCATGGGGGCGATTGTCTTCTTAGTGTAATAGGAAAAGTGTATGGTAGGATACTTACTGACAGAGGTAGGGAAAGAACAGAGGAATTAGTTGGAGAAGAACAGGGAGGCTTTAGGAAGGGAAGAAGTTGTGTAGATCAGATATTCATTCTTAGATCCTTAGTGGAAAAGTTTCTAGAGAAGGGAAAGAAGTTGTATGCAGCTTTCATGGATTTGGAGAAAGCATATAACGGTGGATAGACAAGGATTGTGGAAAGTATTAAGAATATATGGATTAGATGGGAAGCTGTTGAATGTTGTGAAGAGTATGTATGATGGTGCTCAGGCTGCAATGCATGTGGATGATGAACTGATTGAATTTTTCTCTTTGAAGGTTGGGTTGAAACAGGGATGTGTCATGTCTCCATGGTTGTTCAATCTGTACATGGATGAGGTAATAAAAGAAGTACAAGGCAGGGCAGTGGATGTTGGAGTGGCCCTGGTGAGAGAGGGTAATGTTTGGAAACTCCCCGTACTGTTGTTTGCAGATGATGCTGTGTTGTTGAGTGAAGACGATGGGGAGCTGCAAGGCTCGGTGGATGAGTTTGGGAGAGTGTGTAAGAAACGGAATCTAAAGGTGAATGTAGGGAAGAGTAGAGTGATGGTCTTTGACAGAGGTGAAGTCAGTGAATGTACAGTGAGGCTGGATGGTGAGGAAATGGAAAATGTGAGTACATTTAAGTACTTGGGTAGTGTGATGAGTAAGGATGGAAGTTTGGAGGGTGAAGTGCTTGAAAGGGTACAACAAGGAAGAAAGGTTGCTGGTTCCTTGAAAGCAGTGATAAGAAACAGGGAAGAGAGCATGGAAGTGAAAAAGTTACTACATGACAGTATTGTGATACCAACTCTAACGTATGGAAGTGAAGCTTGGACATTGTTGGAAGGACACAAGTCAAGAGAGCAGTGGAAATGAGTTATTTAAGAGGAGCCTGTGGAGTCACATGGAGAGACGGGCTGACAAATGAGGATATAAAGAAGCGTTGTGGTGTGGATATGGATATGACAGGAAGTGTTAGGAGGAACACACTGAGGTGGATTGGCCATGTGGAGAGGATGGAGGGTGAGAGACTGACGAGGAGAGTGTATATGAGTGGGGTGGAGAGGGGGAGAGGGAGAGGGAGGCCAAGGACGAGATGGAGGGATGGGATGGAGAGGTATATGAGAGAGAGGGGTGTGAGTTGGGAGCAGGACAGTGAAATGGCAGGGGACAGGACGATGTGGAGGTGATTTGTTTGTGGCCACCAAGTATGAGATTGAGGTGTCTGGCAATAGATAGATGGACAGACTCCAAACCACTGTTCATCCTGGATGGCTGCAACAAAAATCAATATACGCCAGATCATCACAATTCATCACTAATTTACTATGCCATCTCGCCACTGGAAACCTCTACTTCATGTTCTCCTAATTTCAAATACAGTAGGCTCGCACAGTGCGCGAGAGATTGGGCGGTCCACAACCTCGCGCACTGGGAATTCGCGTACAGGGAATAATGGGAATAATTACATATGGGTGGTACCCCTTCATACGTGGACATTTTTTGGCCCTTAGAGATATAATAAAGGTCATATTTTTCAGACATTGTACTAAAGCTATAGCTACAGTAACAAAAATATGGGTAGTCACCTTAACAACAGTACACAACAGGCCTGATGACCTTAAATAACAGGGGTTCCGAGGCACGGCAACACTTACAGCGCCGCACTCCCCACCGCACCAACACTTCCCTCCACAGACTCCTCTTAAGCACCTTCCCCAGGAGCATCAAAGTCACTTACTTCAGCCATAAACCCTTCAAAGTCCAATGCTGACACTTCTGACATTGCATCCTCTTCATCCTCAACAGTAGAATGCCCGGGAATTTCTGCGCATCAACATGACGACACGTGACACGCTGTGTGAGGGGTGGTCGCGCACTAATAGAAAATGGCATTTTTAAGCCACTCCTTGCCTCTTCCTTGTGTTCTGTGGGGTAAACTAACGCATTCAAGGGTTTTTGGTTATGATTTTTGGTCACTCGCGCACAATGCAAATCGCGCACTGTGATGACGCGCACTGTGCGAACCTACTGTATCCACCTTCCCTGCTTCAGAACCAACACAAAATACTGCAAAGTTCATAAGTAATCCACAATTTCCTCACTGTAATGCAATCCCAACACCATATTGCACCTCCCGACCTAAAGTACCTCATCGTTTCATTTTGTTTTTGAAGGCTCCAACATGCTTGCATGTGTTGGCCTTGGTCACCTGATGGCAGCTCTCCATGCTGTTCAATCTCTGGCTGCTTCCCTATTCAGTTCCTTATCCCTGTGGTCACACTCAATGACCTCATCCCAGGTCTTTTTCAGTCAAACTCTCGTAGCCTACCACTAACATTAACACTTCTCACTTTCTGCACTCAATTATCATCCTCCATCCTCTCCACATGCCCAAACCACCTCAATCTACCTCTCATCACAACACCAATACACTCCAGTCCAATCCTACCTCTCAACTCTTCCATCGTAAACCTAGCCCCCCCAGGCCTTGCACTCACGGACGTCTGCACATCCATCTAATCATTGCCATTTCTGTATGTTTGAGCCTATGAATATCCTCTTCCTTTACTGCCCAGGTCTCGCTGCCATACAGCATTACACCCATAACATATGCCACATACAAAGATCCCTTAGTGTGGAGATAGAGCCCTCTCAATGTCAGGAGAGGCAACAGCTCCCTGAACTTCTTCCAACCAATCCTCACTGTAGCCACAGAGCTAGCTCCAGACCCATCTCCAGCACATACCATGTCTCCCAAATAACAAAACTCTTCCACATACTCAAGAGACTCACCAGCAAGTTCAATCCTTTCATGCCTGGCAACCTCCATATGCTCTCCCCGTCACACCACACACATGAAATCGGCATTATCTCGCAGTGTACCTCCAATACCACTACATTTCTCATGCACCCACTTATCACAAACACTGCACAAGAAAGAATTATTTCTCACACCCTTGTGGCAAATCGCATATGGCCACTCTCCCTCTTTTTTGACCGTACCATCACCAGCCCTACATACCATCAGTGTTGTTTTAGCTGCATCTGCTCCTAAGCCACTGTGCCTCATACCATCTCTCCACTTCTTAAACCTTTCCTCTGCCTCCCTTTCATTTTCTGCAATCAACACCAAATCATCAGCATACAACATCTCCCACAGGAGTCCATTTTTGAAGTCACGTGAGAGGGCTTCAAGTACTATGAATAAAACAAGGGGCTTAAAACTGACCCCTGGTGCACACCAACATTCATGGAAAACTCATCACTTAAATCTCCATTCAACCTTACCTGGGTGCGAGCACCCACATACATGGCCATAACAACCCTAACCAGACATTCCTTGATCCCAAGCTTTCTCACTGCTCACTTCACCCTCTCTCTAGGGACCCTGTCAAAGGCCTCCAAATCAACAAAAACAAAGTACATTTCCCTTTTCTTTCATATATATTTTTCCTGAAGCTGTTGAATAATGAATATGGCATCAGTGGTCCCTTTGCCTGGCATAAACCCAAAATGAATCTCATAAATATTCACTCTTTCTCTAATCATACTTTCTAGGACTCTCTCCATTTCCTTCATTATCTGGTCTAAAGGCTTCATGTCTATAATTTCATCTTTCCAGGACATCACCCTTCCCCTTGTACACATTTACAATTATGCTCTTCTGCCAGTCATCTGGGACAACACACATATATTATCATATTAAGTCAGTGACTAATCGCAATGCTGTATCTCCTGTGACTTTCAGCATTTCAGCAGTCAATCTAGACACACCTGCTGCCTTCCCCACCTGCATCCTGCCTATTGCCCTGCTCACAGCTGCAGCATCAATCAAATGCCAAGGGCCAAACACTGGATCTGCTGGCTACAAACCTTCCTTGTCCCAGTCAAACTCCTCATTCAACAACTGGCTGTAATGCTCTCTCCATGCATCTTTACTATCCCCACTGTTCACCACTACCCTTCCTTCATCATTCTTCACACACTGCTAACCAATGATGTCCTTATCCTCTCTCTTCATCTAATTTGCCACCTTAAATATCATATTCTTCCTTTCCACACAATTTTGCTTATCAAGTAAAAGTCTCTGTGACTCAGACTTTGCCCTCTAACATCATTTCTAGCCCTACTCTTGGCAGCCAAATATTCCTCTTTGTTATTATCCTTCTTCCACTCCCAGAAAAGCCTTCTTTTCTCCTCAACTGCAGCTTCTACACCCTCATCCTACTACCAAGTTACTTTATGTCTTGGGGTGGCCCCTTGTCTATCCACACACTGAACCAATACTGTAACTCTCAAGAGGGTGCTCTTGAGGGATCTGTACTGCTTATTAACATTTCTGTCAATGCCTCCCTGTTCAGCCACCGCACTTCTCATCTCGCTATAGAAGGCATTCCTTACTACTTGGTTTTTCAGCTTCCATATTTTCCTCCTAGATGCACAGGTCCTCTTTTTCATCACCCACTCCTTAAGCACCAAGTCACATATCAATAACTTGTGTTGTGCACACACTCCTTGCTCCCTATAACTTTAACATCCTTTACTAACCTCCTATCAGCCCTCCTGACCAGGGAATAGTCTATCTGGCTGCAATTTCCCCCTGGCTTGTATGTAATCAACCTACTCTTACTTTTCCTAAAATGTGTGTTGCACAATCACGTTCACTGCCTCCCCAAACTCGAGTATCCTTGTCCCTTCTTCATTTCTTGTACCAAATGCACATCCCCCTTGTACTCCTTCATATCCTTGAGCTGCTTCACCTACATGACCATTTAAGTCCTCTCCCAAAACTACAATCTCATCATCTACCACACCACTTACTATATGTTTAAGTCATCCCAAATTCTATCCTTCTCTACTTCATCCATGCCTGCCTATGGAGCATGCACTGATATAAATGCAAACATAATCCTACTGAACCAAATTTTTGCTACTATTATCCTATCACTTACTCTCATGACATTCATGACATATATCACCCATTTCTCTCCAACCAACACACCCACAGCATTTTCATCTGTCTTACCCTGCCAATACAACTTATAAAAACAATCCCTATGACATACACAGGGGACTTACTGTATACACAGTATTTTCTGTCATTTATACAAATTTTCAAGTACAATACTGGTACAGCTGTCATCAGTGGGGAAAAAAAAAAAAAAAAAAAAATTGAAACCTCCCTTTTAAACTAATGCTAGTTAGATCCACCCCTGATGCAACCTTCATAGTCTCACCCGTCATCAAGGTCATCTGCACTACGAGATTCAGCTTTGGGTTTGCTGTCTTTCCCCATCATTCGCCGCACTCGCTCTGCCTCCAGTGCCTCCAGACGGGCACGCTCCTCCTTCACTAGCTCTTCTGGGGTCTTGAGTTTCTCCACAGCACGTGCTTTACCAGTCCGGTCAAATCCAAGCTCCTTGACGAGGGTGTCATAGTCTCGGAACTCACAGTCTCTCTTTGCCTACAAGTTATACAGCGTGACAGAATGCATATTTTGGCACAGTACAGCAACTGCATTAACTACTGTAATATGCTACAGTACAGTTCAAATTTAATATCTATTACTGTATATGCTCTCTAACTTTTTGACAAGGGTGTCATTATCTCAAAACTCACAACCTCTCTTTCCTAGAAGTTATACAAGAGATAGTAAGAGTATCTTATTATGGAATCTGCAATGATTACTGTAATTTAATACTGCGCTGAACTTTAAAATCTCTCCTAAGCTGAATAAAATGGTCTGGAGATGGCATCAAGAAAATAAAACTGTTCTTGTAATGAAGGGGATAATGGATTAAAAATTAGCAATACTATAACACATTACTCTAACACCCACCACCTTGGTCAACATACAGTACTGTTCCATAATATGCATTTAAGGCATCATCTACCGGTAGTCCCTTTCTTCCCACAGATAGATAAGGAGAGATAGGATCTACAAAATAATGAGAAACAGCATGAAAGAGAGAGAATTGTTAATACTGTGCCCAGTGAAATGAGTCTGACATTCACATACCATTCGTCCCTCCTGAATCCATTATATTAACTGCTAGATAAAAGCCAGTCCACTGACTACTGTATCATACCTGGTACTGAAAAAGGGGGGACAAACCCTTGTCATGCTCCTCTCTACATATGTCATCCAGTCTACTCAATCCAATCAGTTCCCTTGCCTCATCAACCTGCATATCTCCCTTTTCTTACACATTCATAGATTGTAGATCAAACCCTATACAGTACTGTAGTTTTTATTTTGTTATCTACATACCTTATCCTTATCTTCATCCGTAAGTGTCTGGCCAGCCATCATCTTCATGAAAGACTGGAGTTCTGAGTCTAATTTGGTCACAGCTTCATACTGCTCCTCCTTCTCTTTCTTGGACTCAGCTTTCTTCTTCTTGGACTCAGCAATAATCTCATCTATCCATTCCTTCCTACTCTTGTGCTTACCTTCATCACCTTCTGACTCCTCTCGTTTGGTTAGGAATCCACCACCACCACCAAAATGCTGTTCCTTTACAAACTTGGCTGTCAAGAAATAAAACATTTACAGTCAGTCTTTGTAAGTATGGAATATGTTCTAAAATATTACAATATCTTACCACACAACCAGAAAAGTAAATGTATAGATGTATCATGGTAGAGTGTGTCTGGATATGAGCAAAAGGGGGAAAGAGATTGCATCCTGGAGAATGTGGATGAGTGTTTAAATATTCTTGGGAATCTCTGAGCTACAACAGAATATATATGTATATATATATATATATATATATATATATATATATATATATATATATATTCTTGGGAATCTCTGAGCTACAACAGAATATATATATATATATATATATATATATATATATATATACACACTCATTTAAATGTAATTATACATACAACAGGCAAAACCTACCATCAAGAACATCATCATCATCTTCATCGTCACTGAACTTGAATTTCTCCTTCAGATTGGCATCAAGCAGTGACACACCACCGTGAGTAAGCTCTTCGTCATCATTAAGATTGAAGAGAGATTTCTGTTGGGACGACAGACGTAAATTACAGTGGTCAAGTAAACTGCGAATAACACAGCTTAAATTAAAAATACGGTAAACTACAAGGATTTTCCAACATGGCTAAAGATTAAACTGTTGATATTCAAGTTGGCTGAAGTAAAAAGTACTGTACTCTGTTCAGGAATATTCCAATATAGTTAAAGAGCCAACATTTCAGAGATACTGTATTGCAATTCAGCTAAATTAATAAGTAAACTGTTCAAAGATATTCCAATATGGCTAAAGTAAAAAGTAAAGTGGTCAAGAATATTGCAAACCTGGCTAAGTTAAACAGTAAACTGTTCACGGATATTCCAACTTGGCAAAGTAAAAAGTAAACTGTTCACTGATATTCCAGTTTGGCTAATGTAAAAGGAAAACTTCAGAGATATTACAACTTGGCTAAAGTTAAAGTAAATGGTTTTGGGACATTCCAAGTTAGCAGTTGTAAAATAAATAAATACAGTACCCAACAGGATATCCCCAACATAAAAAAAAAAAAAATCATCATCATCATCCAGACCCCATTTCCTACCCTAGAGCAGGATGAGGAGTGGCAATGTCCAGACAGACCAAGTTTGCCCAAGCCAATGGGCCACACACCCACTCACTCACCATTCAAGACCCCAAAATCCTGGCTCTATCTGATATGTCAAAAACTTTCATTAAAAAAAAAAAAAAAAAAAAAAAAAAGAATCATCAACATCATCATCATCCAGACCTCCTTTCCCATCCTAGGGTGGGGTGAGGAGTAGCAATGTCCAGACATCCCTAGTCTGCCCACTCCAATGGGCCATTCTTCCATTCACTCATCATTCAAGCTCCTGGAATCCTGGCTCTATCTGATAAATAAATAAAATAAAATAAATAAAGTAAAATAATAATAACTTCATATTCAAACATGGCTAAACCAAAGAAGTAAACTTCAGGGATATTTCAACATGGCTATAGTAAAAATACACTGTTCTAGGGTATTCCAGCAAGATAAAAGAAAAAAAAAATTTTAGGAATACCCTCAGCAGAAAACTAAAGTCAATGGTGAGGCATTTAATGTAAGAATTCCTAAGTTAAAGTACATTTGTCTCATATACAGTACATGTGACAAAGCACCTCCAATGATGACTTATTTGCTCTATTTTGGAACTGCTAGGCAATTAATAACAGAGTTAAAGATGGTTGAAAATATAAGGGAAGTTGGTTGCAGTAGTACTGATGGTGACGGTAGGTTGTGGAAGAGAGAGCAAAATGCTGGAGAAAAGCCTTCAAGTTGTGTATTATATAAAACATGTTAAGGAATTAAGGCATGTACACTCTATCTATCAATCTATTGCCAGACACCTTAATTCCGTAATAGGTGGTCATAAACAAATTGCCTCCATGTCACCCAGTCCCCCGCCATTTCACTGCCCTGCTCCCAGCTCATACCCCCGTCTCTCATGTACCTCTCCATTCCATCCCTCTATCTTATCCTTGGCGTCCCCCTCCCTCTTCCCCCTTCCACCTCACTCACATACACTCTTCTCATTAGTCTCTCATTCTCCATCCTCTCCACATAGTAGGTGGGGGTGCCCATCATCCACCCACCTAGTGTGGTGGTACACTGTTTTAGTGAAGCTCCACACTGAGTGGCAAGCCTAAAGATTTCCTGTACACCAGGAATTCATTTACAACGCTGGGTAGCAACCTTATAAACAACGGTTCCCTATGTGACAAGTGGGTTGGCAGAGGGTTCGTGCCCCTCCCCAGAAAACAACTAAATAAAAATACAAACAGGTAGCATGCAGACTCACCCGGTTAAATTGCTTTTTCTTTTCAGCAGCGATACGAAGCGTTATTTTCTTTTCTGGGTCCATGCGAGTGTCATACTCACCAATTCGCCTGTCAATAAACACATTGCTCTTGTGTCTCTGCTTATACTCTTGAAGTAATGTTCTTTCTCTCTGAAATGTGGAGAATAGAGTAAATGGCACAGTTCACAATACAGCAGTAGTAGTTACAACCCTAGGCTCATCTGAATGTGAACAAGTGGATTGTAGGAAAAAGTTACTCTTCTTCCACAGTCCATCATCATCCTTTTGGAGGACAAGGAGTAGACTGAGGGACATTACATAAATGGGAAGCTCCAGTGTCCAATCATATCAGTGCCACTACATGAAGGCTTTCCTCTCCACCACAGTAACTATAAATACACTCAATTCCCTCGGTCTGAAAACTGTTTTATTATTCTAGTTACTGCCATGCATTAGAGGCAATTTTCATTATAAGTAGCCTTTTATAGTATCTCTTTGCTATGAAGTCTTGAGTAAACTGAGGAAAATTTTGTTAGGTAACATTGTTGCTTATGAAAATTATGTGCTAGTTTCCCCCAATTTACAACAGCAACTGCATGTGAAAAAAAGTTGCAATTTTTAGAACTCATCTCTTATTCCTCTTAGGTCATTCTTTCCTCTTCCTCCTATCTACGGGTGACTCTACACCGAGCGACAAGACAAATGGTTTCCTGTACAACAGGGAACCATTTACTGTACTATGCTGGGTGGTAACCATATAACCAAACTATGGCTCTTGGTGGTTTAGTGGGTAATTAAGGCACTCCAACCAGATTTAGCCTGTGATGGCTCATAGCCAAGGGGTGGTTGGGGTTTACTGCTGATGTCACTCAGGTATGCGTGAGGCTAGCCACTTCCGTTTTAAATGCCACCAACTAGTATAGCCCAAGGCTTTTGCGTTCCTCATGGGGCAACACAGGTTTAGATGATGCATGTATGTATGTGGGTAGAGCCTATATTCAGCTTAACAAGGGACCCCATGGGTTGAACGGAGTTTGAAACAATTGTCATTAATCCACTGAGCCTAAAGTTATATTCTGAAAAGCTTATTCCTGTAAATGACCAGACAATACTATTTAGCTTAGGACACATTTACTGATTTAAACTAAAGTTCCTTATAGTAATAAACACTTACAATGAGCTCTTAATATCAATATGTTATGCAGTTAGTTCCTTGTAGTACATTACATCATCACCTGATATTCATATTATGGTTTCACTATGCTGGTTTTATTTTTATTCTTAGTACCTATGGATGTCTTTATTCCTTTCAAGAAAGCCCTTGCATACTGAAAGGGTTAATGTAGGCTGTATCTAACCCCACTAATTCCGAGAGTTTCTGATAACCAGTTAAAAAAGCCTGGAGATATCATGAATACACAGTAAAGACTGACCATTGTAAGGTAAAGGGGTTAAATGATACTGTGATGAAAACTTCAGTAAAGAAAAATTATATGGTACACTACATTACAAACTTGCAGATTAATTGCTATTTTACCTTCTTTAATGCCTTGGCTTTGGATACTCCTGGAAGGCCACGATCATCCTTACTTTTACGGCCGACAACATTGTGCTTCACTCGGTTAATGTGCACCTCAAATGGGTTATATTTTTTCTCAATCTTTTTGCCTAGGTCTTTGTTAGGCTTATCTTTATGTTTGGAAAAGCTCCTTTTCTTTGCCATTATACTATACGCAGGTGGATCTGTAAAACAGAATTTACAAATCAGTACTGAAGTAATAATCATGCGATCATAGTCAGAGAGAGAGAGAGAAATTGTTTCATGGTGATTTTGTTTCCCTACTGCTATTACCCAATTTTGATCTCCCTTTGTAGGTTGTTTCTAAAGCATAATGACAGACCCTGACTGAAAGTTATTTAGATCTACTAAAATTCATTTGCTTTTCTATTCCTGTTAGTTTTGTTAACTTACTGTAAGTTAGGTTAGGATAGGCTATGTTAGGTTACACCATTTCATTGTTAGTTCAGGTTAGGCTAGGCCAGGCTATGTAGGCTATATATAAGGTTCAGCTAGAAACAATCAATTTTGTTAAATATGAGTAGGTTTAGTAAGGTACGCTTCTGCTGCTTAAACTAAAATGCATGTTTACCACCAAAGTTTCCACTATGAATCAGCTACTGTAACTGTAAAAATTCTGATTCCTCTGACCAAAAGTGACATGGCCAAGAGTTTGTAAACAACTGACACTCATGCAGGCTCAAGTGAACTGTTATACAGCATGTTCAAAATATAAAATGGCAAACATCACTGAAGGTAAATACAGTATACCAGTAATAATAATGTACAATAATAATATCCAGTAAGTCTTACTCTTTTTACTCTAATGACTTAAAATAGCCACTTCTCCAGCTTGCATGCTGAGTTCAAACAACTGATTAACAATATAAAAATGATGCTGACCACAAAGTGCTATAGAGATGTGTAGAGGTGCAGCATCTGCTAGTAAGCTATGTGAAACAAGTTGTGGTACCATAAATGAATACTTTACTTGAGGCAGCTGCAAGACCTCACCAATTCAATTCATTTTCCTCCAAGTTGTTTTCTGTATTTTCTTGACTATTTTCAAGGTGGTAAATTACCCCCATTATTATCACCATGTTCCTTAAGCCATACCTACGAATGTTTGTTTCTGGCATGATGGAAAAAACTCAACATACTCAAAGGTGGATTTCATTTCCCGAATGATGCTTAGGTTAGGTTAAATTATTAGGTTCAGTTAAGCTAGGTTAGGTTTGGTTTAATTAAACACTTGGGTTAGGACAGTCCCTTCCGCCACTGCACTAACAAATCAAACAAGAGATGTCATAGAGCAACAGCTAAAAACAGGAAAACAGATTCAACATGCAATGTTTATTTACCACCCTAGAAACCAAGAGAAAAATATAACAGACTATCAGGAAGAAGAACTGATTTGGGATAAACATATCGTTACAAGTCACTCCGGCCCCCCACCCTAGTCACTGTGGCCTCCCACCCTAGTCACTCCGGCCCCCCATCCTAGTCACTCCGGCCCCCCACCCTAGTCACTCCAGCCCCCCACCCTAGTTGGCTTTTATAATGGTCATTGTTCTAGCTGTTACTTGAGCGAATCTGACTCTTGATTTCGAAGCAGCATAATTTATGTTGTCTATAGCTATGGTTTGAGACACTATTCGTTGCCATTCAGCTGAGGGTTTTGGTTTGAATGAATGTGAATGATAGTTTCTTCAGAGCAATACTGTGTATAAAATCTTATTTTTATCGTGGCTGCATAACCGTGCATTGTGTGCAACAGTGAAGTCAGGCCACGCCAGCAGGCATTACAGTGTGATACCTGTCTTCGGTGGCAGCACCGTACTTGTGGTGATAGCGGCATAAGTCAAGGGGACTACCACCGCATGAACCGTGGGGAGCTTGCTGACCTGCATGGTATTGCAACGATTGTCCACATCCACAAAGCACAGGTACAGTCATGTTCCCCCTCTACGCTGTCTGCGATAAGGAGCGAAGGGGAGATAAGAGACACACTCAGCTGTCATCCCGCCACATCCAACCACAAACGTACTAAACAACGTAGTGTTTTGTAATGTTAGCTAGGTACTTGGAATAATGCCTCTTTTATGCTGAAAATGAGTGTGACTGTGAGTTTTGTGCTTAATATAATTTAGATTGAAACTAATTATTTTATTTTCCTCCGTTTTGAATGGAATATACTTATTCCGCGGATTGAGCCTCCTGCCGTTGCCGCTGGGCGGTTAGCAACATGAGCTAACCACACAGCAGTTGCTTCTGCTCCCGCCTCACTCTGGACCCACTGCTGGATTTGCAGATGTGTAATTGTTTGAACGTTTTGGCAAGAAATAAAAATTTTTAGTTACAAAGAATGTGTAATTGTTTTTAGGGTGGGAGGCCAGAGTGACTAGGGTGGGAGGCCGGAGTGACTAGGGTGGGGGGCCAGAGTGACTGGGGGCCGGCCGCCGGAGTGACTTGTAATCAAACATATACTTTATCTGAGGCAGTAGAAGTGCCTTACCAAATCAGTTCTTCTTCCTGATTGTCTGTTATGTTTTTCTGATTATTTCTGGGGTGATAAATAAACGTTTCAAGGGAAATTTGTTTCCCCCATTGTTTTTAGCTATGTTTTGCCATCAATTCGACTGATTCTTCAAGCATAATGGCGAATGGGGCAGAAGGGACTGTCCTAGCCCAAGTGTTTACTTAAACCTAACCTAACCTAGTTTAACTCTAGCTAATAATTTAATTTAATCTAGCCTAACCTAGCATCCAGTTGGGAAGTTGAAATCCACCTATCAGTACACTGAGTAAGATTCTTCCAATACGAAATTACACCATCAATAAACAACCATAGGATAGGAATGTGATCATAAAAACTGGTAGGTTTTTCAGCAGGATAAGGAAATTGACCACCATGAAAATAGCCTGAAAACTACAGAAAACAAACTGGAGGAATATGAACTCAATTCGTTTGGTCCCTGTACTGCCTCAAATAAGGAGTATGTTTACCCTGATTTGGTAATGTGCTTCTGCTCCCTCAAATAAAGTGTATGGTTACCCAAGTTGCAAATGGAAGAAAATCTAGGCCAAGTTAAAGTGAAAAGTAGTAAAGAATATCCTTACCTCGTAAAACTTTGTAAATACGACGCAAAACAAGCTTGTACTTTACCACTTTTGTATCTGCTCAATACATGTAAGGGAGGTGTTTAGGCCTAGTCTATTTAAAACATGGGTTTTGAGGACCCTGTACACCCAAATATCGGTCTTCCTTAGAAATACGGCACAGCACTGCAGGAGTACAGGTGATAAATTCACGTGGGTTTCGTGTTTTGTTTACAGTTGAAATGCTTCTTATCTGAGAACTTACTAGGAGATCGCTGCCCCGCAGGACAACCATATTCGTTCAAGATTTGCCAGAAAGGACAAAGTGCTCTTTTCTCCCAGTGCATTATTTCTTTATTGGCATATTTATTTACGCGAGTTCAGCCATTCTTTTGATGAACGGCAGGACACATCTACAACAAAAGGTACTGAGTCTGGCCACACACTTATGAAAATACAGTCACTGGTTTGGCTACACAGCGCATATACCGTGAACCTTCCCACACACACACCCTTCAGCAAATAGGTATGTGTAGTAATGCTTGCATTATGGTAACTACAGCTACAGTCTACTAAGCACATACTTCGACTGTGATGGTAACTCTCCCAGAGGAAATGGTCCTGTGGGGATGAGTTGTTTACACTTACTGAAACGAAAATATATACTATCCTCTATTTCTGCTATTACTTTTGGTTTCCTTGATGGAAAAAAAATAAATTTAAGCAACTGAACGATATCTTTCGGGAGCACACTGTAAAGTTGCTCCACTACCCCGCTCACGTAATCCACCTCACTATTGGACCAGGGGGCATATTCATAAAGGATCATTGCGTACCACTACGATAAACAAGCATTCATAACAGTAGCTTATTTCAGAAGTAATTTTGCTTCGCCGCATATTTTTCATTATGAGATATATATATTTATGGTCGTGAGGTGCTTCGTGGCTCGACAGACGTATTGAGAGGCTTATTTTAACAATCTTCTGACAACCAACTATCAGATAAAGTTTTTCCCAAACTATATATTTGTGTAACAAAAAGGGTCATTACGAGCCTGAATCAGTCCTGAAAAAACGAAGTTTTGATAAGAAACCTCCGAAAATGAGGAAGGAATCCCATCACTCTGCTCAGAGGCAAGTTGCAACGCTGATCAGCTGAGCGCCTGAGCAGCCGAGCTGTGACGCCTGTAAGAGATAGATGTCACCATTCCTCAAGTATGGACTCCTTCTTCAGAGCTCTCGGTTTTAGTTCTGCAAAGGTAAGATGTGCGAATAGTTATATTTCTACAGGCTACCAACAGTAACTTAAATCATACCAAGCTTACATGTACCGTAGGACGTTATAGGGATCTCGGTTGCGTCATGTTTATATCTGGTTCCTTTTTTTTTTTTTTTTCATTCCTAATTTTTATTTCGATATTCGGTTTTCGTGTGCTTCTGTTGGAAATGCCATATTTTGTAGTTATCTCCCCCTTCCGTCACTCCATCGCCACTACGGCAAAGCAAAGCATTTCCGACAAAGATCTGTCTATCTGTCTATTGCCCCTCAAGCCCGTACGGGGTGGCTACAAACAAATCGCCTCGACAAAGATGAGTACCGGTATCAAAAATGAAAATATGAAATACCATCAGAAAACTAGGAAACACTCATAGAAGGCATACCTTCGCCAGTGCCATTGCCATTTAAAAGGATGTAGATCCAAATCCATGGATATAGGATCTGGGTCTGCCCCAAAATTTACTCAATTTTTCCTTGGTCCTTGGCCTACCTCTCCACAAAATTTCATTGAAATTCATTGAGAACTTTTGGAGATATTGTACTGGATGCTCTGGATCCACCCCCCAATTTTAATAATTTCTTCCGTTGCTCATGGACCAACCTTCCACAAAATTTCATCAAAATCCTTTCATAACTATTTGAGTAATTCCGCATCCGGATCCATAGGTATAGGATCCGGATCTGCCTCAAAATTTAATCAATTCTTTCTTGGTCCATGGACTACCTTTCCACAAAATTTCATTGAAATTCACTGAGAACTTTTGGAGATATTGGGGATACTCTGGATCTGGATCCTCCCCCAAATTTAGTAATTTCTTCCCTGGCCCATGGCCTACCCATCCACAAAATTTTCATCAAAATCCATGAATAACTTTTTGAGTAATCCTCCTAACAGACAGACAAACAAGCCAACTCAGGGTAAAACATAACCTTCTTGGCAGAGGCAATAAACTGGTACATTACAGGAGGGTTACACACCGCTTCCCAAACTCTGCATGACTATCCTTCGGTGGTAGACTGCCACAGAACCCGACCTTGAGAGGCACGGCACTCAGACTTCCATGCCATAAGATGAACAAAACACCCCCATAATGACATACAGTAAAACCTCAATAAGTTGACCCTACAGAAGGTGGAATTTCTGGTAAGTCAAACTCTGACTGAGGTGTGATTTAGTGTTTATTCAAAGGGTTACATTTTAGTTTCATATATTCCAGGTGCTACATATTAGATTATTATATTCCAAATGTGTTACATTTTAGTTTGAGTGTAAAGTGAAGTAAGCAAGTGCAGAACTTTACATAATTAAGTGACTGTTGTGCCCCTTCACCTATGCAACCTCCTATCCTTGCCTAGCCTATGATGTGCACCAAATTGGATTTATTGTTTATTTTTATTGCTTTATAAATTATTCTTTAGTGTTAATACACAAGTAATCACATATGATATGCAACTGTTGTTGGGGGTGATATACCAGTAGTTTTTTTTTTGCAATTATTTCTGGTTAGTTACAATAATGATTTTGGTTTCAGTGATGTATGAGGGAAGGGGGGGTGAGCTGGGGGGAGGGTAGTCAAATGGTGGGTGACAGAGCGACTTGGAGGCGTTTTGTCTGCGGCCACCCTTTGCGGGATTGGGGCGTCGGGCTATAGATAGATAGATAGATATAGGACTGATTTAGGTATCATTTTTGTCCAAAGCCACTTTACTTGGAACAGTGAAGGAGATTATTTCTTTATACTGTCAGATACTTTATTGTTTAGTAAGCTTAGGTTAGATACCGTACTATGTAGTGAATGAGTTACAAACAGTATTCATTAATCTCAGATATGATTTATTTTTTACAGTAAATTAACACATCTTTTCCCCTCCTTGTGTCTGTGGGTGACTCTACACTGAGTGAGAAGCCAAATGGTTTCCTGTACACAAGGAAACTGTTTACTATGCTGGGTGGTAACCATAGAACCAGATAATGGCACCTGGTGGTGTAGTGGGTAATTAAGGCACTCCAGTCAGATTGAGCTTGTGCAGATTATATCCAAGGGATGGTTGGGGTTTATTGCTCACGTAATGCCACTCAGGGATGAGTGAGGCAGGTCACTATCTATCTGTAGCCTGACGCCCTAATCCCGCAAAGGGTGGCTGCAGACAAAACGCTGGTCACTCTCATCTTAAATGTCAGGACCAACTTGCCTGTCCCCGAGCTCCTACACTCCTCATGGGGCAACACAGGATTGGATGATGATTATGATAGTTGGAAAACTCAGTAAGTTGAACTACCCTAGAGCCCCGTATAGTTCAACTTATAAAGGGTTTACTGTATTCATTTTTCGGGGAGATGCCTTAGAGGAACCCTCCACCTCACTGATGAGAAATGAAAAAATGTAGTAGGCCTAGAACATTCTGAAAAAAAAAAAAACACACAGAGCCATGTTGATCTAAAGTTTAAAAATTCCCTTTGGAATGAATATTCTAATATTTGTTCATATAGGAGCATTTTCATTGTCATTTGAGAAGGACAGTGTGACAAGTATGGTAATGTGGTATTACAGGCAGCCAATTTCTGCGTTTTCCTATAATCAGGGAAGCTGGTGAAGGATGTCTTTATGCAGCGATACCAAAATAACCAACCAGAACTGTTCCTGGTTATGTGAATGCCCTATCCCATGAAAGGAAGATGGACTGGAGAAAAGCAACCAGCCAGCAGTTTACCGGGTTCACATCCGGATGAGCTGGTCACATCACCATCCAATAATCATTTTTTCTTTTTTCCCATTACCATGTAACGTGTTTAGTTCCAGCATTTCCGTTATGACACATTTTTTAGTATTGTTTAGAAAACAGGAGGAGGGGTTTGCTTTTCCAATTCCTTGCTCTTTCAGCAGATACATCAGTGTTAAAATAAGGTTAGGTTAAGTTTGGTTATGTATGTCAAGTTCAAATCACTTTAACATAAAAATGAAAGCTAATGGAGCTAGGAACAGATGAGAGCAGATTGAAGCAGAACATGGAAAAGTACTTTGATCCCTCAAGGGCCCTGGAAATGGGGGTGGGTGGGGGACCAGATGGGGTTTTGCCCCCCAGTTCTCGTCCTGAACTCATTACAGGTATTCTGTGCAGCATGAACATCAAGAAGTGTGGTACCGTATTTTGGAATACATATCTGTATGCTGCATTATGATAACATTTGCATGTTCATTCAATTTACAGTAGGCTACAGGCATATATATATATATATATATATATATATATATATATATATATATATATATATATATATACTGTATATATATTTGTATGTACGGTATATATGTCTATCTATCTATAGCCCGACGCCCTAATCCCACAAAGGGTGGCCACAGACAAAACGCCTCCAAGTCGCTCTGTCACCCATCATTTGACTACCCTCCCCCCAACTCACCCCCCCTCCCTCATATACCTCTCAACTCCATCCCTCCACCTCATCCTCGGTCTACCCCTCCCTCTCCCTCTCTCCACCTCACCTACATACACCCTCTTAGTCTTTCATTCTCCATATATATGTACAGTATATATTTTCTGTGTCTGCTTTCCTCTTTTTACTAATTCTCCTAGCCATCCAGTCACTTTTTATTACTCCTCTCTCCACTTCAGGTTGCTCTGCACTGGTGACAAGCCAAGTGGTGTCCTGTAACCTAGGAAGCTGTTGACAGTACTGGGTGGTAACCATATGACCAGATAATGGGGATGATGTGGATCCTATTATGGTGCCTCAGTTAACTGGGTTGAAAGACAAATTCGGCGTCCATATATGAACCAGACTTTCGCACCCTTCCCGTTGTGGTAAGGGAACATTGGTTCACTGCATGGGACAGCCCTGCAGGGGCAGTTGATTGCCTGTAGAAGGGTCTGCTCAGCCTTTTGGTTATATGGTTACCACCCAGCATTATAAGTGTTCTCATGGGTTACAGGAAACCTTTAGGCTTGTCACTCAGTGTTGAGCCACCTTAAGTGTAAAGAAGAAAAATAAAAAATTACAGGATAGGTGGTACAAACAGGGAGAGAGGAGGGTAGAGAGAGAAAAAGAATGTTGAAGGTAAAGGAAGAAGTGGGCAGTACTACAGCAAGTGAGTGGATGATGGTCACCACCAACAACCACTTTCCAGAGTGTGTATGCAGTACTGTACATATGCTGTAGCCTATTTGTGGGTTGTATTCTGGAAGTCCTCCTTAAACCATAAATCAGTAGTGTGTTCCATAATACTCTAGCTCTTTCTTTCATTTAGTACCTAGTTGTAAAAATGGAGTATGCAGCTAGAGCAAGTGTCCAGCTTAACCCCTAATGCGCAGCCATGAACAGTCGACCCCCCCCGGGTGGCGGGGTTGTATCGCGGTCTGAGTACCTGTAGGAAAATATTAGCCAAAAATCAGAGATTAACCCTAGAACATTATACTTGGTATGGCAGATAGTACTTACATTCAGCATTCTCCAGAGACAGGTGTTGAGCCTCCGTGGACTACCCAAGGACTTGTGGAGACTTGCAAAGTTGGGTAACCAAATCTTCACTTTCACACCTCCAGCAACCCGGTTTCCCCTCTACCACAGCCTCATTCTGTCACAGTAAACTTTATACTACAACGTACAGGTAGTTTGGAATCCGTGTTTGTACAATAAGCACTGAAAATAAGGCTAAAATCAACGAAGCATACGGCCGACATGCAGCGCGGCGGCGGTCTTCCCGTCAATCAACAAACATTTCCATTTTCACAGCTAAAAACATGTATACTACATTATTTTCAATCATATTACTTCCCAAAAGATCACCGCGGCGCGCTTTTTATTCTGCCTTACGCCCGTCACTTTATTCTTGTTCCTGTCGGCCGCTCGCACTGACTCGGAAGAGCTAGAACTCGCCATAATGTCACTTTGAAAGCCTGCGGTAAACTGACGCTAAACAGGGGCAAACCATGCGAAAAAAAGCTAGTGTTACAACTGGGGAAACAAGCGTTTCCTATTAGCATAAACTGCTTGTGAGAGGAGAGCGCAGATTTACAGTTCTGAGCAGTCAGAGCGCTGCCATGTATCACAGCCAGGCTGGCCAGGCCGTGGGGGGGGGGTGGGGGGAAAAACACGATACTTGGCAACAATGGAGGTCAGTAGTACAAAGGTAAAGTATGCTAATTGTAGCTAAAGGGTGGTGGTACTGATAGACAATACCAGCTGGAACGTCCTTGCCCGCGTTTATTCAAAATTAACTCGAATCGCAAACGCGACGCTCCTCTGTTATGTCCTTTTTGGTGAGCGTCGCAAACGCGACGATCCGCGTTTAAGGGGTTAAGGAAGATGGATGTCCCTGCCCTGCATTGTCCCGGTGTAACAGGCCGTTCTATACCCTCAGGCCAGTTTATATCATGGGTATAAAATGGCCTAGACCAGAAAATAACCTGGGGTATATTTCAGCTTAGGCTATTTTAACCCCTCTTAGGCCAAAATATATCCCCCTTTTCAATAAATACTAATAAAAATTACAAGTAAAATATAAATGAAATTTTTAAATGGAATCCTGTTTGAAGTTATGTGGAAGTTGTAAGTTTGTTAATTACATGATAGCCTCAGAGGCAAAGTACGGTACAGTACATACCATTGTTTTTGCATAATTTTTGCCCTACTCTAGTTTGCTATATAGTATGCAATGTTTTTTTTGTGTAATTCATAATGTCATGCATATATTTTTTGAGAAATAAATAAACAAATGAAATATTGCGTATATTTTATTATTATGTGAAACCAAGAAGGGTAGGGGTATATTCTGGCCTAGACCATATTATACGTGGGATATAATCTGGCCTAGTGGGAGTTAAAATAGCCTCATGTAAAATATACCCCTGGGCATAAACTGGCCTAGGGGGGGTTAATAGCCTAAGCTGAAATATACCCCGGCGTATATTCTGGCCTAGGCCATTTTACACCTGGGGTATAAACTGGCCTAAGGTACTTTATACCCAGGTATATTCTGGCGGGGGGTTAGGCTGGCCTGCAATACCGTGTCACCCTTAGGCAAGGTGTAGCGCCTGTTAATCTGACAAAAAGGTTGTGGGTGGAAAATTACCATCGATCTGGGTGGCGCCTACATGGGAACGTAGTAACTAACCTTGCACAATATTTTGTGGTACTCCCAGACAGGGAATTCAACCACATTTACCAAGTTTGGTAGTCAAAGTCTGGGCTGAGTCTAATACTCGTACATATCTCGTATATGTGGCTCTTTGTACTGCGAGATTGCCTTCTTCAATTTCACTGCGCCTTGACATGTGAGAAGACCTTGTTCTGACCATGGTGAGATACTGTCAATATCAGGAAGGTGGTTGCTTGCTCGTGGTCAATGGGTCTGCATGGCTGGACAGACTGGTGAAGAGCAACAGTATTGGAAACAGTAGAGCTTTAGTAAGCAGTTTGCAAAAGAGTAAAACAAAAGAGTAACAATGTGGATGTAAAGAGTTAACTTATATCCTCTCTGTACAAGTGTACCAGTATGAATACAGGTATTTCAATATGTAAATATAGTTATTATGAATTACTGTATTCAACAGTGACTGTGGTTCAAGTTTACAGATGTGCAGGTGGTACTGGACATGAGCACGTGTGCGTGCAAACACACACACACACACACACATTCAGTATACTGGTATTATCAGGAGGAAATAATATAAAAAAATAAAAGCAGTTTAAAATGAACCTTGCTATCAAGTTGTAATTAGCTAATTTGATTTATCTTAAGAAGTCTTCAGTAAAGAAATGTAATACCATATTTTCTCCTCCCCCCTCGTCAGGATGAGACAGAAAGACGGTCTGACATTCCTGAAGGTAAGATGTTTAACAGCACCTAAATTATGTTATATCTAATAGATATTCAGTAATGATTTCATAATTAATTGTGGTGTAATATGTACTGTATTGGCAATTTAAGTTTTTAATTACAGTATACAGTAATAATATACCATGCCTATTCTAGTAGTTTATAAAAAGATCCTGTATCAAGTAATCATTGGTATGAGATGTAGCACTTATTTATGGTACTGTACTATAATGTATTGCCATTGATTGGAAATAAGAATATTAAAGTTTTTGTGATGAGTTAGTGGATTTGGCCTACTTTATTGGGCACTGAACACTATTGGTACTGTAGTTTCTACTTCTCTGTCATCTTTTTTCTTTTGTTTTTCATACAAAGTGATACTTGTAGGGCTATATAAGTCTGTTAAAATATGGTACAACGTAAGTCATCATTGTCATCCTCGTTAATGACCTGATATACAGTCGGGTTACATCAAGTAAGAACTGATAGATTATAAATCTGTCAATTCAGCATGAATTCAGTGGGTATACACTGAGGGTCAAGGGCCTTAGTCACCTAATGATGGCTGTCCACACTGCTCGATCTCTGGCAGCCTCCCTGTTCAGTTCCTGATCCTTGAGGTCACTCGATGACCTCATCCCAAGTCGTTTTCGGTGTGCCTCTCACAGCCCTACCACTGACATTCACACTTCTCACCATCCACACCCAATTGTTTTCCATCATCCTCTTAACATGCCCAGACCATCTCCGTCTACCCCACCTTATCATAACACCAATACATTCCAGTCCCAACCATCCTTGTAACTTTTCAGTCGTAGAGTTGAGGGGAAGAATGGGACTGGAATGTATTGTTATAAAAAAAAAATAAATAAATAAATAAAGAGCTGTATCCATCACTCCTCCAGGTTCAAAAAGTCTCTCCTAAGCTTAAACTCATTGTGTAGTAATTGCAAGAGTAAAAGTACCAGTGATAAGAAAAAATGTCATTGTAGTGAAAGAGCTAAAGAAGGTTAAGCCATCACGTCTGGGGGTTGTTTTCACCACGCAAACCACCAGCAAGTGTTTTTCTTAAAAATCACTGTTATTTAAACCATAATTTCTCAGCTAAATGTATGATATAAAATTATGGTTTAATATAATATTATAATTTAATGCAGTAATCATAATAATACAATAACAATAATGCTACAGAACACTAGATCATGTATACATGCCACCCGGACGTCCCCAGGTCGTCATGTATACATGCCACCCGGACGTCCCCAGGTCATCATGTATACATGCCACCCGGACGGGATGGGTTAAGCAATCAGCAAGTATTCAGCAAAGAACTAGATAAATGTTTCTGATGATTTCCTGTAAAGGTGGTTGGACTGACTTAAGTGTTGCCCATGAAATGTGTGAGTATGTGATGCTAACCCACATACATGTATGGGGAGTGAGGTGTATTTGTATTTACCTAGATGTGGTAAACAGGAAATGAGCTATGTTCGTGGGGTCCCATCTCCTTGTCTCAACCAGTCAAACATTGCTTTAAACTCGCTGTGTGTGTGTGTGTGTGTGTGTGTGTGGTATGTATATGACCCACTCTTCTCCAGTAAGTTCATTGTATAGTTTATATATTTGGTATTGTAATCTTTGCAGACAATGGGTACTGTTTGTCTGGGTATGTGATACCAGTGGAGATCATTCTTCACATCCTGTATCATGTGCCAGCCAGTGACCTGATTAAGTCTGGTGTTGTCGTCTGCAAATACTGGCACCATCTCCTCTCACAACACCACTTCTGGTTTGTAAAGTAAGATATTGCCCCAGATTCGTATTGATTGACCCCTTCAGTCCCTTGTCTTGCATTGTTGATGTATGAGGTAGGAGATGGATGGTAATGGGGATATCACGTAAGTGTCTGAAGGAAAGTTTGCCTGCGAATGGGTAATGTTGTTAAGGATCACGACTCGACCCGTGCGCTGCTTAGGTAAAGCTCAGCAGGCTCAGGCCAGGATTGTTGGGATTGTTGTCCCTGAAGCCAGGGATATTGTTTGCCTTAGGAAACAATACATTTCCTCTTCAGTACCTTTCCTCTTCTCTGTTGAGTTTGACTGTACTTACATACAGTACACTCCTGGGTTAACTGCTTATGTGGTTTCATCTAATCTGCTCAGTGCTTCATGCGATAAAGTAAAATACAGTATATAATATATATATATATATATATATATTTACAGTATATTATCATCATCATCATCATCCGCACCTCCTTTCCCATCGTAGGTCAGGGTGAGGAGTAGCAATGTCCAGACAGCCCAAGTTTGCCCGGTCTAATGGGCCACGTTTCCATTCACTCATCATTCAACACTCCGGAATCCTGGCTCTACCTGATGCACCAAAAACTTTCACCACATTCTGTAGCTTCACAGAAACATATCTGATAGAGTCATTTCAAACGCTGTTGCGTTAAAAGGGGTGCCACATCCTTGATTATGCACTTCTCACAACATTTATCCAACCAGCTCGATCTCATGTCATTCGCCTAGCCTAACCAACTTCCATACCTCTCTTCCTCACACACTCATCTAACATATCCCTCTACCTTCTCCTTGGCCTACCTTGCCTCCTCCCTCACTCATATTCACTCAGATATACCTTTTCACCACTCTGTTGTCATCCATTCTCTCCACATGACCCTACCATTTCAGTACACTCTTCAATTCTGGTGTCCACAGACTTCTTTACTCTGCATCTTTCACAAATCACATTATTTTGTGTCCTATCCACTCTCTGTACTCCACATACATTCCTCAGCAGTCCCATCTCCACAGCACTCACTCCTGACTCTTCGTTTTCATGCCACACCATAGTCGTACATCCATGTGTTAAAGTTGGCACTAACGCTCCTTCATGTAAGTCTCGTGCAGCTGCAACACTCAAGCCTGTTTCTTATCAAGGCCTTCATAGCACCAGCTATCTTCCTTCCTAGTGTCACTGTACTTTCCACTTCTTTTGCACATTTTCCTCTCTTTTCTATCACTGTACCCAGATATTTGAACTCTCTCACCAATTTCAGTCTCTCCATTCACTGTAACATCACACTGGGAGTCAGCTTCTCTCTCAGTAACCATCATTTTACTCTTCACTACATTTACACTCAAGGCACGATGCTCACAGACATCAGTAAAACTCTTCACTAGTCTACCAAGTTCTTGTCCGGTATTTGCAGGTAACACTGCAACATCAGCGTACATTAAATTTGAGATATTCCATCCATTGCCACTCACTACCAACGCCATCCCTCTCTCCATTATTTGTGTTTTTACTTCTCTCATTGTCTCATCCATATATATATTGAACAACCATGGGGACATCACACAACATTGTTGCACACCTACATTGTTCGTGAACCATTCACGTAGATGCCCATTTACCCTTACACATGCCTCACTACCATCATAAAAACTATTGACGGCACCTAGCAGCTTACCATCTATACCATACATGCACAAAAGCTTCCACTAACCATCTCTGTTTACTGTCGTATGCTTTTTCCAGATCCATAAATGCCATAAACACCTTATAGTCCTTCTCACAAGCCTTCAGTATCTGTCTCACAGCAAATATTTGATCCACATCGACCTCTCTACGAGCATTTAATCAATCAGGCCCCTTTCAGCACAATCCCTGTTCCCTCTGTACCGTGTACAGTATATTTATGTGCATCTTTGTGTTTGAAATATGGGTTACATATGCACAACCTTCTTTCCCGACACATATCCTTCAGGTACTTCCCATTATCATTTTCTCCAGGTATGCCATTACAGCTCAATATGTCATCCTCAGGACCAGTGCCTACACTTCCCTTCATATCACCCATATATATGTATACACACATTTCCTATTGTCAGTTGGCCGTCGAATGTGTTGTGAGGAGGAAACTTTTACTGTGTAGCATCATAAGTTTAAAGGGAAGTTTACTTTAGAATATAAGATGAGAGGACAGCTGTTGTAGGCTGATTGGTCTCTGCTAGTCAGCTCCTGCAAAGACAGGGACTGTAAAGGTCAGTCATTGAAACATGACCCTGAGCATAAGTAAACAGTTACAGATCTTTGGGACTGCACTAAACTCTACAGAGGAGAAGAAGCATCTATCAGCCATTTGAGGCATGAGGCACAGTGTAGTACGATAAGATCTGTACCCCGTTCCAATGAACTTGCACCTAGAAAAAGATTCTTTGGGCAAATGAGGCACTAGTGTGATGAAGGTGTTATACAGTACTACCATGGGAGAGATGTGGAGCCAGATGCCTTTTAGCTGGCCTTGCACAACTCAGCCAAGTGGGGAACTCAACCACATTTTCAGTCAGTTGAGGCTGAGACTGCTACACAAACAAAACTCTTTGACTGTACTGCAGTCTGTATCTTGGGGTAGGCTGGACTTGTTATTCATGGATGGCTGCTGTGCTAGGAGAAGGAAAACTCTGAATTCAAGTTTGAGACCAATAGTAAGGTTTGCAGTGGTGAGGGTATCAGGCAGTGCAGCCTGAGGCACTTTGCTGGTTATGCTCTTCCACTGGGATTCCATAACTGTGTGTGTGTGTGTGTGTGTGTGTGTGTGTGTGTGAGTGTGTATGTGTATGTGTGTGTGTGTCTGTGCTCGCATGCACATGCACATGTGTGTGTGCAGGCTTCACAACCATTTCCTTGAGGTCCAGCAGTTCTCTTTTATGCTACACACCTTTGCTTGTCACCACTTAAGTTGTAGTACTGTATATACTGTCTATATTGAATACACACAAGGGCTGTCTCATTTGTACGTAATGTTGATAAGTCTCACGTGAGATCAGTAATGACTGTTTTAATAGTCAGACATTTCCTGGTCCCAGCGTAGATTTGAACTTATGTCCTTTCAGGTAGCAGACCACTTCTCTAACCATTTGACCACCCCACACTCAACAGGCTGGAAGTTGATGGTACGAAACTGTCCGACTCTGCCAAAAATAAACTCTTAAACTTGTCTGATGAGAAGCAAATGATAAATCTCCTACAGCGAATCGCTAGTGGCAAATTACCCTTCAACAGAAACCTAATCCGTAACCCAAGTGGACAAGGTAAGACATTTACTTAGGAATTTATTTATTTTTTTTTTTCCCTAGCTGTTCACATGTGGTTTAATTAGAGTGCCTCAGTCAGTGTGATGGCTGTATATAGGTTCATCCCCCAAGAGTTCACTGGATTATATAAACACAGTATCTGTATCTGTCTAACTATCAGTCTATCTATCTTTCTGTCTATCTATGTATATGTGTATGTATATACCATTTGTGTGTATATATATATATATATATATATATATATATATATATATATATATATGTATATATATATATATATATATATATATATATATATATATATATATATATATATATATATATATATATATATATATATATATATATATATACTGTACATACATTATATACAAGTATACCCCGGTGTAATGATGCAGTTGGTTAGGTAAAAACCCATCGTTAGGCAGAGTATCGTTTATCGGGGTAGTTTTAACATGTAAAGTAAATGTGATGTACTTTTCAGCCTTGGGTTTTCCCCTAACCACGTCCAAAAACAAGTTTAAAGCCAATCTAAATGACCTAACAGCTGTAAAAAGAAGCTGGCTTAAGCCAAACACCTGTAAATAACTAACTAAAACCAACAAATAAAATCTGAAAATTCGTCAAATTTAAGTCTGGAAAAAAAAATCAAATTTAGTAAATTGTACCCCAAAATGACTATGTTCACCCCACCTATGACTAAAACACACTAATCTGAGTCTAAAAACTGTTTATAAATCAACTTAAACACACAATTTTAGTCTAAAATATTATCAAAATCAGGAAAAAAGTCAAAACCCATTATTAAACCAGGGTTTGGCCATTGTCAGGCGGGGTATGGTGGTATTTCTACCCCCATTGTTAAGCCGGGGTATTGCATATAGGGGCATCATATAAAGGAGTATAAAGAAAAGCAAACAGCAACAGACCTTATGGTCCTTTTGAATCTGCTTGTTACAAAGTAGACTATGACTACAAGATCTAATTCTACATGCTGAGAAATAAGGGTAGTAAAGCAAGAAGGCTTCCCCTGCCTCCAAACCTCCAGCTAAAACTGAAGAGAAACTGAGAAAAACCACCATGCAGCATGGAAAAACTGACATGGAAATTTTATAGGGAAGACTGAAAGAAAAAGTTGTATTCTGTAATACTTTATCCATAAACTACCAGTTTGAATAACCTGAAAGAGAAAGTAGTAAAGTAAAATGAATAATCAAATAATAAATAATGAAGGCTCGACATGTATGTGTACATTGAGTTAATGAGGTGACTGTAGACACAGATTGGAAATTGCACAGTGCACAGTGTGGATGTTCAGGGGTGGTGCAGCAGCATTGCCTGGCGCTTTTGAGGTAGATCAGGCCCCAGCTCTGTTCACTCCACTGAGACAAGGAACTTTCCCCTGCGGGACAAGTACACAAGTTTCCTCGTGAAGCAGTGACCCCTGGTACATTAAAAAAATCCCGATGGTGGTCACTTCACTAACAGGGACTCTCAGTGATCCACAGTCTATCACAGGTCGAAAGTAAGAGTTGTGACCATTAACTCAGGGCTATCTGTGCATATCCTAGTCAGTGCTTATACTATATTTGCATTTAATAAGTTGATCCAGGCTCTGAGAAAAATAAAAGTTTATATATACATGAGTGTTTTATTCTGGAATAAACACATTAAGCTGGGGGTTAGATGACAGATACTTATCCAAGCGACCTTTAAAGGTTAGTACTGTATCACAATTTACTACATTGGAGAGCAGTTTGTTCCATATATTTACATCCATCCATCCATCCATTATCCAGTCCTACTTTGCCCCATGAGGAGCATAGGAGCCCGGGGCTAGGCAAGTTGGTCCTGACATTTAATATGAGAGTGACCAGCCTCACTCATCCCTGAGTCGCATAACATGAGCTATAAACCTCAACCTTCCCTTGAATATAAACCTACACAGGTCAGTCTGACTGGAGCACCTTACTTACCCACTAAACCGTCAGGTGCCATAATTTGGTTATATGGTTACCACCCAGCATAGTAAATGGTTTCCTAGTGTACAGGAAACCATTTGGCGTGTCACTAAATGTAGAGTCACCCATTGGCAGAAGGAAGAGGAAAAAATGAAGGAAAGAAAGATAGAAGAGGGAGTGTAAGTTGCCCGTAATCAGAAGGAAGAGAAAAGAATGAAGAAAAAAAAGATGAAAGAGGAAGGAAGGAAGGAAGGAAGAGAGGAAAGAGGAGACACCCAAAGCAGCACTACATTGAGTAAGTGGATGATGAGCACCCCCACCTACCAAAGATTTAAATGATGAGTGAGTGGATTGTGAGCACCCCCACCTACCACTAATAAAGATTTAAATGGTAGTTTTTATTTTGCAAACTGAGTTCAACCATTGGAAGGTGCTTCATTGTGAAAATTGAACATTAGTTACCACAGATAGATAAACTTAATTTTGCAGATGAATTCAACCACTGGAAGGTGCGTCCTGGTGGAAATGGAGTGAAAATTGAGTGTCCGCCAGTGGGCAGTGAAGAAATCCCTGCTGAAGCTGGTCTGCTCACACAGCACTGCTTTGTCACCTCGTATAACACCAGCACCCGAAGTCAGGTCATTGAACTTCAAAAAAGGGGCTTCCATCCCTGGATTATTGATGTCCTGAAACCTGAAATTCACATCACTGAATGGTAAACAGGTGACCCCTTCAGTACGATAATATATTTAGAATTTTACTCTTGCCATCTCCAGGTTTTTTTTTTTTTTCAGCATATGATTGGATACAGTAATCCCTTGTTATCCGATAAGTAAAAATCTGGCTGAATAAAGACAAAATCCGTATTTTGTGACATTAACCAACAGTATGCCATGTGCTACACAGTGATAGTTGACAAAATCTTTTACAGTACTATAGTATGGTGAGTACAGCATACATTAGCTGTATGTTTTGCCGTAAAATACTGTAGTGTTTATTAGGAAGACTTTTTTTTTTTTCCTGTGTTGGTTATTTACACAGTATAGGACAGGTATAGGGTTTTGTAGGGACTATATCCCATGTAGGGGCAGTGAGTGGTGGTACAGCATTATCTGAAAAATGAATTACCTGTCATGGCTTTGGCTGAATTATAATGAATAAATTGGGGATTATTATAGTCTTTTCTGATTACTGGGCTTAATTATAGCCTACATTCTTATCTTCATTACAAGAGATATTCCTTGAGTTGAATGAAATTCCCTAGAGGTGGCAAGATGAAAACTTGTAAAGTGTCACTGGATTTGATGGGTGAGAAATAAGGGTAGGATGGTGGTGATAATGAATAATTATTATTTTCCAGAGTTCTGCTTTTTTTTTCTCTCTTTTTTTTTTTTTTAATATGATATCTAGTAGTTTCTTTCATTTTTTTTTTTTTTTTTTCTCTCCCCAAGAAAGTGTTTTCCAGTTAGTTGAACAGAGTGCTTCATCTGACAAGTTATATATCTGTTTTCATACAGGAGCCTAGCTTTTTTTTTTTTTTTTTTTTTTTTTTTTTTTTTAAAGAAGTCTCAATAGTAAGTTTATAATGTATTTTTTCTGTACTGTCATTATCTCTAGCTTGATTATGAACTGTTTAGTACCTTTATTAGAGCATGTAAAATGACAAACAATTAAGGATATGACAGTTCAGCTTCAGAAGAGTTTATGATTGTGGCTTATATTTTAGCAGAAATCAGTGAAAGTGTTAGCAGTAAGAGTTTCAGCTCGTTTCATTGAGGTGTACTTGCTTTTTAGCTCTTGAATTACTTAGTTGTCTAATGGTTAAAGTTCTTCAGAGAGATAATCATGCTTTATGTACAGTATTTGATATACAAGAGACGACTAGAGGTTTTTAAGCCGTGTATTGTGATCAGGAGGAGTAGGCTGGTCATCTATAGTACCGTTAAGGGTACTGGGTTACTTACACACCTCAGTGGGGGTAGTATAGGGTTGGCAGTTTATAAAGTCATTTTTTCTTCATTTCTGTTCACTTTCTATTACAAGGTGAATACAAGCTGTCAAGGGAAGTAGGCTGATCATCCACCCTTAAATGTACAGGATTGTGGTAACCTAGCCTTGGCCCCTTACACCTCAGGGAGGGTAATGTAGGATTAAATGTTTTAGTGTTCTTTTTACTACATTTTCTATTCATCTTGTATTTCAGGGTGAGTGCAAGGTTTGACTGCAACTCGCTAAGCAATTTTGTGGTCAAATTAGAAGGTGCCAAAAGTGGTGAGGAGGTGAGCATGGAATGGTCATCACTAGAAGGGGATGTTGTGCTTACTAAATGGTATAAGGTACGTCCTAGTCTACTCATGCTTTGATGTATGCACATAAAATGGTATGGATGTAACTTAACACTCCCAGCTATAACATTGTTGTCATCATTGTTGCTATCATTGTCATCACCAGGTGCTTGGGGTTAAAGGTTACTTCTGTCTATCTGTCTATTGCCAGACTCCTTAATCCTGTATGGGGTGGCCACAAATAAACCACTTCCATGTCACCCTGTCCCTTGCCATTTCACTGCCCTGCTCCCAGCTTACACCCCCCTCTCTCATATACCTCTCCACTCCATCCCTTCATCTCATCCTCAGCTTCCACCTCACTCACATACACTCTTCTTGTCAATCTCTAAACCTCCATCCTCTCCACATGGCCAAACCACCTCAGTGTGTTCCTCATAACGCTTCCTGTCACATCCACATCCACACCACAACGCTCCTTTATATCCTCATTCGTCAGCCTCTCTCTCCATGTGACTCCACAGGCACCTCTTAAATAACTCATTTCCACTGCTCTCATTCTTGACTTATGTCCTTCCAACAACGTTCAAGCTTCACTTCCACACATTCGAGTTGGTATCTAATACTGTCATGTAGTAACTTTTTCACTTCCCTGCTCACTTCCCTGTTTCGTATCACTGCTTTCAAGGAACCAGCAACCTTTCTTCCTTGTACCCTTTCAAGCACTTCACCCTCCAAACTTCCATCCTTACTCATCACACTCCCCAAGTACTTGAATGTACTCACATTTTCCATTTCCTCACCATCTAACCTCACTGTACATTCACTGACTTCACCTCTCTCAAAGACCATCATTTTACTCTTCCCTAACCTTTAGATTCCGTTTCTTACACACACTCCCAAACTCATCCACCAAGTCTTGCAGCTCCCCTTTGTCTTCACTCAACAACATAGTATCATCTGCAAACAACAGTACAGGGAGTTTCCAAACACTACCCTCTCTCACTAGGGCCACTCCAACATCCACTGCCCTACCTTGTATCTCTTTTATTACCCCATCCATGTACAGATTGAACAGCCATGGAGACATGACACATCCCTGTTTCAACCAAACCTTCAATGAGAAAAATTCACTCAGTTCAGCATCCACACACACTGCAACTTTAGCACCATCATACATACTCTTCACAGCATTCAACAACTTCCCATCTACTCCATATATTCTTAATACTTTCCACAATCCTTTTCTATCCACCCTGTCTTATGCTTTCTCCAAATCCATGAGGGCTGCATACAACTTCTTTCCCTTCCCTAGAAACATTTCCACTAAAGATCTAAGAATGAATATCTGATCTACACAACCTCTTCCCTTCCTATAACTCCCTGTTCTTCTCCAACTTGTAGGCATATGCAATATGCACCTTGGTATACCAGAAAGGTCAGACTTTAATAGGTTCCAGCTTCTCAAGGTTTTACTGTATACACTAGTTGAATTGCTGTTGTAATAAGGCGCTATTTATTACTCTACAGATTTGTGTTTGAAATTTCATCAACCAGATGCTCAGTTAGAATAAACTGAGAGTAAAATGCAGCAGTTCTTAATTTTAAGTAAGGGTGCCCCAGATTATTATAGTTTTTTCTGCACAGTTGATACTACAAATTATGGAAAATTGCCTAATCAGATAGGTAGTATTGGGACCTCATTTATGGTGTTGTACTGTACATTGGATAATTTTAATGATTAGTGTTAGGTATGTGTTGTCCAGTTGACTGGGCATTCTGATGATAGTTCTCCAACATTTTAGTTTCTGCCATTTTGAATCCTGCCCATCCTGTTTACTGGTAATGCACTAGGGTGCAAGGTTATCTGTACGATGGTGATGATGAACAGTTTCCAATATGTTCTTTTCAGATGGAGAAAATAGTAACAGAGTACCCTGAGGGACTAAAAAGAATCATCTTCATCAGTTCTGGCTGTGACCACCAGTTCTGGGCAGGGCACTATGGAGCCAAGACAGCAGGCTCGTCTGTGAAGCTTGTACTCTGACGACATATTCCATCTTGTCTCAAGTGTTTAGTGTGTAAGTATGCTTGTGTTAAGGATGTTTATTCTAACCTGAGTTGGGGAGGGCTGCCTTCCTGTGCTGGCAAAAAGATAACCAGGAGGGTCTGTGGCTCATACAAATGTCCCTCACATTCCTCCCAATCCCCCAACAGGAGGGTGGTGGATTGCAGAAGTACATGTTCAGCCTGCAACCCAATGGGTTCACATTCAGATGAACCAGGCACCACAAAAATGACTAAAACATAATGAGGACTGCATGTATTGTTTATAAGGTGCCCAGAAATGAAGGCTGACAATAACTGTAATGGCCTGAGAAAGTTGTCCAATTAGGGCCTAAACTTGTTTCTTCTTAATAAGCACAATTTCCATTTGTGTGTTTAATGCATTTGTAATGACAGCCAGTCCGTGTGGAAGAAAAAGCAGGAGTATATTTTCCTTCCCCTTTGTACAGTAGTTTGACATAAAAAAAAACTCTGTTGCATATTGGAACTTTTATTTCAATTCTGAGGGTGTAATTGAACTCCTTTATTTTTTCCTCCACTCCCAGGCAGCTGTATTTAATACAGACCGGTGGTAGTGATGGGACTGATTAAGGCCATACCAACCCTTCTAGTTTGAAGAATATCTCCTGAGCTTAGTAAAATCATATGGTGGTAAAAATAATAGAATATGAAATGTCATCAGAATGAAGTGGTTAAAGTTGACACATAAAGGGTATAATATAAAGGAAATGGAAGGCTATAATATAAAGCAACTGATCATATTTATTGCCATATTGTAAACTCTTTCTCTACAAGGGTTCTCCCCTAGGCTGGATATAGTTGTCCCTGGTAGTAATGAGAAAATATAAAAGATGTAATTTTCCTGAAGGGATTAATGACTGTTCCATTACTTTATTACACGAGGTTTACCTTAACCTTGTCAGTCCAGTGACCATTATATTTCTATTTTATTCCTGCTGTGGATGGTGGCGATGGCTGGTTATATGAATGTCTCCCCAGCTCAATTACTATCCTCTGATGAGGAGGATATTGACCTACAGGAGAGGACAGCTTGTGCCTGCAGTTCATTGGGTTCACTTTCAGGTGAGCCAGGGGTTGCAACTACTACTTCTATTGCTGCTGCCACCAGATAGTTTTATTCTTCTTAGAACAGATCTATAGTATAGAAGGCATTATGGTAGTGAAGGCTGGCCAATTCCTCCAGTCTCTCCAGAGCTGAATAAAATTGTATGGTGGTAGCAATAGTAGCTGAATAAAAGTTCATCATTGGTCTGAAATGGTTAAGCTGATTAACTCATCCTGTATTAGTAACGATGAAGTACCAGTAGGTATCATTGTGTAGAAGTGGTTAAAACAGATGATGGTGTTTATGTTAGGCCCTAAGGGCATACCATGATCCAGAGTGCATTCAGCATTGTGTTAACAATAGTAGCTAAATCCCCAGGCTCACCTGAATGAAACCCAGTGAACTGCAGGTTGAAATTGCACTCCCGCAGATCACAAACCTCGCTTTGGGGGTTAGAGTAGTAGTAGTAATCCCAGGCTCATCTGTATGTAAATCCAATAAACTGCAGGCATAAGTTACCTTTCTTCTGCAGTCTAGCATTCTCCTTTTGAACTGAGGAACATTTGTATGACCAGGCAGTTGAGTCATCTGATGTTATCAGTACCACCATGTGAAGATGTCTCTGTCCAGCAGTGGGGGTAGAGAAGTAATTGAGAGATGTTTGTATGATGAGACATTGCAGGTGACCAGGTATATTGGTGCCATCATGAGAAGGCATCCCTCTCCAACACTGGCAGTGAGGTACATACATATATACAGTACATACATCATCTAATCCTATGTTGTCCCATGAGGAGTGTAGGAGCCTGGGGCTAGGCAAGTTAGTCCTGACATTTAAGATGAGAGTGACTGGCCTCACTCATGCCTGAGTGGCATTAAGTGAGCAATAAACCCCAACAATCCCTTGGATATAAACCGACATGGGCTCAATCTGGTTGGAGCACCTTAATTACCTGCTAAACCATCAGGCGCCATAATTTGGTCATATGGTTACCACTGAGCATAGTAAATGGTTTCCTGGTGTAAAGAGGAAAAGAAGGACATACGAGGAAGGAAGGAAGAGAGGAAAGAGCAGCCACCCAAGGCAGCACTACATCAAGCGAGTGGATGGTGAGCGACCCCACCTGCAGTGAGGTAATGTAGGCAAATCTGCTGGTGGTAAATAATTGAGGGTTTGGTTGCTCCTTTGGGATCTGTATACTGTATCCTCCTTCACTTGTCGGAGAGCTTTATCCTTTTGCAGCCTTTTTGGTGTAGCTTAGTAGCAGAATAAGACAGTGGTACGACTCTTCATCCTTTCATAGCACTCGTAGTGACTAATTTCATCATCTGTTGTTCAGATATTGTTACAGTTCAAGGTTTATGATGGAGAGATGGCACTGTTGGACCAACTTAAAGCGGAAAGTGTATAGTTTGGCAAAATCATCATTGAGCAGATAGCAAAAAACGTTTTCATGGTACTGTAGAGCTTGAGCATTATAGTCTGGTGATGTGTTGTTTATAGTCCTCTTACCTTGACTTGGTCCATATTTTTGTCCTTTTGCAGCTTATTTCACATAGCTCTGTGGCAGAAGATAGAGCTACAGCACTACATGCTTTCCATAGCATTTCTTTGTAACTTGCACCATGTACAAGTGTCTGTTGCTCTAACTTGGTATTCATTGTGGATGGAGGGATGGGAATTTGAGGCCAAGTTAAAGTAAAAGGGTATAGTTTAATCGTGCTGTTTCCATATGATTTTATTCAACATAATGGAGACTTAATAAATGATTGAGGCTGGTCACTCTCATCTTAAATGTCAGGACCAACTGCCTAGCCCCGGGCTCCTACGCTCCTCATGGGGGTAGTGTTGGATTCAGTGAAGGATGGATGGAATAAACTAAAAGGGTTATGTAACCTTCAATAATCCCTTCGCTGCTAGAAGTCTTTTTGATGTTGAGTGAAATCATGTAGCAATATTCTGAATAAAATGAGATAAAGCTATATCTCATTGTATTAAAGGGATTGATGAGGACTTTGTAACTCCTTCAGAGTGAAAGGTCTTTAATAAACTGAATAAAATCATCTGCCTGTAGTGAGAATAAAATTATGTCCTTCAATCTGCGGTTGTAGCTTTAATATTATTGTTGGTGCTTCTTGTAGATTTTATTCATGTTAGGAATTTTTTTTTTTTTTTATCTGGAGGTTAGATGTGACTTTCTTTAACCCCGCCATTTCCAGAAGTCTCAGATTGAAGAAAAATTGTCTAGATAGCAAGATGAAGAGATTAAAGTGACACTGTTTCATTGGAGGAATTAGGAATGTGGCCATTAGTGTTAAGGAGTTGTATTGCACCCACCCATATTACAGAAATGTGATAATTAATTGAGATATGGTGCATACTTCTAGTCCTTTTCTTACTGATTTCTTCAAACTGTGGGGAAGGTCATGGTCAAGTGGTGAGAGAAGTTGGCTGCTGTGCAAAACAGCATGTCATAAAAATTTCAGGTAATAACATAACACCAGTCCTGAATGAGACAGCCCCTAGCATGTACAGTATCCAGTATGGACAGTGGGTACTAGTGCTGACGTGGTGACATATGAAAGTACGGAATGTAGGAGAGCTACTGGGCTTAGGGAATAGACTATCAAGCCAGTACCCAGGCCCCAATGCTGGACATGTTAGAGAATATTGATGAGTACCAGTAATATACTGTTGGTACTGTGTTTTTATGTTTTGGGTGAGAGATTTAAGTAATGAAGTATATGTTATACAACCAGTGTTTATACAGTGTGACTGTTATTGAAAGCTTTTATATATATATATATATATATATATATATATATGGAGCCTCTGTGGTACAGTGGTAGAGTGTGCGTTTCGCACGCTGGTGGACGAGGGTTCGCCTCCCGCCAGAGTTGTAAAAACTTTGGGAATCGTTCACCAAGCCACATGCTATTTTGGCGGACATAAGGGGTGCTGTGGTTGAACCAGTGTCGCATACTAGTATGCTTGCACCCAATCAGCTTAAGGCAGGCCGATTACACTTGGTTCACAGACTACACACGCATCCAAAGCCACTACAACACTACAGTTACACTTACAAGCACTTCTTACCCTACATACAGTCTCTACCAGACAGCCTAAGCCACTGGGTAGAGATACATTGGCTTGTGTCGTCCGTGCTTCGGTAGGGATAGGCCGGTCCTGCAGTGGACCACAACGGCTGATGATGATGATGATGATGATGGTGATATACTGTATATATATGTATAGACACACTAAATCCTCGTAAATTGCGTGTTTATAAATCATGGATTCGTAAATCACAGCTAAGTGGCTGTCAGACTGCTGGCACCCGTAAATCGCTGTTAAGTCACGAAAATCGCAGATCTAGGCACCGAAGTGGGCCTTTTCCAAGGAGAATCGTAAACCGCAGCATTCAATTTGAAAATCGCGACCCAACAACCAATCACCACCCGTCCCTGGTGGCAAGTGTGCATATTAATGCCGCCACGTTGTTGTTGTTCTTCCCACCAGTCCGCACACTACAGACCATCGCCGTGGAGTACGAGAGCTACCTGCCTTTTTTTGTGCACCTTCCCACCCGCCTCCTACCTTCCATGGCCTATCTCGAACCCCCGATGAAGCACTCTAAGCAGTATGGCATCAAGAAGCAGCCGCCGTTGTCGTACAGTCAATGTTTGGAGCTCATTTGTCGTGTTGAGAAGGGAGAGAAGCTTTCAAAGGTGGCGAAAGAGTTTGGGAAGAACAAGCGCTGAGAGGTTCTAAGCTCTTCCCAACACCATCCCACTCCATTCACTTAAGCAATATCATCATAGGATTAAGGTGAGATCCCTTAACATTGCTTATTTCTGTTAAATACATGCAATGAAGATTCCTAAATTTGTATGTTTTTGTTTGATGGTGCCTAGATAGGTGTAGGTAGGGTGCTGTGGGGGGTGGTTGGCCAAAGTCCAGACCCAAATTCATTTTTCATACAAGAGTTATTATTCGTAAACCACGGAATTTGTAAATTGAGGCAGTGGTCCAGATCCAAATTGCCGCGATTTACGAGGATTGAGTGTATATATACACTATATATATATATATATATATATATATATATATAAATTCTGGGATTTGTTATTCATGAGAGACATTTCACAATTGAAATGCTAGACTTTCATTTACAAAATAATCATTATATCATTGTTGAGATATATTTTACTTTAATGGAAGTTACAGTAGTGTAGTATGTTAAACAGTACAGTATAACATATTTGATCTGAGTGATATAGGTATTGTGATTATAATCTACATAGGATTCTGATTGTTCTTATGCTGTTTGATGAAACATTCTGTAACTTTGGTTATGTGTGTGTGTGAGAGAGAGAGGGAGAGAGTAAGGGAATTCAAGACCGTACCTCTGAACTCTGTATATTTTTCGGTGGTTGATGCACACCAATGTGTACTATGTATACTGTAGACAGTGCAGTGGTTCTTTGGTTAACATGCCATTTTTTATCATGTTTTTCATTAGTGGTGGATGTGAAATTGTGATTCACCCTTCATAAGCATGGTAAAAAACACCTAGCATATGGGTCATGTGATCTGAATCCCAGCTCGAGCCAAGCATGACGTTTCAGTTATGTGTTTTGTGTGTACAATACTATATTTATACTGTATTACAAGACAGCATATTTTTATAATACGTATGTGTTGCGAAGGTGTTCAGGGCAGTTTTAGTAGATTTAAGAGAAAATGGGCGATAGGTTTATATGCCAGTAGCAGGGAGGTGTTTCTAATAGTTTTCAGTACTTGCTTAATGTAACTTATGTTAATAAGGCAGCTCCCAAGAATAAGGTACAGTAGTTGCATTAACCAAGGGCCCACTGCATATGTAACAGTTATGAGGTAGAGTGCTGCTAAGTTTTATAGTGTATTAAGAAAGATTGCAAAATATTTCTAGTATCTATCTTGCCTAGCCCCGGGCTCCTACGCTCCTCATGGGGCAACATAGGATTGGATGATGGATGGATGGATGGACCTATCGATATATATATATATATATATATATATATGTATATGTATGTATGTATATATATATATATATATATATATATATATGCAGTATATAATTTAGTAAGCATATTTCTCTGGAAGTCATAAGTGTATGAATGGTGGATGATGAGTGAATTGATGTATGACCCATTTTACTGGGCACTGTTGATGCTTCTGCTTTATACTTTTTTATTTTTTATTTATTTTTATTTTTTTTTCTCCTTTTTGTATTGTATTTTATTTTTTGGAGAGGGGTTAAGGTGATAGTGCATTTACCATAATACGTCAGGACCAACTGCCTAGCCCCGGACTCGTACGCCCCTCATGGGGCAACGTAGGATTGGATGATGGATGGATGGATGGACTAATACCAAGAATGTCAGTGAAATTTTCTATCTGGAAAACAGATATTATTATATTTGATATAATAAAAGTTACTATTTACATTTATCGAAGAAAGTTTTTGTATTTTTCTTTCTAGTATTGTCATTCATCTTACCAAGACTTGTTGCCAATGCTACACACTAATAATTCTGAACCAGTTGGCATGAAAATAACTATGCACATACCTGAGCCAGGAATCCTGAGACACATTTCTGTGATTTTCTATTTAAGGTTTCATTTTATAACCCTTTCCCCCCCTACCATGTGTAAGTACAGGTGTGGAACCACCAGATGCCAAATCTATCATCTCACTAAAGACACTGGTTCTGTTCAGTGTTAAATGAAGTTACAGTATGATGTGAGTTTGATTTGAATGTGCCCTCTAGCCTGCTTCTTTTGTGATTCTTTTCATATGAGATGCAGTTACATGTGCAAGCAAATTAGTGTATCTGCATATAAGAAATACACATTAGGACATTTCATGCATTTGCTTGCAAATGTTGCTTGCTTCTCAAGGTGACTTTACAGTATTTGTTGATTCATGGGTTACTGGTCTTGACCGCCATTAAAATGCAACACTCAAGAACCATTAGTAAGGTGTGGTATTGCTTTGTACGTGGTTATTTTGCAGCTTCAACACCATCCACTCACTCGATGTGCACTCAGGTGTCTGCCCTTTCCTCTCCTCCATCCTTCTTTCCTTCCATCCTCTTCTGTCTTTCTTTCCTTCATTCTTTCCTCGTCCTTCTGCCTACGAGTGACTTTACGCTCCCTCTTCTGTCTTTCTTTCCTTCAATTCTTTTCTCTTCCTTCTGCCTGTGGGTGACTCTACACTGAGTGACAAGCCAAATGGTTTCTTGTACACCAGGGAAGCATTTACTACGCTGGATGGTAACCCAAATTTTGGCGCCTGGTGGTTTAGCGAGCAATCACAGCACTCCAATTGGATTGAGCCAGTAAAAGTTTATATCCAAGGGTGGTTGGGGTTTTTTGCTCATGTGATGCCACTCAGGGATGAGTGAGGCTGGTCACTCTCATCCTACATGTCAGGACCAAGTTGCCTAGTCCCAGGTTCCTACACTCCTAATGGGGCAATGTAGGATTGGATGATGAATGAATGAATGAAAATGAACACTAAGTTAAAGAATGTGGTACAGCAATAGCTATGAAAAGGCAAGGTTATATTTTCTGGTCTTATACAGAATTGTGTCCAATATTTGACTTTGCAAGCTTGAGATGCCATAAAATGGGGTGACATCAGACCTGGGGTTACTTCAGACAATATTTATATTATAATGAAGGAGTTGACACGTTGTTGATCATAACATAAAGCAAAATGTTTTGTGCTACCTAAGAATTGCCCTGATTTTGCAGTTTGTTATAGTATACTCATTATTTGTTAATATAGAGTTTGAGTTGTACAGTCGATTTATCAATATTTTTGGAGGGTGCCTCATGGCATTTGTCCCTTTATCTCTGCCTAGTGACAGATTTTCGTAGGCAAGAGTCTACCAGAGTATGTAGGAGTTATAACCATTGTAAAATATTAGAAGTGTATCTTGAATTTCATGAATCAAGGTGACTCTAGTTGCAGTATAAAGTGAATCTTTAGCTCATGAGAATTTAAGCTAACAGGATATTGTTTTTAGTTAATCTGTCCATCCATCAATTGCCAGATGCCATAATGCTGTAAGGGGTGGCCACAAACAACTCCCCTCCATGTCACCCTATCTCCTGCCATTTCACTGCGCTGCTCCCAGCTTACACTCCCAGCTCACGCCGTATTTACTTAACCATTCATGGGGCAATGTAGGATTGGATGATGGATGGATGGATGGATTCTAATATCTTGCCTTCATATACTCATACTAATACTGATGTATTAGTGTAGTTTTCATACGGTAGTTAGAAGAATTATATTCCCATATTGTGAAACTGTATCCAGTAAACTGGGTCACTGTCTTTCTGAAAATAAAATATAATAAAGTAAATGAAATAAAGGATAAATAATAAGGGATTGGATAATGGATGGATGGTCAGTAAAAACATTCAGTTTGTGGACTTAGTTCTTTCATTTGCAGAATTTATGGCATTGTGGAGTCAAAGTTATTATTACTATTATTATTATTATTTTCTTATTTCTTATGATGATTTATACTAATTTTTACATAACTGTAATTATATATGCTTACATAATGTTTGACTGACCATTTTTTTTAAGCATCATCAGGAGCAAATATTGGGTTTTAGAATAAAAAACCCTGTATTAGCAGTTACAAAGGGTGTAGTGCCCCAGAGGTTAAAGGTATATCCCAATGTAGGGTTGGTTTGAAAGAGGGTTCCTGAGTTTTAATTTGTGTAACACGGAAGAGTTTCTTTGATAAAAGTGGATCGGTAAGACATCTGCTTACCCATGAACCTATGGTGTTGTGAGTGCAACATGGTTAGATATGGTAGTCTCATGTGCTGTTCACTAGTTGTTCATGGATTCATCCCATCTATCATTGCAAAATGTATGCAGGTTGAAGAAGGTGCGAAGGAGGAAAGGGGAAACTGAAGTCAGGGAGGGTGGTAATAATTTGGTAATACACCTTTCAAACCAGCAAATAGAGAGGGTTTTATTTTAAAACCCACCAATTGATGGGCTTCTTAGGGGTTGTACCTCAGCTACAAATACCATCTGCTGAAGAAAGGGGGATCATGTTGCCAAACCATGAAATGAAAAATTAAGGAAAATTCCTCTTTTCCGTGGGACCTCCATCCCCCAATCCCCATTATATAGGATGGGGGAAAAAAAATAGTGTGGGGAGGGTAATCAGATTCTGACATGGAGTTTTGTTATTTGGGAGACATGTGTACTGGAGGTGGGGCTGGAGCTAGCTCTGTGGCTAGGGTGAGAAGTGGTTGGAAGAAGTTCAGGGAGCTCTTGCCTCTCCTGACATTGAGAGGACTCTCTGTACGTGCCAAGGGGTCTTTGTATGCAGCATGTGTTAGGAGTGTAATGCTGTATGATAGTGAGACCTGGGCAGTGAAGGAGGATGATATTCGCCGGCTCAGACGTACAGAAATGACAATGATTAGGTGGATGTGCAGTGCTGCGTCCCTGTGTCCAAGGCCTGGAGGGGCTGGGTTTATGATGGAAGAGTTGAAAGGTAGGATGGGACTGGAGTGTATTGGTGTTGTGATGAGGAGAGGTAGAGTGAGATGGTTTGGACATGTGGAGAGGATGGGGGATGATAATTGGGTGAGGAAGGTGAGAAGTGTTAATATTGGGGGTGGGGTTATGAGAGGTAGACCGAGAAAGACATGGGACGAGGTCATTAAGTGTGACCTCAGGGTTAAGGGACTGAACAGGGAGGCTGCAATGGATCATGCAGCGTGGAGAGCTGCCATTTGGTGACCAAGGCCGACACATGCAAGCATGTTGGAGCCTTTAAAAACGAAACGAAAACGAAAACCATGTACATAATATCACCAAAAATGGGAACAAGTAAGTTGCATAGGGGAAACCATTATCTTGTGAATTAACCTCCAGTAGTCCTTAAAGGGGAAAGCAAATTTTGATTCTTTATTCTCAGTACTCTAAGACAATGTTTCTTAAAGTGTGGTCCGCGGACCCCCAGGGGTCCGTGGAACGTTCCAAGGGGTCCGCAGGCTAGTTTCAGTATCAGATAAAACATATAATAGTATCAGCAAACAATTTAACGACTTTGTAGAGTGCAGTGATATTTATGATTTGGCAACTCTCTACTGGCTGCCACCTGGCCACGGTCCTGCCGCATGCCATAGTCAGTTGACGTTAAACTCAAGAGGTAGGGTAGGAGGGAAATCTACTCATAATTAAGGGTCTGTCACATGATTAGTTTTAATAAAAGGGGTCCACTGCACGAGAAAGTTTAAGAACCACTGCCCTAAAACTTATGGGTAACATAGGAAATTAATAGTTACGCTAACAAACCTGGTTAACTTGATAAATCCAGAATGAAGAGAAAATCACAATTCAGTGAATGGGCCCCATCTTCACATGTGGAAATTGAAACTTGGATTGTACAGTATGTAAGAGAAAGTATTGCTCAAAGCCCACAGACCTTGTTAGATTAAACATGGGAAGGAATGATCATGAGGTAAGCAAAAATATTTTCTGACCTCATGGGTAGTAGGAGTGAAAGTGAGTTCTATTATCTCTGTCATTGAACCAAACAGTTTAGAAATCTGGGTTGAACAAGATTTCTTACAAATTTAGCCAGATCCAGAGCATTGGAAATAACTAGCCTTGATTTGCCAAGACAATGGCATGAGGGGTGGAGTCGGAGTCAGAGTCGGAAGGCATTGTCCCTGAAGCTTGGCATCTTGTAGAGGAATAGAGGAAGTCCTGACAGTGACTCCGACCACCAGTAAAGAAATTTTAAACGTGATGTAGATGTAATGTGCAGCTATTGCCTTTTGAACAACAGCTCCTTCGGTTTTATTTCTTGTTGCTGCAGCGACTTTTTTTTCTTTTCTCTTATTTTTCACATTTTATTTAGGACTTATATGTTGTGCTCCTAGGCTTCATTTATGTTGATCATAGACATAGATGGTGCCTTCTGTCGACAGAACAACAAGAACAGAATGTAAACAGACACCATGATCAGCAGATTTTCCACTGAATGAACGTGTATGGATAATTTCTTGATACAAGAATCTAGAGCAGGGTTTCTTCAATACAAAATTACTAGGAACGAAATGGTTATACAGTAGTATAAAGTAACATGGAAGCATCTGCCAGTACCTGTAAGCGTTATGGTGAGAATTTTGGGCTCGTGTAAGTCCTTGAAGACTCATCATGGCAGATTTATTGTAGAGAAAGTCTAAGGAGTCGGAGTCAGAGTCAGACACACAAGAAATCAAGGAGTCGGAATCAGGTGTTTTGGGCAGCGACTCCACAGCCTAGATGAAACTGCCTGAACTGGACTCTGTGAATGGTGACTAAAATTTAAAGTAAATACTGTAGCAGTTTTATGCTTCTTTGTATGGCTTTCACCTATATAAACTATTAACACTTTTTATTTTTTCCCCAGTAGATAGTGGTGGGGTGAGGATTCTTAATACTTTACATTTTAATACACATACTGCTTGTAGTTGTTATTTGATTTTTAATACTGTACTATAGGGTGTTGTGGGTTAATGATTTTCAGTATTTCATGTAGTAGTAGTAGTAGTAGTATTGTGATTATCAGTACTGTACTGAACATAGAAATCCATTTTTTTTTTTTTTTTTTTTTAATACCTTTTTGTAGCACAGTAGTGGGTTGAAGATTTTTTGTTAATACTTTCGTTTGTAGTGGGTTGGGGACAATCAGTTTATTGACAGTGCATGAAGATGGATTACATTAAATGCCTGTTGACTTCATAAGGGTAGTTATGGCAGGCAACCTATTTTTAGTCAGTCTTCCCTTAGAACATGACCTATAGGAGTTAAGGTACATGTTCTTAACTGTAGTGATGATACAGTTCCTGTGCGGCATATTTTTTACTGTTCTTCCCTTTCATTCTCATCCTTCAGCTACTGTTTATATCGGGACATTTTCACCAACTACTCCCTTGCATGTACCGGGTACTTCACACTTAGGGCATGTCCCTCACTTCCTATGTGACACATCAGATCAGGCATCTCAGCTTAGTAATGTTAGCCAGCCCTGGGAAGTAAGAAGAGGTGAAATATAAGGTTAACTTACTATCCTGACTATATATTTTGGTTGTGTCAGTATTTATTCCAGTCATGAGTTATGGGTGCTTATGTTGGAAACGAGCAACCATGTTCTTCACTGACTTAGTTTTATTATAATTTTTTGTAGTTATTTGTATATCACCCTGTCTTTTTAGAATAAGCATTGGCTGATGATGACAATGATCCTAGCTTTAGGGTGGGAGTAAAGACTACTGCCCAGGTTTAATTTGAATTCAGAGTTGAGTTCCCAAATATCAAAACATTCCATGCAATTGGTACTGTAAATTAGGGGAGATTAATAAATCGGATTTATAGACAGCAGTGGAAATTTAACATTCAGTCTTTCATATACTGTACTGTAAAGGTGGTGGTGCAAGGGTGGCTTCATATGCAGCCAAGATCAGTGTGGGCTGGTGGTTTTGAAAGAGTGGGGTATCACTGAGTAGGTGTACTGAGAATAAGGTTCATGTATTGGAAAATTGAGATGTGTTTCAAACCTGTAACAAATTTAAGCAAAACAGTGTCAGACCACCAAAGATCAATGGTGTTGCAGAGAAGGAAGGAGTAGCAGCTTAGGGACATTACTGTACCTCTTCTTCTGATACCCATTAACCGAACAAACATTCTAGTGCCAGATGTTATTTATTTTCATCTTTATTCTAATATTTGTGTGTGTGTGTGTATGTGTGTGTGTGTGTGTGTGTGTGTGTGTGTGTGTGAGAGAGAGAGAGAGAGCGAGAGAGAGAGAGAGAGACACTAGTATGATTCTCACCAACTTTATAGGGCAGCTTTTATTTAGATATTAAAAATCCATCATTTGTGTGAACCCAGGATGCACCAAATGTGGTGTACAGGGTAAATGCAGAAAATACCAGTTCTTGTGATAAATCTCAATTAGCACAGATGCCTGGATTGAAATTACGGTACCTTTATACTTTGTAAATATTGTAGTCCAAAAATATAAGTCTATCTGTCTATAGCCCGACACCCTAATCCCGCAATGGGTGGCCACAGACAAAATGCCTCCAAGTTGCTCTGTCACCCACCATTTGACTACCCTCCCCCCAACTCACTCCCCCCTCCCTTATATACCTCTCAACTCCATCCCTCCACCTCATCTCCGGTCTACCCCTCCCTCCCTCCACCTCACGTACATACACCCTCTGTCAGTCTTTCATTCTCCATTCTCTCCTCATGTCCAAACCACCTCAATGTATTTCTCCTAATCTTCTCAACCACATCCACCCCACAATGTTCCTTCACTTCTTCATTCGTCAACCTGTCCCTCCATATCACTCCACATGCTCCTCTTAAGTAACTCATTTCCACTGCTCTCGCTCTTGACTTGTTCCCCTCTTGCAAGGTCCACGCCTCATTTCCATACGTCAGGGTAGGGATCACAATACTATCATGCAGTGACATCTTAACTTCCATACTCACCTCCCTATTTCTCATCACTGCTTTCAGTGAACCAACAACCTTCCTTCCCTGCTGTACCCTTTCAAGCACTTCATCCCCAATAGTTTCATCCTTACTCATCACACTACCCAAGTACTGTACTTGAATGCACTCACATTCTCCATATCCTCACCATCCAACCTCACCAAGGAAATGTACTTGCTTCACAGTAAATATTCAGTATGAAAGAATCAATAGGAGGTATAGAGCATGTATTAAAAAGGTAGCATTTATTGAGAACTGAATAACAAATTTTACATACATGTAACAGTTCATTTAAATAATCCTGTACATGTAAAGTTGATCTATAAAACAGCAATACCATTACTGCACCTAAATTATATACAGTATCAGTATGTATCCTAACAGTACATGATGATCAATGATAAATGCATATTTCATATATTAGTATAAATACCTTTTCTGAAGAACTTACAACTATGGGAATGAATAAAAAAATAGGATATACTGTACAGTTATGGAGCCATGAAATTTACAGTAAATTCAGAAGGATGCATGATACAGGATACAGTATTAGTAAAATACTGCTAAATAAACGACATTCCTGAATGCTGAGGAATTACATGTGACCACCAGAACCGTCACCCATAAAGACCCAGTGAAAAATAGCAAATATGTCATTATACCACTGGAATGACCTAGATCGACAGTCTTATTGGGGTAGAAGGCTTTTAACACCTCTTCCTTAGTTATTCATTTTTGCTTATGATGCCATATTAATTTTTTTTTTTTTTTTTTAATGTAGAGTGCTAAAATAACAAGAATACAACACAAGAAAAAAAGGATGCGCCACATGCAGAAATAAACTAGTTAGGAAGACATGCTAAAGAAGATCCTAACCATCCAAGCAAAGAGGTCCCTAGACAGATAAACTCAGGTAGAGTAAGAATTTAAACATTATCTTCTTGTTCTGCACACTGCCTTTGTTAGTGATGTATACTCAGTCAAAAAAGTATTGCATAGGATGGGGTTTTTACCTAATGATCAACACAGCTCAAGTTATCCCAGGAAGGTTAACACAGTTTGCATATAACAGCAGTACTTGGCATGATTAAGGCAGGAAATGCTGTTAGCTATTGCTGTATGTTCTCTTAATGAATGCATCAGGGATACTAATGTGGGATAGGAAGTTAGGCAGTTTGCAATATCCATCCTCTTTGGTATCAGATTGTTCTTAAGAAAGCTGCAAACTTTTTTTTTTTTTTTTTTTTTTTTTTTTTAATAGAGTACACTGAATGTGACTGAGGGTCCAAGAAATGTTCCTAAACTTACCTTTTCATCATTATCACCATCATCATCAACAACATCACTGTCAGTGTCACTGTTCTTTTTTTCTGTCTGAAAGATGAGAGTCTGAGCCCAGGATGGGATGGAAGTTAATGTGAACTTTGCTCAAACAGGATTTACTAATCTTCTTCAAGACCCATCAACATGTCATACAGACACTTCCACTAATACCATTGCATCAGTTCATAATGAGACAACTCTAGCTTGTATTCAATACAGATGAAGGGTATGAATGCCATAGTGATGACATGTGAGAGTATGGCAACAAGTAATGTTGGCTGTCACCAGACAGACATAAATGTATGTTTAGAGATGGAAAAGACTTCAGTGTTATTCCCTATGAATTTTCATACAAACACTACCACTAATACCATTACATCAGTCATTAATGAGACAACCCTAGCATTATTCAGTGTGGATGATGGGTATTACCTTCACAGTAGTGACAAGTGAAGGAGTATATCATGTAGGACTGTTGGTCATCACCAAGCAGACTACAACTTCAGTACCATCCCTAAGAATTATCGGAACTGCATCTATCATCTATTCGTTCATTCATTTTATTTAAAGGATCCATCGTGCTTGCATGCATTGACCTTGGTCACTTTGTGGTGACTCTCTATGCTGCTTGATCTCAAGCAGCCTGTCTATTCCATAGCTGGAACAAATAAAACATGGATATCAACCACAGGCCCTACCTGCACAGTCCTGAACCCAGACAGGGGGCAACCTGACACAGCCCCACACATACTCTCCCCTCATGCCTGCCACTAGGTAGTGAGAGCAAAGTTTTCCAGTTTTTGCCATAGTGTCACAGTAGGGTACAATGTGTGGCATGTAAGGTGCATGTATGTGTAGTGTATAGTAGACAGAGAAATGTGTTTAGGAGAGTTGGCTGGCCTACTCTCTGTAGTAGTGGCACTCTGAAAATGGTCAACAAAGGGATACGATAAGGAGGTAGTCTTGAAACTTAGTGGAACAGGAGCCTCGGATCTTATCACCAGCTTGCTCATTCTCCTTGGGAGTACTGCCCTGATTAGCTGGAGCTACATTTTACTCCCTATGCGAATTACTGATGTCTTTATATATATATATATATATATATATATATATATATATATATATATATATAATTTTTTTATTTATTTATTCTCAATTGTTTTGCTAAGATAGTTGTAAATTACTGTACCTGTTATTCCAACTGGTAGGGTCATTCACATCTTGAAATACTGTATATTTTACATGAATTTTAGGTCAGGGGAAACCCCTTACTGAACATAAAAGTACACTACTAAATACTGTCACATACAACCTAGAATCGGGTAGAGGTTACACAGGACTTATGTCATCAGCATTAGGTTATGATAATGTAAGACTAAACAAATGTGTAGTACTCTGCCCTGATACAGTACTGAGTACAGTCCAGTCCAGTGGAGTTTTATTTAAACATGAAGATGGCTAGAAATGAGGTACAGTCAGGATTCTGGAGGTCTGAATGATATGTGAATGAGTATCTGGTCCATTTCACTGGGTATTCTGTGGGCAATGTACTTCTCTCACATTCATACTTTCCATGTTTTATGGATCTTGCCACACAGCTTGCATGGTTGGGTTGGGGGGGGGGTCATGATGATGATTGTTTATGATGATGATGACTATGATGAAGTATTTCTTGAGGCTAATTGTACACCAAACCTTCCAAACTTTTCCTCTTTTGTTGTCATATTGCACCATTATCCTCTATCATTAAAAAATAAGTGAGACTGAAGATAAGCCTGACAAAACTAAACTGTACAAGCAGGATATTACACTTTGGTGAGACATAATGCATTAGTAAATACCACATTCCAGGTAATGACAATGCCACAACAAAAACTGAATTCTGTTGTAATTACAGTGTATTGTATTAGTGTCATGCTGAATGATTCAACCAATGCATTTTTATCCACTTTAGTCCAGTGGTCTTTCTCATTAATTCCTGACAGTTTATTCAGTTTCAGGGAGACTTTTGAGCTGTAGGGTTAGATACAGCTTTCACCAGACTATTTTACTGTATTCAGTTTATGGGGGACCTTGAACTAATGGGGCAAGATAAGACTTTCATCAAATTATTTTATTCAGTTTACATAAGACATCTGAAATGCATGGGCTGGATAAAGCTTTCACTTACCCTTCACTACAGAAAGTTTCACCAAACATGAATGCCATTGTCTGGAGCATAGCAACAGTAAACTTACGGAATACTCCATGAAAAGGAACTGGTTAAATATGAAACCTAGGCAATTTCTTTTCAAAAGGTCGGCCATATGTGGCTACGCATAACAAAAGTGATACAAGTATATACACTATGCACAGCCATCCTTCCCTCACATCTAGAAGAAGTCCACAAAGTATTACTATGAAAATGGTACATCCTAATGTGCCGAGCTTCCTGAACCTTCTATACCTCCACAGCAAGTGAATCTGAAAAGATAAATTGATAAAGTTAAGTCAACCGAGTACACTGCTACTGTTTTATAAATTAATATAAACCTGATAAACATGTAAAGCACAACATTTACCCTGTTATGATTTCTTCTGAAGTATTTTATTCCAGATAATGCCAGATTATTTTACGTGGCTGTAAGATAAAGGAGCTTGAGAGTATTAACGCTATCACTAGAACCCTCTCACAGTTGGAAAAACTAGTACTGTATTCTACCCCAGATAATATGAGAGGATTTTACTCAGTTAGGACTGAGTTGCAGAACCTAAGATTTAACATGATAAATATACCTCCTCCATCATCATCATCTGAACTTAAGTACAGTATTCTGAAACTATCAAAGAAAACAAACTGCTTTATGCCTGTACTTTCTATAAATTGCACACTTTACCATCATTGTCATAATGGTTATCTTAACTAATCCTCATTAGTATAAAACTAGGTGGAAAGGAACTAGGTGGAAAGGATCCAGAAATAAGAAGAGGAGGTGCTGGCCAAGTTGGTAGAGAGAGGGTCTGTGGTCCTAATGGATGGGAGTTTGAATCCCAACTGAGGCAGAGAACAGTTTAAGGATTTGAAATTTCCTAAAACATACATTACTAATCTAATGAGACCTACTGACAAGTCATAAAATCACCCCTCCTACTACCGATATAGCAGTCCTGTATGAGACAGCCCTAGCTTGTATTCAACTTGAATAGTGGGTGTTAGTGCTGAATGGGTAGCATGCAGAGGTGTGTGGTACATAAGAGGACTGCTAGTCCTTAGGGAATTAGCAACTAAGCCTATATGGAAAGTCAGATGCATAATAATAATAATAATAATAATAATAATAATATGTACCCAACAAAATGGACTACACATGCATTTACTTATCACTGAAGCCTTTTACAATTTTTAAACTGCATTATAAAATTTGCAATAGTAGAATGTGAACAAACATTAAATGTTTATTCACATGTAATGATGTGGGAATTGAATAAATTTTTTTGTGTAACTTCTGGGTGAAAAGTAAAACTGTTCCCTGTAACCCAGGAAATCCATTCCTACATTGGGGGGCAACCCCAGAAACAAATGATGCCTGGTGGTCTACTGGGTTAAAGTGCTCCAACTGAAAGGGGCTTATAAAGGTTTTCATTCAAGGGTTGGTTGGGGTTTATTCTAGTTGCATGAAATTTAAGGGTCCTTACTTATGAAGTAGGAATGGTCTAACTGGTTGCTACAGTACAGTCCATCTGCTTTCATGTGATATAACTGGATCACTCATAACATGAATACCAGGACTGTGGAGTTGGTACCCAAAACACCTGACTCCGACTCCTTGATTTCTTGTGTGTCCGACCTCGATCCCTTAGGCTTTCTCTACAATCAGTTTGTCATGATGGGTCTTCACTGACTTGCACATGCTCAAAATTCCCACCTCACAGCTTGCAGGCATTGGCAGACGCTTCCATGTCACTTTATACTATCACCGTTTCAATCCTAGTAATTTCATATTAAAGAAACTCACCTCTAGACTCTAGAATCAAGATATTATCCAGACACATTCACTCAGTGGGGCATCTGCTGATCCTGGTGTCTGTTCTTGTCGTTCTGTCGACAGATGGCAGCACCTATGTTTATCATCAACATAAACGAGGAACAGGAGAACAACAAACAAGTCCTAAATAGTATGTGGAGAGTGGGGGGGGGGGAAAGAGCTTCAGGAGCAACATGAAATTAAACCGGAAGTTGTTGTTTGAAAGGCAATACAGTAGCTCCACATAACATCTACATCACGTTTAAAATTTCTTTACTGGTGATTGGAATCAGGACGTTTTTACCGACTCCAACTCCAACTCTAGCATCATCTAATTGCTTCCAACTCCACAGTCCTGATGAATACTATGTCATGGTTGGATAAACTTCAATAAGCCTTGGTAATGAAGTAGGTACCAAATTCTTTTTGGTTACTAGTCACACTAACCTCCCAATCTGACTACATCTGGCCATCATCTGAGCTCAAATGGATTTGGGATCTTTGTCAGGTTAGAGAAATGTGCTACAAGAGACATACACTACAAGTAAGTTAAGGTTATTACACTATGAGAGGAGCTTAGAAAGAATATATGATAGAGTGAATCTATTTTCTGTGCACTTAGATTATTTTGGCAATGGAGCAGACATATTCAAGTACAGTAAGTAAGCAGAAACTCGATCAAACAAGGGTTACTGTAGTCAAACTAATGCTACACTTACCTGTGTTATTTGAAGCATTAACTCAGCCAAGAAGAAAATGCCATGCCAAGGTGATGGACCATCTATCTCCTGTTGGACAAAACAGTGTAGAAGAAACTCAAAATGCTCCAACAGCTTCATAATACAGTAACTTGCATTGAAAGGGTCAAATACTTGTACAATAAATAAAAATATTATCATTTCAATAATACAGATAACACTCACACTGCTAACACAACAACTACTGTCTTGTACAGGTAATGCAATAAATTATACAAAATGAATCCCAGTCATTCTTATGTCATATACAGTATTATTTTGGCTCATGAATACACACCTCTAAACTGGACATGCTCAGTGCAACAGCCCCTCTATACAGGTCTAAAAACATACACGGCACAACCATCGCAAATCCCACCCACCCATACCAGGGCACTGGTTTCAACTTCAGTGCAACACCAACTGAAAAAGTACAGGGAAAAATATAAGATGATATAATGACAGGCAATCAACAATACAACCAAATGTAAATTTTTCAGAACAGCTACAATACCACAAACATGATGAACCAAAAATAAATAAATATTTAAAAATTACAGTATATATATATATATATATATGTTACATCCAAATAATGCCAAATCCTTCAGCCGCTGGTCTTTGTCCTCACTATCATACAGTGGAAAAAAAAAAAAAAGTTAAGTATTTATACAAAACACCAATCATATTTAGAGATAATGAAATATACAGTACTGTACCATGATCCTAGAACATTAACAAGTAGCCACCGGTAATTTCGTCAGCATTAGCTCCCAATGTAGAATCATATATATGTATATATATTCCATATACTGAGTATGTCAGGGACAAAAGGTCCTTTACTATTTTCCCTCTTTTACATCTTAATTTTCTCTTGTGGCTAACATTCCTAAATTGACAGGCTTGGTTTGTTCCTTTCCTCATAGACTGATATGCTGTATCTGGAAGGAATGTGACAGATGTAAGTGTTAAGCAAACATAGTAGAAGTAGTAAGTGGGCATTTGTCCCTGACCATGCACTCTTAATACAGTAAAAATATCTCTTACTTGACGGTGGATCATTGCCTGTGATGCCATTAGAAAGAGTACCATTGGGCAGTGTGTGTGTGATGGGTGACTGTGAGAGATTGAGGGTGGTTGAAGTTGGGGGAGGGGGAGGGGCAGGGGGTGGTTCCAGCTGATGCATCTTGATGTATGTTGGTGGGTGGAGGTTAAGGTCAGTTGTCATCTCCGCCAAGTTTATTCTGGAGGCAAGAGCTCGACTCCCATTATACTTTTGCCTAGTTTTTTGCAGAAAGGAATCTGGAAATCACAAATAATATATGAATCTTCATGAGCATTATTATAACTGAACTTGATTCTTCCATTTTAATGAAGAATACTGAAAGTTGCCAAATGAAGCCTTGCTTATATCCTGTAATGAGGAGTGAGGTATTATCATAATCAAAAGTTCACCACTACTTCCTTGCCAGCCGTGGCAATGGAAAGTGTTACATGAAATAGATGCTGAATGAAACACACGGCAAGAGACTAAGTCGAGGAAGGTTACTTATTATTGTTCAAGGAGGAATGAAAAAATAAGAAAGGCAGGTGATTGCTGGCAAACTTTAGTTCTTGAGAGAAAGTAGGAGGCTTCTTCAGGAACAATAACTGCCAATACCGAAGTATTCAAAACATAATAAGCTAGATGCACGTTAAATGGATGCCATTATATATACAGGACAAGGAAATACTTTATACAGTTACTGGGTGTGAGGAGGGTTTTTAACTGTAAACAACCCTCTTACCAAATTCAATAAATGCATAGGGTCTCCTAACAGACTTGACCACAGAGGCAGTGTAGAGTATGTTGAACTCCTTCCTCAGTTCATCCAGGAAACTGAAGGCCAGGATGTGTGGATAATTAGGCTCGCACACCACCATGTATCCTGTACATTCATCCATTACACAGCTGAAATGAAAAATGTCCAACAGTGAACCGAGGAACTAGTTTACTATGTTGAACGGTGACCACATAACCAACATCTATCTGCAGTATATTTATTGCCAGATGCCTTAATCCCATGAGGGGTGGCCACAAACAAACTGCCTCCATGTCCACCTGTCCCCTGCCACTTTGATATCCTCCCCCCCAGCTCACACCCCCATCTCTCAATTACCTCTCCATTACATCCCTCCATCTCTGCTTGGTCTCCTCCTCCCTCTCCCCCCTCCACCTCACACACACACACACTCCTCATTAGTCTCTTGCACTCCCTTCTCTCCACATGACCAAACCTCCTCAGTGTGTTTCTCCTAATGCTTTCTATCACATCCACACCACAATGTTCCATCATTTCCTTATTTGTCAGTCTGTCTCTCCATGTAACTCCACATGCTCCTCTCAAATAACTCATTTCCACTGCTCTCACTCTTGGCTTGTGTCTTTCCAACAAGGTCAACATACCAGGTACATATGCCTCAAAGTATTATGGGTTAAGGTGCTGTAGCTGGATATGGCCTATAAAGGGTTACGTTCAAGGGTTGGCAGGGATTTACTGTTCATCTAATACCATCCAGGGAGGAGCAGCTTATCATTCTTGCTTTAAATGTTTAGACTTAGCAGTCTAACCCTGGGGCCCTATGCACTGATAATATATATATCTGATACAAAACTTCCAGCTACCTCATATCATTAGCATTAGATAAATGAAATTATTTACCAGTAATTTAAAATGCAATCTTTACTACTAGCCGAAGCTGTATGTACCTGCAAATACTGTGCCTGTGAAAATATATTGAAGGTGAATTTTTAACAAAATTGTCCTGTGTGTAACAAACTTACTGGACTGTAATTTCTTCTGCTTGGAGACATATTCGCTTGTTATACTTGGTCAGTTGCTTACTGAGCAGCTTGGCACATCGCTTTCCTTCGTGTACACGCTGATCTGCATCACTAGCAAAGTCCGTTGTAGCAGACAGCGGCGTTCCATCTGACAGCCGGTTTAAGCATGCGTAAATGATCATCTGGGAATGGAAGGGTTTTGTTATTTTCTTGGTTACCATACATGATCATCTAGAAAGGAAGGGCTCTGCTTTCTTGCATACCCGGTAAATATCTGGGAAGGAAGGGTTTTGTTATTTTCTTCATATTTTGTTTTTCTTGCATAAACAATCATATGGGAAGGAATTTTTTTTAAAGTCTTCTTGCATAAATGAGCATCTAGGAAAGGATGGGTTTTGTTACTTTATAGAATGCTAAAGCCAAATATATTTACACTTTATATGGATTATGGTGACATTTTCCACAGCAAGCATCATTTTTAGCCTCCTGAATATCATATTTTTTAGTTAATTCTTTATATCTCCAGACATTTGTATTCGGGTTTAAGGAGTGCGTTCTGAATGAGAGTGGTTAGAAACAGCCTTCATTGGGTAAGTCCTTCACTACTGTAAGTCCTTCCTGATTTGAATAAACAATTCATTAGTGATGAGTGAAATTTAAAAACTGGTCACTGTAGTTTACATTTTAAATTAACATTTAGAAATCACTTACCAAGTTTAAGCCTTTTCACTTTAGGGCAAGTGCGACAAAATACCGCATCGATGGTGATTTACCAAATCGACACAAATGGCACCGAATTGGCACTTGTAACTGGAAAATACTGTATTTATCGCCATGTAGGTTTATACACACCTAATTATCCAAAATCAAGTATATGATCGCCATGTAGGTTTATACACACCAAATTATCCAAAATCAAGTATATGAGAGAGGGGGGGGGGTGAGTTGGGAGCAGGGCAGTGAAATGGCGGGGGACAGGGCGACGTGGAGGCGATTTGTTTGTGGCCACCCCAAACGGGATTGAGGCGTCTGGCAATAGATAGATAGATAGAAGTCAGAATTTTGTGTTTAACTGTTAATTTAAAAATCAGGATTCAGAGCAAAAACTAGCTAAAGGTAGCAGAAGTGTTTCGCCTTTAGCTCAACAACTCGCCTTGACAGACTTGTACAGTAGTTGTATACTGTAATTAATTATTTAGCATGCAAATACATTTATTTGCACTGTACCGGTACATCAATATTCATGCAAAACAGAAGGCTGTCAAGGCATGTTGGTGATCTAAAGGGGAAATACCCACTAACTATAGCACATTTTCACTCTGAATCTTGATTTATTAAACAGTTAAATTAAGCACAAACGACTGCTAACATGACTGGTTTTGGGGGTGTACAGAGAAAGAATGCAGCGCCAGGAAACATGACACTCGCAGAGGTGAAGAATGCTGTGAAACGGCTGAAAAATGGGAAAGCAGCTAAGGCTGATGAGGTGTATGCAGAGATGACTAAGTGTAGTGGAGAGAGCGGAATGAAGTGCTTGTTGGAGATATGTAAGAAGGCATGGATGAGTGAAACTGTGCCAGTAGAGTGGAAAAAGGCAGTGATTGTACCTCTGTACAAATATAAAGGTGAGTGAAGTGAGTGCAAGAATTATCGTGGCATAAGCCTATTGAGTGCGGTTGGGAAGGTATATGGAAGAATTATAATAGAGAAAGTAAGAGAGAGATCAAAAGCCCTAGTGAAAGATGAACAGGGTGGCTTTAGGAGTGGCAGAGGGTGTGTGGATCAAATATCTGCACTAAGACAGATACTGGAGAAGGCTTGTGAGAAGGACTACAGTATAAGGTGTTTATGGCATTTATGGATCTGGAAAAAACATACGATAAAGAGGACTGAGAAGGACTGTAGAAAGTTTTGCACATGTTGGGTGTAGATGGTATGCTGCTAGGTGCCATATGAGTTTTAATGATGGTAGTGAGGCGTGTGTAAGGATAAATCGGCATCTAAGTGAATGGTTCACGATCAATGTGGGCATGCGAGAAGGTTGTGTGATGTCCCCATAGTTGTACAGTATATATATATATGGATTGGGTGATGTGAGAAGTAAAAACATGAGTAATGGAGAGAGGGATGGCATTGGTAATGAATGGTGATGGATGGAATATCTCAAATTTGTATGCTGATGGTGCAGTACTACTTGAACATACTGGACAAGAGCTTGGTAGACTAGCCTAGTGCAGAGTTTTGTTGATGTCTGTGGGCACTGTGCCTTGACAGTAAATGCAGAAAAGAGTAAAGTGATAAAGGCCTTGATAAAAAAAGAAAAAAAAAAAGGCCTGAGTATTGCAGCTGCGCAGGGCATACATGAAGTATTAGTGCTAACTTTAACATAGGGATGCGAGACTATGATGTGGTATGAAAATGAAAAGTCAAGAAAGTAGTAGAGATGGGACAGCTGAGGAAGGTATGTGGTGTACAGAGTGGATAGGATAGGGAATAATGTGATACATGAAAGATGCGGAGTCTGTGGACACCTGAATCAAAGAGAATGTACTGAGATGATATGGTCATGTGCAGAGAATGGATGACAACAGAGTGGTGAAAAAAGTATATCTGAGCGAATTTGAAGGAAGGAGGAGGCGAGATAGGCCAAGAAGAAGGTGGAGGGATAGGGTGGATAAGTGTGTGAGGAAGAGAGGTATGGTACGGAAGTTGGTGATGCTAAGTGACTGACAAGAGACCAAGCTGGATGGATGAATTTTCTGCTAAAAGTGCATAACCAGGGATATGGCATCCCCTTTTAATGTGACAGCTTTTAGACTGACTCTATGTGACAGGTATATGTGAAGCTACAGAACGTGGTGAAAGTTTTTTGGACTATCAGATGGAGCCAGGATTCCATGGGCTTGAATGATAAGTGAATGGAAGCATGGCCCGTTGAATTGGGCAAACTTAGGCTGTCTGGACATTGCTGCTGCTGATGAATAAATTAAGCACAATTTTTTTTACTGGATTTCAGATAATTAAGTGTGTATGAACCTATGATAAAAATTATATTTTCCTCTTAAAAGTACCGATTCAGTATTTCGTTGCACCAAAATTGAGCTACACTAGTCATGGTTTCCTTATCATCCTATTTAAAAACATAAAAGCTTGTTACATCATGCCTTAATATTCATTCCACACAGAATGATAATGCTAACCATAGATGAATGAATTAAAAGAACCAAAGAATTAAAAGATGAACTAATTAAAAGAATGCCACGATGAGGTTAATGTGGCCCGATATATATGCTGAAGCAATTAAACCATATGGAGTGAATGAGAAATGAGACTGACTTGGAAAATGTATGTGGCAATGGTGGATACGAAAATATGAAGAGGAATGCCTTGAGCCAGTTGGGATAAAAAGGCAAGCTAGTGGAAGTTATGAGGGACCACGCTGCCATAGGATCAGGGGTCACAGCTGGCAGAAATGACTGGTCTTGTTTTTCTGGCTACTCCTCAGAGGATGTGGAGTCTGGCAACTGACTCAGAAAACATTAAGTGAACTTTCCTGTACCTTAAGTTGGAATTGTTTGCATATTAAGTTATAACACAAGTTCAGTTGCAGTCACAAAAACTTACGGTATGAGCATACCTTTCCTGAATCTATTTATGTACCAAGGTTTTTTAATATAGTAAGTGCAAGTGGTGACCGTGAGCACTCTCTGTGGTTAGTACAAGTGGTGGAAATTGGATCAAATGTTCACGGCCAATGCCTGCCTTCGTGTCAAAAGATCAGCTGGACTTTGTTTACATCACATTATTTTCATAGACGAAACAACACGTACATGAAACAAAAGAGAGTCTGAAACTTGTTTTGGATTTACCAATCCTAATTATTAGATTGTCTTTAGACTTTACCTTAAAGTTTAAAAAGCAATGATGACGTGTAGGATTAAAAAATATACTGTCATCCGCTTAGATTATAGTCCACCATAGGTTGATCAAAAACACAAAAATAAACTTATCGGTGTAAAGTGTTGGTTCTTTGGAGACGCTGCGTTGCTGCCATCAACGCCCACATTATAACTTCGATATTCTGATCCAGAATCGTGATTAATAGGTATGGCTTATATTTTTGTTCCTTTTTTAACTTCTCTGGTGAGTGTTTATTTTGGTGAGCATATATTTCCAGTTACTCGCAGGGTTACCGAAGTATACTATAATAACTTGACTGTGTGTGTGTGTGTGTGTGTGTGTGTGTGTGTGTGTTACAGGCAGGCCACAGTCTGTGAAATCAGTAATTTCGTGAAATGCCTAGTCAGTTCGTGAAGTGAGTGTAAACTGGGATGGGTTAATTTAGATAGGTTAATTTAGGCAGCGCTTTGGTTAGGCTGGGATCATCTAGGTTTAGTTTAGGTTAGGTTGCTACTAGGTTAATGCAGATGAACGCATAACGCAACTTAGCATTCATCTAGCTAACCAAACCTAAACTTAACCTAGATTATCCCAGCTAAGCTAACCTCAGCCTAAGTGAGTCTAACCTAAACGAACCCATCCCTATTTACACTCATTTCACGAATTGACTAGGCCTAGGCATTTCACGAAATGACTAATTTTCAGTCTGCCTGTAACATACCAACCCGCCTTCTCCACCCAAACGGCTAGAGCCCCAGCATGCTGCAAATTGCCGAAGATATTTTTAGCAGTAATTTTCCCCTTCACAGAGGTATACAGTGTAGGCTATAGGTAAGATTATCAGACTAATCTTAGTTTTTGAAAATTTTCATTTCCCACTATATGGGTGGGGCTTGGAAAAGGGATACGGGTGGAGCTTCAGGCTTGATTGAATTTATGGGAAACTGATACGGATGGGGCTTCAGGCGTGATTGAATTTATGGGAAACGGACACTGTCAACAAACTGGCAGTCATTTTTTACCGCCACAATTTTCCCATTGAATTCGACACTCAAAATTTACAGTCATTTCGCCACTTGCACTGCCGGGTGAACAGAGACGGGAAAACAAGTAGCCTACAATAATCGAAGGTCACATCTATCTCAAAACGATGATCTATGAGGCAGCTTTGTTTATGCGCCTCGTCTATTGAGGTTGGTAATGTGCACACACACACACATTTCTGCTTACGGACGCACACACTACAGAAACAGGAATGAGTAAATCAAGGTCCATTCTCTAGACCTTGGAGTAAACCTTCTCGCCTATTATACGGTATATTGCATCCAGCTGAAGTATATAGTTCTCTTGCATTCATTGTTTCAAAATACAAGAAGTTACAGAAGAGGGCTAACACTAATGACACAATTAGGCAACAGGAGAAGGCAATCAGCATTTATCTAAGTCCCAGTTTTCCTCTAGAAGGCGTCCTGCAACCGTCAAAGTTAGATCCAGATCGAGAATCATACTTGGGTTTTTCCATTTGTGATCATATGTTAACGCGTGCATCACCGGCTCCCTTGGATCTGACAATAGTCTAACTGTTGCTAGACGCCTTTAAAGGGTGACCACAAACAAATCGCCTTTACGTCGCCCTGTCCTCAGCTGTTTGGATGTCCAACTCGCATCCCCCTCTCTCATATGTCCTCCACTCTGTCCTTTAATTTCGTCCTTAGTCGCTGTTCCTTGCAGTAACCATTATTATTATTATTATTATTATTATTATTATTATTATTATTATTATTATATTATTCAAGCAAGTCGGAAGGGTTGAGGCATTGTTTCTCCCATTTTGGAACCCTTGACTGTCTCGAAAAAGCTCTGGTTAATATAACCAGTAATATTCGAGCGAGATGGAAAGGTTTGAATATCGCTTCATTATACTCCTTTTACTTTAACTTGTCCAAAAGATTTCATCTCTCCGTCTTGAATGTTGAATTGTAAGAAAATATTGAACTAAATTATGATGCTAGTCACAAGGAAATACTACAGAAAGAACAGTATGTAGAGAGGTAGTGTTGTCTCTTTTTGCCACAAAATTACGTTAAATGAGCAGCAAAAGGACGGTAATCAGGACCAAGTTAAGCACACTGTAGTTCTAAACCCTTTAAATGTAATGCCTTGTAAAAATATTACTAAATTAAAACGTAATATTCAGGCTCCACTTAGTCGAAACCTCAGTGTCGTAAAGCTGTGCGTCTGCTACTTTAAAAAAAAAAAAAAAAAAAAAAAAAAAAAATTCGGGAGCTGAATGCTAATCGCTTGCCAGAATACTGTTTGCTTTGGCCAAGGTACAAGGTACTTATGTGAAGAAAATTCGCAAAACTCTACGGAATTCAGTCACCGCGTTTCAAAAAGCCAATCCTTTAAAACAAAAAAAGTTGACCTTTGGTAGCCATTTTGGTGGCCTTGACCTTGACCCCGAGAGCCCATTTTCATACTCGTCCAAGATTTTGGCCATATTTTGATACCCTAAAGGTTTCATGTTGATAGCTCAAGCCACTAAAGGTTTCATGTTGATAGCTCAAGCCATTCATGAGATATAATGGTGCTAAAGGCGAGCGATACAAACTAGTTGACCTTTGGCAGCCATTTTGGTGACCTTGACCTTGACCCCGAATGCCCATTTTCTACGTCGTCCAAGATTTTGCCCATATCTTGATACCCTGAAAGTTTCATGCTGATAGCTCAAGCTGGTCATTAGATATAATGGTAACAGATACACAGACTGGTAACACACACACACACACACACACACACACACACACACACACACACACACGCACGCGCGCGCGCGACAGACAGACGCGGACAAAAACATTATCGCTTCTCCTTGCTGAAGATGGGCGAAAAAAAAAAAAAAAAAGTAATATTGATGCGGGTTGGAAAGGATGTATGATCTCCAACATTTCGGATCCCCAAACTCGAAAAGAAAAATTGACCGTGACTACACACACACACACACACACACACACACACACACATTAGGCCCCAATTCTCGTAAGTAAACACTCTGCTTAACTTGTTTATTACCCCAAATAGGCATGATACCTGCTCACCTCGGCTCCACATTAACGTAGTACTTTTTCATCCGCATTTCCCCTTAGCCATAAATCAAACCCCCCTTAGATTCGTTCCAGATACGCATTATTATCGGACCGGTCAGACTCTAAGACGAAGTTTGTTCCTCCCTTCCTCCCTATTCACTCAGCAGTAAAATTGGGAACCTGGATATAAGTTGGATTGTTGTGTGCCTTATTGTAGGGGAAGATTGTGACTTGGAAGTAAATTGTTTGCTTTAATAACCCTCGTGTTGTTGACGCATTGAGCTGAATTTTTTTCTCCCTCCTTCTCCTCCTCCTCATCCTTCTTCTTTCTCCTCTTTTCCTCTTCCTTCTCCTCCTCCTCCTCCTCCTCCTTTCTTCTCTTTTCCTCTTCCTCTTTCAATTCTCCTCCTCCTCCTCCTCCTCCTCCTCCTCTCCATCATCTCCTCCTTCTCCTTTCTTTCTTCATCTCCTCCACCTCCTCCCTCTCCTCTCCTTCATATTCTCTCTCTCTCTCTCTCTCTCTCTCTCTCTCTCTCTCTCAGCAATGTATTCCGTTTTTTTCGCTCGATGTCAAGGCCACACTAAAATAATTCGCTGTTTGCTCCGTGCCAAGACCCCGCTCAATCTTCAGCCCATATCCATATATTGCCATTAATTTGTGAGTGAAGTCTCAAGTACAAATATGTTAACCGGAAGGGAATTTTCTGGTGCCTGAGTAAACGGGTACGGGTCGCGGTTGTACAAAAATACTCGATTGATATTTATCTATCTATTTATTTATTTATTTATTTATTTGTAGGAAATGAATAGAGGGAGGAGAAACACATTTTAAAGAATCCATGCTCGTACACCGGATGTGGGAGCTTCATTGTCCCTCGGTTTTAATGCCTTTGGTGTGGGAGGGTGACTTTGTGTGGTGTGGTGTTAGAGTGTGATGTGGTGTGGGAGGGTGATTTTGTGTGATGTGGTGTTAGAGTGTGATGTGGTGTGGGAGGGTGATTTTGTGTGGTGTGGTGTTAGAGTGTGATGTGGTGTGGGAGGGTGATTTTGTGTGGTGTGGTGTTAGAGTGTGATGTGGTGTGGGAGGGTGATTTTGTGTGGTGTGGTGTTAGAGTGTGATGTGGTGTGGGAGGGTGATTTTTTGTTGTGTGGTGTGGGAGGGTGATTTTGTGTGATGTGGTGTGGGAGGGTGATTTTGTGATGTGGTGTGGGAGGGTGATTTTGTGATGTGGTGTGGGAGGGTGATTTTGTGTCGTGTGATGTTAGAGGGTGGTGTGGTGTGATACGGCATCGCTAACGTCGCCAGGGTCTACGGGAGTGAAGCACCTAAAAAAAAAGAAGAAAAAAAAAAACGTTAATGAGAGGTTGACGGACAGGGAAGCTTCTAGAGATTTTCATGCATCTAAACACCCAAACACAAGTCTTGGGCCGGTCAGACTCTTAGATATAGTCTGTTTTCCCTCGTCCCTTCTCTTCATCCAGTAGTACGAATGGGGATCTGGTTGTATCATCGACTGCTTTGGGTTATATTCTAGGATAAGATTGTGACGTATATTGATAACTAAAGCTCATCAAATTTAATGCAAGTATTATTTAGTATTCGACCTGTTAGTATTGCCCAGTTCCGTCAGGCGATAACAAACCAGCTCTAGTGAAGAAAGTCCAGGTAAAAATTCTTTGACGCACACTATTTACCTGGCATTATGAAGAGAGACTGAGGTAGTAGAATTAGTTAGCACACCATGCTCATATGGACGTGAACCCCGTGGACTGCAGGCTGAAGTTGCCCGTCTTGCAGTCCACCATCTTCATTTCGTGGGACAGGGAGGGAAGTGAGGGATGTCTGTATACCCGGGCAGTGGAGCCGCCCTGTTATAGCCGTACCAGCACGTGAAGGCGTCTTTGTGGCACCGGGCACCTACAAAACAAGCCTGGCACAGACGTACGGATATTAATTATGAAATGTGTGTGTGTGTGTGTGTGTGTGTGTGTGTGTGTGTGTGTGTGTGTGTGTGTGTGTGTGTTCATTGCCCTGGCAGAAACCTCGACATTTTTTATCGGAGGAATTACTGTTATAAAACCTAAGTGCATCAACCCTCAGTAGCACTCATATAATGTGCGTGACGCCTCTAAAAGGTGTGTGTGTGTGTGTGTGTGTGTGTGTGTGTGTGTGTGTGTGTGTGTATTATGTGAACACCAGCAAAGGACTGAATCTCTGACTTTGCCCGTTGACCATGACCGGTGACCGACTTTTCTTGAAATCGAATCACCTCGTCCTGTTTGACCGTCACCAGTTCCAACCAGTTATATCCAGACTGGAGCGAAGATGTTTTAGTTTTTTTACCTTTGACCCATTATTCTAAACATTCATTCACTTTACTCTTACCTATGGCCCTCAACCGTTCTACCACGTCTGGTCGGCTGGATCAGACCTTAGTTACACTGTTCACACACACACACACACACACACACACACACACACACACACACACACACACACACACACACACACACCTAGAACAATAAACCCCCATGCTGCTGTTAATGGGAGTAATAAATAAGAAGAAAATAGTTAGCCGCGCGTAGCATAATGGAAGGTCGGATTGCGTGTTGATGTGGGGTATTTGTCACAGTTCCTTTTCCTTCCTCCTTAGAGTGACTTTTGCTGTCCCTTAGTGGCTGAGTTAGTAGCCTCGCTTATATCCCCCACACCATCTTTCATCTTGGACCGTAGCACAACCTATTAGCTGGTAAAAGAGTGTGGATACATTTCGCGCCATTTGTAAGCCTTGCGTTAGTCTTTTGTTTGAGTCGCGGGAATTCTTACTCCAGGCTAGAATTTGGTGAGGGAGCTGTATATAATACTGAGAGAGAGAGAGAGAGAGAGAGAGAGAGAGAGAGAATCGCCTGGAAATAGCAAGGATAATAAAAAAAAGTATCAGTGCACCCAAAAGATCATTATTGTCTTCTATATCACTCTCAGTAGAAAAACTCGTATGTCATTAACTTAAATCGAAAACTAGAATTGTCCCTACCATGAGACGGTTATTGGTACTTCTTTGCCGTCATACGCTGACTCAACATCGTAAAATCGCATGAAATTAGCTTGAACAAAATACCTGAGTTGTCCCAGGCACGAGACGGTTAATAAGCGTACATCGACAAGGAGGTGCATTGTCGGGTGCTAAATAAATCGTTCAGAAAGACATCAATTTACAGGACGTCAACGGTAAACAGTGAAAGTTTGCCCATACGTTTAAATACTTCGGTAAACTATTTTCAAACTCATCAACATTGGCAAAGCTTTCAATATTTTTATAGGTTGTAATGTATACTTTGGACTGTTGTAAAATTTATGGTGATAACTAATTTGATTTGGATGTTATTTACTGACGAGGAAATATACCTTTGTAATGTTTTGAGATGAGGAAATTAGAGAGTTAGTGAAGAGGAAGGAAGAAGAAGACGAAGAAGAAAAGGAGAAGACTGAGAAGAGAAAAAAGATGATGGTGATGATGATGATGATGATGATGATGGTAACGAAGATGAAGAAGCACAATAAGACAGAAAGAAGCCAGAAGAAGATAGAAAGAAAAAAATAAGACAGAAGAAGATAGAAAGAAGGAAGAAATGACACAGAAGAAGATGACGATGACGATGGTGATGGTGACGATGATGAGGCACGAAGGTTAAAACAGAAACATGCTAGGGTTGTCGTTTCTGGTGGGCGTGTATTTATTTATCCATTTTTTTTAAATATTACTCTTTGCTGACGATTTTATTTGGCATACAATTTTCGAGCTGGGAGGACGAGATTATAACCTTCATTGCTCCTTTCAGTGCTTGGCGTCACTTGAATTTAATCTTGCTATCTCGTGACTACTTTAGTTTTTACGTAGGATATTTTTTTGGAAGGAGGAAGGTAAGATATAGCCTCCATCACCTCCTTCTCTGCTATAGGGCGCTCCTAAACTGAATAAAATACTGTGTTAAGAGCAGCAACGCGCCACGTAAGGACGTCCAAGTGCTGGAGAGATTAAGGCTGTAATACTTGTGTGTGTGTGTGTGTGTGTGTGTGTGTGTGTGTGTGTGTGACGCTGGGCATAGGTTCATAGCCCGTTCCCTGAGGCCGGACAGTCCTCCTACGTAGAACTACACATGCCACCAACTGGGCACTAACATTCACCGTCCATACTGAATATATGCCAGAGCTGTCTCATACAGGACTTGTGTAATACATTGGATGAATACATGCTAGGACAATCGGAATCTGGACTGGCGATGGTGTTATTATTATTATTATTATTATTATTATTATTATTATCATTTTATTTTTCTCGTGGAATAACAACACCCAGATTGTATCCTGCCCCAGCCTAGATTCGAGCTTGTGTTCTTGAAGAGTAGGTCACATCCCTACCATTTTATCACCACCCCTCGTTACATACAGTGAAGGATGGCGATTAGAGGGTAATAAGATAATGAACTTTAGGTTAGACAATTCCGACAAAGATTTATGACCTATTGACGTAAGGAATAAGTGAAATGAAGTAACTGGTAGACTCTCTCTCTCTCTCTCTCTCTCTCTCTCTCTCTCTCTCTCTCTCAGAATAGAAATGAGGGTAAGGACTATTTATGGTAATGTGAGTTGGGATGGAATGGAGAGCTGCGGCTGAAAATGTGACTACCGTATTTTGTTATATCATCCAGTCCTTGGTTACCCCATTAGGAGCGTAGGGACTCGGGGCTAGATTATTTAATTCAGACATCTAGGGCGAGAGTGACCAGTCCCTTATCCCTGAGTGTTTTTTTGTGAACAGTATACCTCTAGGATGCAAACTCGGGCCACATCCAGTTGGAGAGCCGAAACACACTAGACCACCAGGCTTATATTTATTTGTTTATTTACCACCCAACTTAACTAGAAAGCACACTGAGAGAACATGCCTCCACCAACACCAATAACATTTCAGATTTACTGCTGTAAGTCATCCTTTCAACCAGACGAATGCTTTTACCGTCTCAGTGGTACGGTCTAAGCTTGGCCTGTTACAGAAAAGCAGAGAGCGCAGACCTCCGCCAACACCTGTTAAATATCTAATTTATTCCTGCATCTGAATCTGGATTCGCCTCAATGTCTAAACTATTCCTTGATCCAGTGGTCACCGATCCACCAGATTTCACTGAAATCTGAATACAGGTTTTTGAGATATTTTGTACACAAATAGACAAACAAACCAATAAACAGACACGAATGAATACATAATCTACGTCCATCTTCGTTGATGGAGGTGATAAAATAATGTTTCCGTAGCAACAAGAAATCGTTTGTCCCGTCACTCAGTGTGTATAACCAGAAGGTGGCACTACATCAAGAGAGGATTGAGTTGATTACTGTTAGCATTATTATTATTATTATTATTATTATTATTATTATTAACACGGCTGCCTCCGAAAGAAAGGAATGCGAATTTAGAAATAAGGCAGACGATTTTCAGGGGATGCAAAAGAGTAGACGGCTGCTGCTTTCCAAAACGCCTGGTCGAAAAACGAACGCGTGGTAAAAGTAGGTTATTCGTGACACTAGCTTTCATCCATCACGGTAAATTAAGTGAGCAATAAACCTGCCATGAACGACAAGCGTGCTAATGATGCTGACGTGGCCCTGATGAACTTCCCGAGGCTAGGACGAAGGGGAGAATGATACCAGCCGCCCTTCCGACCCCACGCGTCGCCGAACTCTCCAGCCCGACCCCAAACAGAGAGACTCGAGCTCCATTATGGCTTTTGGTAATGAGTTTAGTCTTTATATCGGTACTTTATGATATATATTTTTCGGCATAGAAGTACTTGAACCTGGGAATTCTGCATTATTTTTGGGTCTTCGTGGACTAAATTCTTTCAGTCCACCATTATCTTCGCCTCGGCTGATTTGAAGCTTGATTATGCATTTGGCAAATAGTTGAGTCCATATACTTGTACTTGGGATAAAATTTTGTGTATATTAGTAGTAAAACCTTGATATGTTAGAGATGTAAGCTCTTTCCAGGTTCAATTTTTCGCAGCCCACCATCTTCCTCACCTCGACTGATTTGGAACTCATTGGCCTCTGGTAAACAGTTTAGTCCATGTAACCATATTTTATTATTTACATTTTTGGCATATAGCTACGTTAACCTGGATATTGTGTGAATTTTGCCTCTCTGCTGGCCATCTTTTGCAGCTCAGTCATATGTGCGTTTGATTATAGCTTTTGCTGGTCAGTTTCTTTCATATTGCTCTACTTTTCTGTGATCTGTAATGCATTTGTGTTTACTGTTAGCACCTTACGATTTTCCCCAGCCTAGAAAATCTCTCTCACCCTAAAGTGGATTGTGCTGTAGGTTTAAAAGGTTACATTATTGAAATTTGTGACCTGTTCATTATGCGACTTTTTTGTTTTGTTTTGTTTACTTTGTACTTGCTGCATCCAGAAAATTTTATTCGAGTTAAGAAAGGCCTTTGAATGTGGAGGGGGCTAGAAATAATCTTCTTTAACCCCTGCAACGGATCATTCATAAGCTGTGTGAGTGTGTATGTGTGTGTGTGTGTGTGTGTGTGTGTGTGTGTGTGTGTGTGTGTGTGTGTGTGTGTGTGTGTGTGTGTGTGTGCTGGGATGTCTGGTATTAGTCTGCTGGGATGTCTGATAGATAGTCTGCTGGGATGTCCGATAGATAGTCTGCTGGGATGTCCGATAGATAGTCTGCTGGGATGTCCGATAGATAGTCTGCTGGGATGTCCGATAGATAGTCTGCTGGGATGTCCGATAGATAGTCTGCTGGGATGTCCTGTAGATATTAACCCCTTCACACCGACGATGAATTTCGTACAGCATTTATATTTTGATTTTATTCAGCATAGGATAGACATTTTGGACAGGGGTTAGAGACAACATTCATTAATTTTTTTCACAACCAGATATTACCCTTAAACTGAAAAAAAAAATGTATAGAAAAAGGAAGTGTGTAATTGAAAATGCATCAGAGTGAAAGGATCATATTTACGCTTAATTTCCAGGACTAAGGGCGTATGTGGTGGTGGTGGGTGTGGTGGTGCCGTGTGTGTGTGGCGGCGGCGTGAAGGTGTACAAGGCGACAGGTGTGGGCAGGTGTGGCGGCCAGGTGCTTACAGATGCTATCCCCCTCCGCTCAGACACCCTCTGTGCCATCTATTGCGGACAGAGTAAGCGAGTTCTATTTTGTGTGTGTGTGTGTGTGTGTGTGTGTGTGTGTGTGTGTGTGTGTGTGGGTGTGGGTGTGTGTTTCCGGTGGTGAAAAGTCTTGATGATGATGATGATGATGATGATGATTTTCTTCTGTTTCCGATAGTGAAAAAGCCTTGATGATGATGATGATGATGGTGATGATGAAGATGATGATATTATATTTTCTATGTTTACGATGGTGAAAAAATATCTGGATGATGATGATGATGATGATGATGATGATTTTTATTTATTTTCTGTGTTTCCGATGTTGAAAAAATGATGATGATGATGATGATGTTTGTTTTTGGTGCAAGTAATGTGAAATAATCTGGACTGACACTCATTCAGGCCGCCTCCAGACGATGTTATTTGACACGGAAACCCCTGGCATGTAAAGGGTTAACTCTTTGACCTTGGTGTGTCGCTTATCGTAATAAAAAAAAATTCTGGTGATTGTCAGAATAAAAATACTAAGTCACCTTCTCAGGTTTATCGAGCCTGGCCTTCAAAGTTTTAAAAATAAGTATAATAAAGTATAACTAAATCGTTGTATATTAACTGTACATGAAATTAAATATTCTAATGTTAATCTCTTATTTCATCTCAACAGTCAGGATGGAGAGATGGCGATTTTAGGCCAAGTTAGAGTAAAACTATTTTTTATAGTATAATAACTTCACTCTTGTGCCTTATTTTCTGGGGACCCTCTACTCCTTCCACTGGTTGGAGGGAAGCTGTAGCAAGGCTTTTACCCCAGGCGAAGTTGTTTGTTGATAAGGTGTTAGTTCGATGGTTGGATAGGCTACATTAACAGTTCACACCTTCTTTACACCTTACTGTTCTAAATTGTGCCATATAATCCTTCAAAGCATCGCCATACTCTGCATAAATAACGTACAAAAGGATATGAACCACCCGTATCCAGAAAATAAATCGCTAAGGAAGAGGTGCTAGGGAGCCTCCTTTACCGACGAAAATACAAACTCAGGTCACTTTTTTCAGAGGGTGGGTGTGCGGGGTTCAGCTACTATGGCGGTCAGTGCGTCCTACACCACACTCTCTCCACACCAGACGGCGCAACGGGGTCCAAGTGTTATAAGTATGGTTAGTATATATAATTTTAGTTTGGCCTCGAAATTCAAGTCTGTATATTCAATTTTGGTTTGATCTCGAAACTCAAATCTGTATATTCAATTTTTGGCTTTTCTCGAAATTCAAATCATATCGGTATACTGTATTTGAATTTAGTATACCGTATATATTCTTGCGGTTCACATCCTATTGACCTGTTCACGAAATTCAAATCAGTATATTCAATTTTAGTTTGAACTCGAAATTCGGATCAGTATATAAAATTTTTGTTGCCTCGAAATTCAAATCAGTATATTTAATTTTTGTCTTCTCGAAATTCAAATCAGTAGATGTAATTTTTGCTTATACTCGAAATTCAAATCATATCAGTATATTTAATTTTAATCTGTTCCCGAAATTCGTGTTCGTTAGGCTTTCAGAAATTTTTTGTCATCCTTGTAATTTGTCCCTTTTCTCGTTGCCTAGATACAGATCATAGTCTGTCCCAAATTTATGTTCCCATTCCTTAACCAAAATGATGCCCGTCTTTATCTGTCTGTCTGTCTGTCTGTCTAAACTCAATGTCTGTCTGTCTATCAGTCACTCAGTCAGTCAGTCTATATCAGCCAGTTTATCTGTCTGTCTAACTGGCTGTCTGTTCATCTACCTGTCTGTCTGTCTGTCTGTTTTTCTACCTATAGCCAAATGTTTCTAAAACCTCTATCTTCCTTTTGATAATTCCCCAATTTTGATTTTTCCTTTATCTATTTGTAATACCCAAACCATTCCATTTATAGTATAACATTAGGTATAAGGTGGTGATGATGATGATGATGATGATGATAATGATAATGGTTATGGTGATGATGATTATGATGGTGATGATTATAGTGATGATGATGATGATGATGATGGTAATGGTGATGACGATGATGATGATGATGGTTATGATGATGATGATGATGATGATGATGATGGTTATGATGATGATGATGATGATGATGATGGTTATGGTGATGATGATTATAGTGATGATGATGGTGATGACTGTATTTTTCCATTACCCTGTTATGATCCCTATCCACTTTACTGAGACTGATTAACTGATGATGATAATGATGATGATGATTTTTATTCCCACAGCTGGCACCAAATCTAAGAAGGAGGCCGGCAAGGCAGCAGACACCACATTCACCACACAAGCCGCACCACACCCGTTCAACTCCACCGCAACCACCACACTTTCAGATACCACCACATCTGCTTCTCTTTCGTCCACCACCTCCCTCTCACAGACATCGCTCGTGACTGAGACTACCACAACTACCACACAGCCTACCACAACTACCACAACACCCGAAACGACCAGAGAGCCTACCACAACACTGGAGACTACCACTTCTCAGTCTGCCACAACCACCACACAACCTGCAAGTACTACCACAACTTCTGAAGATACCAAGACCACCACAGAGCCTACCACAGCTACTACACCAGCTGAAACTGCCACCACAAAGCCTACCACAACACAAGAAAGCACTACCACAGCTACTGCAACCATTACAACCACAACTCTTCAGGTTACATCCACACTTCTAGACGAAGCTACAACAACGGCTACAACCACAACTACTACACCTACTACAACTACCACAACTTCACCAACTACATCTAGCAGTACATCCACAACCACCACGCCTACAACCACAACTACCACCACAGCCACCACCACCACCGTAGCACCAGTAGTAAGTAACCACCACCATAATTTCATTTATCCCACCATCATTGAAAGTCTAGTCGTGGATGGTGCGTGCTGGGGAGGGCGCCTTCACGTGGTGGCACTGATACATATAACCAGTCATCTTAACTTCCTGATTATGTAAACGTCCCTGAAGTACTTCCCTGAATGAAGGATGGTGGACCACAGGAGAAGGGGAAACTTAAGCCTGTAGTCCACGGGGTTCACGTTTCAGATGAGCCTGGAACAACAACAAAAGTTAAGTGTCTGGGCTAGAATGTGGAGAGGGAGGAGAGAGAGGGAAAGACAAAAAAGAAAAATGAACAAAAGAAAAGGAAGAGGGGAGAAAAAAGCAGTGTCATGATAATCCAGGGAACCCTCTCGAAAACTGTATCATTAGTTGGCATGATAGTGGTATTATATCCACCGAGACAACAGACTTCAACCCATCCTTGAGCGGAAAAAAATGATGATGATGATGATGACGATGATGACAATATTAGACAAAAGATCTCACTCTGTCCTTAAGTGGGAGAAATGATGATGATGTTGATGATGATGATGGTGATGACAGTATTAGACGAAAGACTTCACTCCATCCTTAAGTGGAAAAAAATTATAGTGATGATGATGTGTAACAGCCAGTCTTTGTCTGTAACTCCACAGACAAACCTAGACTAAGCCTATTCCAGACTCATGGTTACTGCAGCAAATAAACATTCAAAATATATAAATAAAATAAATGTCAGCCTTGATGGCCTTGCGTGCAGTCGATAAGCATTCATTCCAAGCCCTCATGTTTTCTTCCACAGATGGACCTTAACAACGCCTATTTCAAACCCGTGGTGGGCGGTTATTGCAGCGAAGATTCTGGAGCCGTTGGTGTATACAAAGCCAACCAGTACACATTCAACCTCCTGTGCCTACAACCTCCGTGGAACCTATTCTTTTCCGTGTCGGGTTTCACGGGGTCGTGCACACTGATGGACCTCCTCACTTGCATGTCCAAAGACTGCCAGGCGGGCAGTATCATCCGCGGGTACGAGAAGACGGGTACGTTTTCCGCTTCCTATAACGGGCCATGCAGCTCCAGTTTCTTCAGTTCCGTGACAGCTCTAGACACATCCGACTGCCATACGGTCACCAACCAGGATGGGGAGACGCCTAGTGGTTCGGGTTCGTGGCTTCAGTGGCGGATTTGTCCGAGTTCCGATCCTGCTGCGTTCTATGTGATGACCGGAGCGGCTTTCAAGAAGAATGACGCCACTAACTATGATATTCTTAGCATCACCTGCTGCCGTGTTAAGTCACTGAATGGTTAGCAACTTCACCATGACTAGGTAGTAAGTGAACGCAGAGAGGTGTGGAATGTGTTCTAGTGAGCGGTACTTGCTCGAGTTGAATACTGTAGTTCTTAAGATGTTAAGGAAAAATATTATTTACTTTTACTACATTACACCGTAGTTTCACCATTTGCATTTGTTGGGATAATTTTCGTCTTATTGTCTGATTTATGCAAAAATCCAATGAGCAACTTGCTTCTTGTGACTCATGCCAAAGTTATTATAAGCGTATGTCATCGGTACCGACCATCACCAGACAAAATCGGGCACAAATAATCTCTTAAATTTCTTATTTCTGAACGAATTTTCACCATGTGTCAGATTCTATTTGTTTTAGAAGCAGCTCAATGAAATGAATAACTGGAGATAATCCTGCCCTTAATTAAAATAACACTGTCAGTTTAAAAAATACTTTTTTGAACAAGAAATGGTGAATTTTGGAAAGGTCTATATTAATTTTTCAAGAAGATTAAAAACAAGTATTCTTCATGTTAATAAGCTCCACTAAACTGCACCGTTAGAGGCTTCCCCTGTTTGCATCCTCACATACCCACTGACCTGGATAGCAGATTTTGACTATGAGGAAGTGTTCTTGCTCGCTCGATTCGCTCGCTCGCTAGAACATGTATGACTTTTTTTTTTTTAGTTTTTTTATTTATTATGGTAGTTCTGTAGTTAATTTTGTTATTGTGTAATTTATTCTTTTAAGGAAATCAAATTGAGTATGATTAGATCCTCAACTTTACTGTTTATATCATTCGCTTCTTAACAACACCTTGATGTAGTTTATTCTGATAGTTTTGTAGTGTATTCTGGTAGTTTTGTAGTGTATTCTAGTAGTTGTGTAGTGTATGCTGGTAGTTTTGTAGTGTATTCTGGTAGTTTTGTAGTGTATTCTAGTAGTTGTGTAGTGTATGCTGGTAGTTTTGTAGTGTATTCTAGTAGTTTTGTAGTGTATTTTGGTAGTTTTGTAGTGTATCTGGTAGTTTTGTAGTGTATTTTGGTAGTTTTGTAGTGTATCTGGTAGTTTTATAGTTTATTTTGGTAGTTTTGTAGTTAAAAAGAAAAAAAGCCGAAGTCTATATGAAAGCTCTTTTTTTTCTCTCTCTTTCTCTCTCATACATATATATAAAATCTCTTCATAATTAAAAGTGCATTCTTAAAACGCTTCAGCCATTTCATATGCGATTAAACTCTGATGTATGGAAACGTATGATAAGTGAATGTTTCTGTATGTTGTATTTTGGAAGAAGTTTTGGTTGTGTAATTTCTTTTATAAATATGGCTGTATTTAAGAACGGTTTTAAATGTTTTGAGAGTGAAGGTTTTTTCTGTTTTAACGTCATCAGGTAATCTTCGTATTTACGCGCGCACACACACACACACACACACACACACACACACACACACACACGAGAGAGAGAGAGAGGATCGTGTGACCGGTAGCTAAAACGCTGTCTCAGAAAAGCCGTAATTACAAGGGGAGTCGGTGGTGTATTGGTTAGCACATGCAGTTCGTGACCAAAAGAACCCGCGTTCGATTCTCAAGCCGGTTGGACTCCGAGACAAAATCCGTTTCCCCGTATTCCCTGCAGTAAAAATAACTATTGCAGGTCTTATTTTAGGGGAGGATTGTGACTTAGAATAACTGATTTCCTTACTGATTCGCGTCTGGTCGATAGGCATTATAAGAGTTAATGGAGACTTCTAATTATTCAACTTAGGTGAAATTCTCTCTCTCTCTCTCTCTCTCTCTCTCTCTCTCTCAAACACACACACACACACACACACACACACACACACACACACACATGCACGCTTTATCTCTCTCTCTCTCTCTCTCTCTCATACATCCTTTTGTGGCTTATTTCTCGTAGTACAATGGCATAAAAAGCATACTGTGGCTCTATATCCTTTTTGTAGCACTTCCTCGTGAGTAGCATCATATTCTGTGTTAATCTATGGCTTAACCTCCGCATTCAAGATGGAGGGATGGCAATTTTTGGCCAAAGTCAAATGAACAGAGTATAGTAAAACAGATATTAAAAACGTGACACAAAGAATAAATTGGTAAGGAAGAGGTGTTTAGGGAGCTTGCCAACCTCAAAATAGAAAAGGGCAGAAGGTGAAAATGAAACTTCTTTATCTCACAGAAACCATACTCGTTTTACCCTAACTTGGCCCAGATTTTCGTCATTCTGCAGCTTATTTTCCTTAGCTCAGCGACAAATAAATAAATAAGTGAAGAAATAAATAAAAAGGAAGAATAAAGACAATACCATGACTCCACATCCTACCAATGCATTTTTTTTTTTTTAATAG